>NW_004524724.1:1647177-1658118 GCF_000260255.1 Octodon degus
AGCGTGCAGACCGGGGAGCGTGCAGACCGGGGAGCGTGCAGACTGGGGAGCTCGGCTACTGGCACTGCTGATTTCTCTGGTCTGTTGAAAGGAGCAGTTAATTCTTAATTTTGCTCTTTTAAGTTGCATATATAGTTTTGCTTGTGTAGCGCTCTTCCTTGAGCTGGGGCTTTTCCTGCCTCCTTTCCTCCTTTTCTTTCCTTGCACTTTCCTTTCCTCCCTCCCACTTTCTCCTTTGTTTCACAATAATTATGCCAGGACTTTCCTAGAGAAGTCACAAACACATACACCACCTCTCCCAAAATGGCAGCCCAGCCACCTCCCGAGAAGCCACACAGATCCCATGGGACCTCCAGATGGAAGTCCACTGCTGAGCCTTCGGCAAGATAATCCTTCCCCTGCTGTTCCTCATTTAGAGCCCAGGAGGAGAGCTGCAGAGGCCTCCTACGTGTGCAGCGAGCGTGAGAGTGAGCACTGAGCGGCACAATTCCTGCGGAGTCCACCGTTAACCTGATATACAGAAGGGGCTCCGCGCATCTGAGCTCCTGTTACCATCGGTGTCTCTGGGACTGATGACAGACGGGTGGCTAAAGAGCCACTCCGAAGGCTGAGTGGCAGCCTCCTCCAAGCACCCTGTGTACATGAAGGCAAGCCTGACTGCACCCTAAGTTTCCCCTCTGTACCGCCTCCAGTGACTCCACCGAGGGACCCCGTTTGTGCCCTGTTAGATTACTTCTGTATTACAGCCTGGCTATCCCATCTTGGAGGAAAAGGGAATCTCTCTCCTGCACCTAGGAGTGATTAAATAGAAAATAATTGGGAGTCACTCAGCAAATTAATTAAAAGTAAAGAAAAATAAAAAATGTGTTCAGGAAAATGGAACCAACGTAAGAACGTTTTGCTTTAGCAGGCTTCCCGTGTATGAGGAGGACGGGCGCGGCCCAGCTGCAGGATTACATTTTGTCAGCTAGCGCAAGTCCTCTCTGGAAAGGATTCTCTGAACCACACAGCAGCTGCTGCAACGCTTTCCACCCAGTGCTTACTTCCTGCTCCTGGAGACATCAGATCATGAACAATGTGTGCACGACATCTGGTGGCTCCTGGATTATGCTGCACCACCTTGCTGGGGGCTGCAGAGCTCGCGAGCCTGGCCTCCTCTCTACTGAAGTCCTACATAAGACAAACAAACACAGGACAGCCTGTACAGGGGGGAGGGAGCTATTAATTTACCAAAGATGCCAGTTGTGACAAATGTCACAGCCTCATTCTTTAGGTCCTTTGATTTATACTGTCTTTAGAATTGATAATCATTCATCCAATTAAATGCACTTGGTCTGGGCCTCTGGCCAGTTCTGTCACAGAAGGCGATAAAACCGATTAGCTCTAAGCCTTAAATGAGCCAGCATCAGCCTGAGGGAAGGGTGTTGCCCCCACCCAGGAGCCGCCTCCCTCTCCGGCAGCCTCGTGGCTGACGCTAGAAGACGTCTTCATCCCCCTGCTGCCCTTGGGAGCTGCAGAAGAGATTCCCCGGGACCCCAGGGCTCCTCAGCCCAGACCCCGGGACCTCCCCAACTACTGCGGACGTAATCTGGACGATCTATGAACTTAGGCTAGTATTATTTTCCTAATATAAACTCATGCAAACATAGACGTGTTGAGGTCCAAAGAGTGGAGGGACAATGAGGGAAAGAGGTTAATTTTCTGTCTTAATGCTACTGCTGTTCTTATTATAATAACAAGGTGGACACCAAAAGTCTTGAGCTGAATTGTTTTAAAATAATGAATTGTTTTAAAATAAAGTAAAAGCAAGATCAAACTGTTTTGTCATTAGCAGGACTGTCAGTAGCAGAACTGTCAGCAGGACAGATAGTAAAAATTACCTTTTTTTGTAACTGGGATAATTAATTTTTGTTTGCTTTTTGTTTTTGTTGGCACTGGGGATTGAACTCATGACCTTGCACTTGCTAGGCAGGCACTTTCACCACTGAGCTATCTCTCTAGCCAAAGGGATAATTAATTTTATTCAAACTTAATTCTACATGTATTTTTCAAGCTTTTGTTGGAAAAAAATCTAGACATATAAAGGCATATATCACACATCAGGGAAACCACGAGTAGAAAAATCAAATAGAAATTTGGGGAAAACAGTTAAGTATCTGCAGCTTCTTTAGGATGTGAAAGAAATCTACCACCGCCGATGTTTGGGGGCAGTTCGCAGCGCGGGCGCACGTACTGCTTTGCAGGCCAAGCCCTGGGCTTTCCTTTGAACTACAAATCCTCCAAACTAAGCGCTGATGAAAGGGTCGGCGAGGCCAATCACCGTGGAAATGCCTGCGGCTGCGCTCCCCACTTGCGAAGTGGCAGGCTCCGCTACCGAGGTCAGCACTGGGATTCCACTAAGCGTGGGCTACATCCCTTCAAAGCAAAGCCGGCGGGCGGGCGGGCGGGCGGGCGGCTCCTCGGGAGGACGCAGGCGCAGGTGTCAACAAAGCCTCCGCCTTTGGAACATCCTCCTCTTGATAATAAGCGGAGGAGGTTCTCCTGATACCGAGAGCGGTAAACATAACTTTCACTAGTTTTTGTATGTGTGGGTGAATTGTTGAAGTTAGAATTACCAGACTTTGTTCCCATGGTTCAGACAACGCCAGGAGACGTTCTGAGCCAAACCACTTCGCGGCCCTTCACGTCCCGCGCCTTACAGTGGTTTGTGCGTGATTTTATGCCCACAGCCCTTGCTACAGCCTTCATCACCCAAGAAGGGCGGGCGACAACACTTGTCCTTGCCACTTGCTAGGGAACGTGCTGTAAAGCCCCGGCGAGAAGCCCCTCCAGATACGAGTGCCTGTGTAGATTCCTGATCTCTATTTCTCGGCCTATTGCCACATCATACTTCTTTAAGTTTGAACTTAAAATCCTCCTCAACAATTACCTACATTGGTTCCTGTTCCTCATCAGCCTCTGGAGAAGCGAGCTGGGTCTAATTTATATTTGAGTCTTAAGTGCCAGAATTGTGTCTTAATCAGCAAAATTTTACTAAGAAAATAAAAGTACTGGGTGGTGTTCTGCTTTGTATTATCTGCACCTAGCGTGAGGACTAAGCGGGGGCCTCTCGCTGAGCCGGCCCCAGCCGTTGCACACCGGCTCGCTCAGGCAAGCATGCGTGCATTTTTGAGACAGGGTCTCTCTACATTGCCCAAACTGGCTCATATTTGCAACCCTCTTGTCTCAGTCTCCCAGAGTGCTGGCATTGCAGGCCTGCACCAATGTACCCACGAAAAAGTGCAGATTTTAAAGACAGCAGAATGAGAACCTCATAAAAATCAAAACTCAGTTCCAATTTCATCTTAGAAGGTCTGAAAATTCAGAAATAAAAGGAAATCTATTTCAACAATTTTTCATGTATGCATGTGTCTACTTTTAATTTTTAAAATATTTTAAAATTTATTTATTTATTTGCTACAGGGACTTGCTATGCAGTTTGGACTCACAGTGATCCTCCTGTCTCAGCCTCCCCAGCCCTGGGATTGCAGGCATGTGCCACCATGCCCAGTTTTGGTGACGGCGGCGTAGCGTGTGGTGCTGGGGTTTGATCCAGGCAGGCACTTAGCCTGCCAAGCTGTCTCCTCAACCTGAGGCACAGAGCCTGATCTTTGCACACACGTGAATACACTGCAGTGGTCACTGCCATCCCGTGAGCTCTCCGACCATCACCTGGCATGGTCATCAGCGTGTCTGTCTGTGGTCAGCGCACCACCACTTAACCTCAGCAGATGTCCGGCGAGTGAGGTGAAGCGAAGCTGACCACAGTCCTCCCGGCCTGCACTGAGTCCCAGAGCTGCTCGCTCCTGGAGTCTGCCGACTCCTGCTCCACCGCCACCATTTCTCCTTGTCTCCTTTCCTTCTTGTCCTCAGTGACCATCATCCTGCTGCCCGTTTTCACAAGTCCAAGTTTTATTCTAGATTTCGCCCCTCGGTGTGGCCAGGCCCTGTTTTGCTCTCTGTGCCGAGCGGGGTCACTAGCATCCTGTCTGTCAGCTTCCTCACTGCGCGTGGCTAGGTTTCCCTCTGTGTAAAGGCTGAGTCGTGGTCTGCTGTACACACACGCCCAACGGCTTTGTGTGGGGTGTGTATGGACGCTCGTGCATTTGGTAAGATGCGTTTCCTTCATCCGCTCGCCCCGCTGTGGCCAGCTGGATGGCCCCCAAGCTGCAGCCACTGAGCATGATGCCGCCTCGGCTGGAGGACACACCTCTGTCCAGGACACAGATGTCACTTCCTTCAGGTACACTGATACCCCAGAGAGGGGTGCCGGGCCATGTGCTCCTTCTATTCGATTTCTGTGCCTTGAGGCGGGCTTCCACGTCTATGCCAACTACATCCCAGCCTCAGCGTTGGGGTCCCCGTGACCCCTCCCCACCATGCCCATGATGACAGCAGCGGGAGGCAGAGAGACAGCTTCCTGGGGTTGGATGTACAGCTCCTTGACGACTAATGCTGTTCCTTTGCAGTGCAAATAGCATTCGTTTGATGTAGTCATAGTTATTTACTTTGCTTTTTGTACCCTGAACTTTTGCTGCCATATCCAAAAAGCATTGCCAAGGCCAGCGTCAAGGAGTCTGCCCGTGTTTGCTTGAAGGGGCTTCACGTCTCTGTCCTTAGCAGGAACTGCGTGGCCCAGTGCGAGCTGACTTCTGGTGTGGTGCAACCGTGGGGACCACGCTCACTGTGCTGCAGCCCAAACTCCTCTTGCCTCACTGTCAACCACAGAAGAGGCATCCTCTCTGCAGCGCGGGCTCGTGGTGCCCTGTGGAGAGCTGATGGAGCGCATACACTTGGCTTCTGGCTGTGTTTTCTGTCTTGTTCTATTTATCACTGTGTGTGTTTAGACGTCAGTGCCATACTGTTTTGATGCCCGTAGCTCTGGGATATAATCAGCAGCCAGGGAGCAAAGCCTTCACATTCTCATTTCGATAAGTTGGAGTCTTTTATGCTTCATGAGGTTGCTTTTCATAATTCTGTGAAAATGTCACTAGAATGTAACAGAGACTGGCTAGAATCTGATCATCACTTTGGTCATTAGCAGCATTTTAACCCTATCTTCTAATCCATGAGTATGGAGTATTTTTCTATTTACTGTGTTATCTTCCACCTTTTCACTGATGTCTCATACCTTCCCAAGTCCAGGCCTTTCACGTCCTTGGTTCCATTTATGCCCTTTCACTGCAGAGAAGTACTTTATTCTCTTTTGTTACAACCACAAGTAATAATTTTATTGAAGAACACATTTTTAAATGCACATACAAAACCTGTTCTCCATTTCTAAGTTTAACACATTATGATTTCATAAAATGAGATCAGGGCGGGCAGAGTGGTCAGTATGCAGGAGAGTCTGGGAGCCAAGAGAATGGAGCCAGAATTGAGAAATGGCGACATCGCGGACACCTGGTGGCCTCCTGTCATGCTGGGGACAGCTGTGCTCTTGTTCTTCCCTTTGCGTGCCTTGTGACCCCAGCAACTTACTTCTTCTATGCCTGTGCTTTCCAAGTGCTTTCCAGAAGCCTCTCGCACGCCTCCTCGCAAGCACCAAGCCCTCGGGCTGACAGCTGAGACTGCTGTAGGCCCGCGGTCATCAGCACCGTGCAGGGCTCCTCTGTGTTTCTGCGTTAGTCATGCACTTGGTGTGGTGCTGGCCCAGGAGTGCGCGCTTCTCAGCTCCTTTCTCCGGCTCCTTTCTCTCCTCTCCCTCCGTCTTTGCCCCTCCCCACTTCAGAAGGCTCTCGCTCTACTTCTATCTCAGCCTTTTATGTCGCTCCTTATTTATGCTTTGAGTTTCTCATAGAAACTTTGGGATGTGGAAGCTCGTGTAGCTGGTTTGTTTCACTTCACATCATGGTCTCAACACGCAGCTCCCAGCTGGGTGTGCCAACGTGGGGCTCATCGCACCATGGTGCCTTTCGCGCTGTGGGGAGGCTCCCAGAGGGCAGGGTTGGGCCAGTGGTGAGGGGTGTCCACAGGCCTGATGTGGCCAAGTAGGCCTTCAGGAATCATGATGCGATCGGACAAGATTGATATTTTACAGGTAAAAAGCAGAATTAATGTTTTCTTTGAAATTAGGGGGAACGAACCTACTGTTTTATGGATTGAATAAACACATATAAATCCTTACTCTGGTACTTGGCAAATTGATCAGCAACTGTCACCAACAACCCTCAATGTCATTATTATGGTAGCAGTGTGACTGTTAGTACTGGTGTCTGTGGCCACAGCTTAGAATAAAACTGCTGAGGAACAGGCTTGAAAAACACACTGCATTTTTGTTAAGGAACCCCCAACTCTATCTCTGACCTTTTGATGTAGACCAATAAAAGCTGTGTGCCACGGACTGAGGTTTGCAGGGAAACGTGCACACGTAAGTTCTCTTCTGGGGCTAAAAGCACACTGCTTGAGGGCACACGTGTGGGTGAGCACGTGTGCACCCTTGGGGTCACGTAGATTATGCAGTCCAAGGATGAGGAGTAAGTGACACGGCAGGGTGCCAGGGCAAAAGCCCAGCAAGCACAACTAGAGCCCTGCTAAAGAGTGGAAAACAAAATGAAGAAATTTGGGAGCGAAAAGAGCAGGATTACACAAAATGAAGTCATCACAAACTTCCTAAACTCATCACAAAGTACGCTGGCTCTGGAGCTGCCCGGCATTTCTGGGAACCCCTGGGGTGGCCGCAGGCAGCAGCATGGCCCCAGAAGGCACCTGCAGGAGCAGGCGGTGCTGAGACGCTGAAGCACAGGGGCAGCCCATGCTCTTCCTGACTTGGTTCTCCGCTTGCCTGGCCACCTTGCTTGGCTCGAGGTCCCTTGCGCTCAGTGGTTCTGGGGGTCAGCGGGCCTGGTCAGCCCTGTAGGGTGCGGCAGGTGCCCCACACCTCCTTCACCCAGCTGAGCTCCTTTGCAAAGCTCAGTCTTGTCCCATCTTCTCTCTGTTCTGTGCCCTCACCTGCCAGCTGTATGCAAAGCCACCAGGGACAGCACTTGGGCTGTGGGGACAATAGGGCTGTTATTCAGGAGGGCAGAGGGCGGAGGGCGGAAAGGGGTGGTGTGGGCAGTCCGCCCGTCCCTGCCCACATTTCACTGTAGCAAGAGCAAGACCGAAGCTCACTGTGCTCAGACACTGGGATTTCGTGACTGTCAGGAACCGGGCCTGCAGAGGGTGGGATAAGCTTCGGCTTTCACGGAGCGTGAGTAACTGATAACCTCGTGCTCGTTGCTGCGGGCCGGGAGAATGAAAGCCAACGCGAATGCTTCCAAGCCAGTGCTAAGCAAAGTGGACACAACTGTTCAGTGAACCTTCCTGTGAGAGTGGGCAAAGCTTTTACATGGCAGGATGGTAGGCACCCTGCACGGGACTCTCCTGTACTGGGGGGGGAGGGGGACAGTGACAGGAGCACGGCTGCCTGGGGAATTCTGCCTTTGTCCCTGTTCTCTGTGAATATGCGAAGCCAGCTGGCCAGAAATGAGGAGATAACTCAAGGCACCAGTGGCCAGCAGCTCGGACAGCCCAAGGCAGGGGCGGCGGGAAGACCCCTGCCTCAGCCTGCGGGAGACCGCAGCCTGCTGGCCTCCTGACATTGGCCCAGAGACGCCTCTGGACTCTGCCCTCCAGAAGTGTAAGATGGAAACTCCACATTGATTCCAATTCTGGGATTGCGGCAACCTGTTAAAGAGTAGTAGGATCATGAAGTGAGGAAAAACAGCGCATCGGAAGCCAAGTGGAAGTTCAAAGTATGTATTATGAAGTATATGGTGTTGGTGTATGGAAAATATTGCAAGATTTCACTGTAGATTATGAAGAAAGTCCACACAGTTAAAGAGTCACTGTATGTTTTCAAGTAGAAAGGCCAAATATCAGTTCCTAAGCTCATGTACAGCTCGCGAGGCCCCCTGCTCAGCAAGCCTGGCGGCTGCCCACAACTCCTGAATCCAACCTGCACTGGACCTTTAAGAAGGGGCTTCATTTTGGAGCAAAAAGTAGGGAAGCTGGCAACAGGGAACCCCGACGTCCTTGGCTTCCTCCCCTGCTCCACAGCCGCTCCACTGCCCGAGCGGCAGGCTGGCTTCGCGCTCCCTGAGGAGCAGAGCTTGGCTTCCCCGGAACATGCGTCCATCCCTGAGCTGAGCCCCCTGGGGCTGCAGCACTGTCCCTGGGCCAGAGTCTGGCTGCGGAGGGCTGGGCACCTTCTCTGGGGCAGCCTGGAACTGTCGCCAGAACTCCAGTGAACAGCACAGGTGCCTGGTACAACTGCTCCTCCAGGAATCTATGATAGGAAAAATGGATGCAGAAGAAACATTATCACCCCCACAATGTTTAGCAAAGTTAGGAAACAATGTAGGTATCCAGTATGACATAAGAAATTAAAGTGTGGCCTCCACACAGGTGAAACACTATGCAATCATTAAAATATTTCCCATGAGATTTTGCAGCTGATTGAAATGTTCAAATCCATGCAAAAGTAGTATAAAATACTTAGTTAAAAAATACAAAATTCTACAAATATGACCTATTTATAAAATGTTTTTCAAAACAGCTGTATGTAATTCATCAAAATATCAGTATACCTCAATAATAGCTTTTTAAGTATATAGCCAAAAGTAGTCAATGCTTACAGTTTGCAAATCTACACATCATAAGACATGTAAATATTCAGCATGTGTAGACACAGCCATGTATCCCACCCTCAGCCCATGGTCCTCAGACAACTGTGGCAGGGACACGTGGTGGCCTGGGGGCCAAGTAGGCTGCGGTGAGCCCCAGTCACTCCCTAGAGGCCCCTGCGCTCCCACTGCTGCCTCCCTGTGAAGCGGCCAGCTCACCACCAGGGCTTCTCCTGAGCGCTCTCCGGAAGCCACGACTGTCCTTTGTCCCGGTACCTTGAGCTAGCTTTCTACAGGCCCGTGGCTCAGCTGTGACCAGAGGGCTGAGTCATTTGGGGCCAACCGTTAAGACAGGGCACAGAGGCTGCGGTTCACGAGGTGGTGCAGATGGCCAGAAAGCGCAGTCCCTTCACTGCCAGCCGGAGGGCTAAAGGCTCAGTGAGGCCTCAGCCCGACTTCTCCAGATTTCAAGTCTCATCTGCTGGTACTTCATGCTGTTCCCCAACCTTAGATGACTGGCAACTGGACAGAAAAACCTTTGTCCTATGCTTACTACTATAAGAATGCATTCATCAAAAAGTAGTGGACGTGAGGATTCATCCTTCTGTCTTCGTAAGAAGCAGAGTCCTGGAAAGCTGGGCAGGCAGATGGTTCCTTCAGCAAATGCAGACAAAGCCAGTGCTGGTGTGTGCTTGTCAGCTAAGCTAGAGCCTCTGCAACAGCTCTGGAAGCAGAATTCCCAGGCCACAGTTCAGCCATGTGACGTGGACAGTCTCACGACTTCTTTAGTGATTCACACTGACACAGCCACGGCCACAATCAGTTTCTTTACCCCTGAAGGAAACCCACATTAAGCTTTCTTCCTCCAGCCCCTCATGTCCTTACCTAGGCAACTGCCAGCTTCTCACTGTGGATTTCCTGTTCTGGCATCTCGTGTAGAGGGAACAGGAGGTTGACGCCTTCATGGTCAGCTCGTGGGGCTTCTCCTGTGGCTGAGGATGCCCCCGTGCTTGGCTCCTCGTTGCCAAGTCAGCACCCCATCTACGTGTTCAAGTGAGGACACGTGTATCCCCCAGGTGTGCACCGCTCTCGCTTATGCTGACGTGGACGCGTGTGTACGAGACTGTTCCTGGGCGTATGTTTCTGCCCCTCCCTGGATACGAGGGTGCCATTGCTGGGTCATGGTGATTCTATGCTTTGCTTTTCAAAGAGCTGCCATCCAGTTTCCAAGGGTGGCTGCACCATTTTAAATGTGTTTTCTAAAAGGTGAGTTTGCTTAGTAAGCTTTATTTTTCCTATGCAAAAACAGCATGCAGGGCTGGAGAGAGAGCATGGGGGCCTAAGCACCAGCCTGGCAAGTGCAAGGACCTGAGCTCCATCGCTAGTACTGCATGCCGTGCCAGCCCCAGAACCACAGCCATGGTGCGCCCGCCACCAAAATTGGGAGTGGTGGTGCATGCCTATAATCCCAGCAATAGGGAGGCTGAGACAGGAAGATTACAATGAGTCCGAGCTGCGTAATGAGACCCTATATCAAAAAATTTAAAAGAAACACCAGTGTTTAACTGAAATATTTACTTCTTTTTCAAATTGTCAAATCAGGGCAACTGAGAGCATTCTGGTCTCCCCATGAGACAACCCCGGCATGTCCCGGTCTTCCAAGTTGTCTTCCATCCCTGCTGCAGGCTCCACCCAAGTTGCCCCACCCACGTCCACTTGCCCCTGCCTGCCACTCAGCCCAAGCATTTCCGTGCACCCACAGCAGGCCCAGCTGATCAGCCGAAAGAGACTAAACCACTTCAGGGCAAAGGCGAGGGAGCTCACACAGCAGGCGTATTTGGCCCTGGAATTTCCCTGGCAATCAGACTAACATCCTAGTAGATTTCTGCTGAATTCAGAGAAAGTACCAGGGCGTCCAAAGCTAATGCAGCTATCTGCTTCCCATTTCAAACATAGTTATCTATGATCTATGTAGGTTGTTGTTTCACTCATGTTTTTCAATTAGGATTTTCTGTAATCAAAATTAAAGGCTTCTAAAACAAACAAAAACAAATTTGCAAAATGTTTCTCACTTTGCAAAAAGGAAAAAGGAGGTTGAGGGGTACCTGTGAGTCCACGGCATAGAGATTTAAGTTTGCAGTTGTTCTGAAAATGGAAGGGGACAGGCATCAGACCCTGAGCTCCACTTAACAAGAAGTCAGCCACTCTCCCAGACTAGAGTTCAGCACCTTCCTGACCAAACACAGCTTGTTCTAAGCTCTGGCTCTGGCATCTCCCACCGCAGCGCTGGCTCTGA
>NW_004524724.1:1660488-1661496 GCF_000260255.1 Octodon degus
CGAACAACCATTAGCTTGGCGGTGCCGTTACTACCGGAAGGTGACAAAGAATTAAGTATAAACTCCGGGCCTGTACCACATGCCAGAGAGAGATGCAGGAGAAGATGTCAAGGGCTGCTTTCCCTCGGCCCAACCCACAGGCATCTGCTTGACTGCCTGTGAGTCCACAAGTAGGAATACAGTCACATGCCAAGGGAGGAAGGTAGAGTTTCACTGCCAGGGCGCCCGAGGGCAAGGCCACAAGGCCCTCTGGTCTGGAGCAAAGGACAGACGAACCGACACAGACCTGCTCAGCCCTTAGTGGGCCCTGCTGGGTCTGGGGGAAGGACTCTGAGAATGAAAACAACCAATCAGAACTGAGGCTGTTATCTCAGCACCTTGACCAATAAGGTTGATGGAAGTTCATTCTTTGTCCCAAGTGCTGTAGGGTCCGCTGTCCACTCTTCATTCCTACCAGCGGCCGGGCGGCTCGCCCGCTTACCTCTGGCCCTCCCTCTAGCTGCCGCCTTACTCTCCCGCTAACTCAACATTTCCTGCACTCCCACACGCTCGCTGCACATTCTCCGGGTGTCTGAGACTCTGGCTGCAGGTTCCCGAGCAGCGCCCTGGCCCTTCTCTCTGGCTATGCTGCGTCAGTCTTGGGCTGCTTTCCCAGCTGCCTGTCCTTTCTGAGCTGTTTCTCTGCTTTTCAGACATGCTGAGCAACCACAAGTCAGATCAGAAGCAGCAGCCCCTACGCTTTCCTCCCCAACCTGAGGAGCCGCTGCCTCATTTTGGGGATCCCGTGCTTGTCCGCGCCATCAGCCATAGTCCTAGTTGAAGGGCTTCTGGGCGCTCTGAGGACGCCACTGGCCTAACGATCGCTGCGCACTGTTGAACCCACAGTTCTCTCCCTCAGGGCACAGAAGTGTGGCGCCTCACGCTCATTATTTCCCCTGGGGCCTGGCACGGGGAAGGTACTCGGTAGGCGCAAGGTGCGGAGCTACATCAGCAGACCCTGAGCCCCTA
>NW_004524724.1:1662736-1673020 GCF_000260255.1 Octodon degus
AGCACCCGCAGATTTACTGTGATGGAGTAGGAGAGCCCTTAGGGTACCAACGGACACCAGTATTTCCTTTTCTGCCTTCTATCTGAAAGCAGTTATCTGGTTTTTTACTTCAGAGAAGGTTTAAATGACAGCATGCAGTAAGCCAGCCAGCGATGACTGCTTCCCTAAATCACGTAGCCCTACCAGTCTGTCAGGCCCAGTGGCGACTTTCAGCTTCCTAGTGGTGGGAAGCACGGTCACACACGTGGCCAGGAACATTTCAAAAAGTGAGTGATGTGACTGCATCCTCCTAAACTCTCTGAAATTTTAAAAAGCTTGAGAAAATAGTGCTCAGAACTATGAGAATTTCCACTTGTTCCTGATGCAGGAGATGTTAAAATTGGAAGCCAAGGCTGTGGTACAATTTCACATGTAACAAACACACATCAATATTCAGTAGAAACTTTTCTACTGAACTTTACCCTCAGCACTTCCTTCAGCTTTAAACTCGCCACGAGTATGAAATGTTAGTGATAAACACGGTGGCCTTATGTGGCTTAAAATACACAGATTTTTAAACCTAAAAATTATCTATTTGTGCTTCTTTAAGAAGTGAAAGTATAAGACAGATTTATGCTCCCGAATCTCAAAACTTCACCAGAAATGAGGTAAACAATGGATTGTGTTCTTCGTGCTTCAGAGGTGTGGGGAAGGAAGGTAGCCCTGAGCCCTCCTGCCCGTGCCTAAAATTAGCTGCAGAAGAAGTTGGGCTGGCAGGAGAAAACAGGCGCGTTTCTTCAACAGAAGTTCGCATTGCGAGAGCCTGCAGAACACAGACACGGAGGAACAGGGACCTGCATCTGCGGGCGCGGAGCTTAGGCAGAGCCCGGCAGCTGCCAGTGAGGCAGGCTGAACAAGCGGCTGTGAGCCCCTGGCAGACGAAGGTGCCGCCCCGCAGTCCCACCTACCTCTCCTGCTGGGGTGGACCGTGCACCCCACACCCCCTGGAGGAAAATAAGGAGATGCAAAGCGAAAGGGTATAGTCAGGCTGCACTTACAGTTCTGAGCCCACCAAAGCTAATTTCAAGTATCAGTGTATCAGTGTAATGCAGGCAGTAGTGTTGTATACAACTAACCACTCTGGAGAACAGGGGAGATCGAAGCAAATCTCCAAAGTAGTTTTACTGGGATTATTTTCTGCCACTATATTTATTTATTATTATTTTTTAAAGTGCATTTAGTACAGAACCTACAGGGTCTCACTATGCAGCTCAGACTTGTAGTGATCCTCCTGTTTTCAGCTTCCCAAGTGCTGGGATGGCAGGCATGCACCACCATGCCCAGTTTCAGTGGCCTTCTCGCATGCCCCTGAGGGCGTGGCCAGCACTGCAGGCCAGGGATCGAACCTCAGTCCCTGCTCTGGCGAAGCAGGCACTTTAATCTGCTGAGCTACCTGGCTGGCCCTGCCACCATACTTAATATTTCAAGAGAAAATCCACTCCAGGAAGAGCTCTCGCTCTCTGTCCTTGGTGGCCAGCAGGTGCAGATTGCAGGGAGAGCTGAGCCTGAGGGACGTGCGCACAGCTAGTACCTGAGAGCACACCTGGGATGCGCTCTGGCCGTGAACTTCAATGGTGATGCCCTACGTAGATGCAAATAACTCCCGGGTAATTTTAGCTGAACTCAACCATACATGGCAAGAGGGAGCGTGAACAGATGTGGGATCGATGTAGCAAGGCACGAAAAGACTAGCCAAAGGCTTTTAGGCAGCCTTCCTGACTTGCTTCCGGTGACGTTATAGGCATCTTAGGCATCTGCATTTGGAAACTAATTGAGTTATGGGGCTATTTTTAAAAGCAAACTTAAGAAGCTTCCTATTACAATAGAATCAAGTTGGCACTAGAAATAGTATATAACCTAAAATGACATGGTGTTGCTAAAATCATTTAAGTGTATTTATTTGGTACAGGGTCTCACTACACAGCTTGGGCTTGTAGTGATCCTCCTGTCTCAGCCTCCCCAGCACTGGGATTACAGGTGTGCTCCACCCTACCTGCTTTCAGTGGCTGGCTCAGCATGCTCCGCATTCCAGGGCTGGCACAGCGTGCGGTACCAGGGATTGAACATGGATCCTTGAGCTTGCCAGACAGGCACTTAGACCACTGAGCCATCTCCTCAGCCTGATAAAATCATTTAAAAACAGGCAAAATTGTTGCCCCTGGAGCTCAAATGTCTAACAATATCACCAAGGAGACTAAGTCATTTTTGCTCAGTATTGATATGCAGTTTTATTTACATTGCTAGACCGTTCTGCCTCCAACTAAGTTACTGTATGCGATTTTTCTATGTAACTTCTATGAAAGTTAAATAGATTTAGATATGCTGCTTTTTTATTAAATAACTCATTATAGTACATCCTCCCATTTTATCTCAATTCTATACACAAGACAAGGAATAAGCTAAAAGGAAATGCACTGAAGTCCTTTTCCTGCTGGCATGCGTACCTGCTTTGTTTGTTACCTGTGGGAGAAAGTGCTGGAGGAGTTGAAAGCATGACGTAAAGGTAGAGACAGACAGATGCGGGATGGAAACACTGCTTTTCACCGCTGCTTTTAATAAGGAAGTCCTACCATTGATTATATAAGATGAAGTACCGAGAGCGAAACCGTAATGCTATGAAGTATGTGGGCACTGTAGGTGTAAAGCCAGGCCACTGCCAGACCAGCGGATCATTATTCATGCTGAATTCTTAAGTGTCTGCCAACGTGGCCAAGATGGGAATTTTCTAAAAGCAAGAAAACAGTAATATCGCTGCCCCAAAGGACCCCACAGTCCAGCAAACAAAGTGACGCTCACAAGTTCCTGCAAAGCAGGGGCACAGCCTCCACGGCCTCTGCCCTGCGTCAGCCCGGGCACTGACACACCTCCCTGTGGCTTTCCTTGTTGGCCTATCTCTATTTTGGGGGACCCAGCTTTCCCACATTCATTAGTCCTCTTCTTACCAGGACAGCACACACCCCAGAAATGCTGGAGCCAGTTTTGCAGGTTTGCATATTGCATGAATATTCATGATGTAAATAGCATTGACCTTGAACCTCTACCTGACATTTCCATGCGGGTCACAATGTTTGCACTTATAATGTGCAAAAACCCGTTCTACATACTGTCAGCTTCACCAATGTGGAGCCATACGACGTTATCAGTTTGATCTTACTATTATTCCTAATTTACAGATGACAAAATTACATTTCAGAGGGGTTAATCCACTGAGGCATAACCCAGCTAGTAACCATGGAAACAGAGATTCAAATCCAAAAGCATGCAACTCTAAGCCCTGTTCTCATAACCAGCATGTTTTTCTGGATTTGGCAGGATGCCACTTTGAGCTTGGAGTTGGCATCGCTGCACTCATGACCACTAGCATCAGTTTGACTAAAATGTAAATTAAGTGTAATTAATCCTTTATATAGCTAAATCTCTTTTACAGTTGATTATCTCCCTAACTAGTGCATATGCTTGAACAGTGAAAGTGCCCAAAAATGTATGCAGTCTTTTCACAAGATAAATACATACTAATGCTATTGGAGAAAGGCAGGGTCCATATTTTAAGGGTCAGAGAGAAAATAGCTCTTTAAGCTTCAAAACCCACAGGAAATCCATAATCCTTTATCCAACAGAGCAATCAGTTGAGTGGTCCAAGTATCTGTCATTCTAAAGGTACCTGCCAAAAGACCAAGTGAAGAGGATCGGGTCAACTAAACTCTCCAGTTAGGAAAGTTGGCTTCCTGTGCCAGGCGCAGGGTGCCTGGCTCGCATCTCCTTCTGAGTAAGTTCCTTAAAATTCTGCTTGGATTCTTCAATTCCAAATACTGCAGGTAATGACTAGAAAGTATTAGATATCACAAGACCACAGAGAGTTTCTCACGGCCTGCCCACCTCTGTCTGAAGGAGAGTCACATTCAAACTGGGATATAGCCTTGCTAAGTGTGCTGGCTAACAGAGTTCATCGGGACCGTCTGGCTTCCAGCTTGAATTGTTGGAAAGCATTGCCAATTACACTTTTTCGTTTTCCCATTCTTGTTCGTAGAGCCGTAACTGCAAGCTGCCTCTCCCGGTTTCCGAAGGGGCTGGAGAACTTAGAACTAAAACTTGTTCCAGCTGCCACTTGCTTCTACGACTTAATAGGTGCTCGAGGGAAGCACGTGAGCACGGATGGCCTGGCTTCCCAGGACAATGTCCGCATGTGATATATTTAATGTGAATTAGTGGCTCACAACTTCAATGGCACGAACTACACAAACACGCTTCCCATGTGGCGAAGCCCTATTGTCACCATGGGGCAGGGGTGTGTTAGCACGCCGAGGTATGACCTGAAGCTGTTGAACATTTTCCGTCGCAAGAAAAAAATTTTTTTTTCCTACATTTGACTTCCGGGAGCAAATCTGCGTGAGCTCTCAGGCCGCACACACTTTCTGCCTCCTGTGTGAAGAGCCGCCTGTCACCCACCCTCACATTTTCTATTCAATGAGAAAATCGGTCACATCCTGCGGATTGCTGCAGAGCACTTGTTAAGATGCTGAAATCCTTGCTCATGTCCATAACTAATTTTATCTCCAATTGATGATGCTTTATCCAGATTCTACCCTATTTCCTAATCTCAGCGTGCCTCTAACCCTCTGGCTGGGACTGAGGGGGAGTGCGACTTTTGAAATGGTCAAGTACCCGTGAGAATATTAAAATCGGGCGTTCACATGAGCTGAAAGCACTTAGTCATAGGTGACAGACAGATACTGCCTCCTATCAGCTCAACTGAGGAACTAAGGAAGAAGGAACGCAGAGCTGCTCGCTGAAGAAAACATCAGTCCTGGCGCGACGTTCAGCAACCCCCACTCCCTTGAGGTCTGCTTTTGTCATGGTAGCTAATTTTGTCTTAATCTCCTTTTATTTTGAAGTAATTTCAAGCCTAAATAAGATTGGGCGGAGTACTGCGGGAGCCGCTGCAGTCACCTTACCTGGATTTTCCCGCTTTCTTACCCCCTCAACACTGTTTTTCTGTCTCTGTACACACACACACGCACACACCCCATTTACATTTTCTGAATGACCTGAAAGAAACATGTGGTCGTGCCACCTTAGTTCTGGAGTTTCCTGTGAGCCAGGCTATGCTACGTAACCATAGCAGTGGAATTCAGATTTAGTATTAATTTAATATTCAGTGCCATGATCCACCCTACGCATTCCAGTTCTTCAAAAGAGCTTCACGTCCTTCATAAGCACTTTCTTCCTCTAGTAGATCATATATTGTCTTTATATCTTTCAATACCCTTTAATTTGAAAACTGCAACATTTTCCCCTCCATGACTAGATATTTTAACAGCGCAGACATGCTCCTTTATGAAATTGTACAGTTTAATTGTAAAGAACTGGCACTGCCTTGCGATTACGTTGGGATGGCCTTTCTAGCCGAACGTTAGAGACGCGAGGTTGTAGGCGTGTCCGCACAGAGGCGTGCGGTCCAGCGCGGATTCCTCCAGGGAAGCCTTCTGCCTTGCTTCCGGGCCACCATGAACTGGGCAGCTTTGATCCTCAGTGCCCTTCTGCCATCATGCTCTTGCCAGCCAAGCACGGACTGAAGCCTCATCCAGATTAAACCTCTCCCGCTGTGAGGGTAGGTGTCAGGCGTCCCTCCAGGAGCACACGGTATGTACGTCTCCTATAGATCATTCACACTGTCTAACCATGTAGTCAACTACAAGAGGAGAATCAACCAACCAAATCCCACGGTCTCTGCGTACACTGAGCTTCTGCACTGTCACACTTCTGTTATGTCTTTCCACTTCCAGCGCACTGCAGTTATTCTAATATGCAAAGCTAGATGTTAGTAATGGGTTTGAGACCTTATATAAGCTATCATTAGAGTTTCTAAAGGGTCACAGATATATTCTGCTCAAAGACAGAAGGAAAATTTTGGAAAAGAAACGTTCCTCAGTCACTCCAAAAAAGCAAATGCAACAAACACAGCCTGGGCTCATCATATAACTATACCTGGGTCATCCTGCTAACACAGCTGCAAATGCCCTTGAGTACGGAGGAGTGGTGCAGACTTGGTGACCCCTTTATACTCAGAGCATAAAGCAGGCAAGAGAGCAGCTCTCCCAGGAGAGCACAACAGCAATGAATGCAGAGTGGTGCGCCGACCCTTTGCAGCCGGTGAATGAGGAACGCCGCCGGAAGTACGGAGCATGAAGGGGCAGCTCATTCTCAAAGCAGTGCTGCAGCTTCCAGTAGCTGAATAGGAGCACTCCCAGAACCCTCGAGATTCGCCATACATTTTTCTGACCTAATCTACAGAGCCTCGGCTCTGCAGTCTGACTTGGATTCTTGTATCTAATTCATTACAAATCTCAAAAATAGTCTTCTCCTAAGGCCTTAGAGAAGTTATTATTAAACTTAGTTTGATGCTAGAATGGTAAATGTGTCACTGTTGGGTTATTTTTAAGACAATGCTACCAAACTCCACAATAAAGAGGGAGTTAATGAAAAATATATGTCCACATTACACAAGAAAAAAATCCCATTCAGAGTAACTGACCAGCGAGAGTAGTTTAATGTAGGTTGTATTCAAATTAATCTGACTGCAAGTTTTACAGCAGAGAACTGGAAGTGGAGCTTTCCTGGAGGAACTGTGTCTACACTTCCGTACTCATCGCTTCTTCCTTTACTACCTCACAGCCTTTTCTTCCAGGAAATTGTAGAGGATTCAAGTTTCAGACCACTTCAGAACTTGGGTCTAGAACTGAGCCCGATTTGGCAGGAATCCATTCAAAGAGGTGAAAAGTGAGCTTGCATGTCACTGCTTCTTGCCAGCTGGTCAACGACATGTACTGCGTAAGAGAAGCTAAGAGTAAGGCTGTCTGCAGAGTCTCTCACCAGGGGGCTCCCTTAAGTTTCTTCTCAGTGTCAGGTTTTCCGAAACTGCGCAGTAAGTGTTCCTTCCCTGACCCACTCCAGTCTGCTTTCTGTGGCCTGGGTCACGCCCCCTGACAGCGAGCCCATGTCCTCTTCAAGGTCACCACGCTCCACCTTCCCTTTCAATCTTTTCCAGACTCTGGAACTGAAAAAATAGATTCCTCCTCTTTGTGATGCACCCAGCGCCAACCCCCAAGCCAAAACCGACAGGGGAGCTGATTCTGACACAGGCATCTCTGCGCCAGTGCTCCTCAGATGTGCGCGCCCATCAGCAGCACCTAATCTTGTTGCAGCAGAAGTCGATAGGACCCTCACTAAAGCATTTCAGACTCTCGGTAGGTCCTGAATTTGTGCTATAAGAACCCTAAAACTGGCACTTTTATCCAATTGTCAAACTACGCTAATGCTGCTGCTCCAATGTTACCCTTTGAGAACCACTGTGGAGAATGCCCTGCTTCCTGGGTACTGGACTTATTTTTCACTTCTTAGGGGTTTTTAAGTAAAACCTGTTGCATGTCTTGATCCTCTCCTGCCAGCTTTGTTCAGAGGTAGCATGTCTCCGGACGTGAGTGGCATCTCTTGTTTTACTGTCCTTCCTTACCTGCACCACGACAGCTTCACAGCAGGGAGGTTTATGGTGACTCCGAATCAGAGAGCTTGGCCAGTGCTGGCTTGCCACAGGATGGGCCATGCTATTCCTCTGTCACATATTAGTAATTCTGCCAGGATTTTCAATGTTGTCAACATTATGACCCTCAGTGATTTCTGAGAGGTGAGCTCTAACGTCACTGTCTTCGGCACCTCGGACCGCACCCATGCAAAAAAGCAAGCATCGTGGATGCATGTGGCGCGTGTCCGGAGCACCCCTCAGTCTCTCCTACTCAGGAACGCCTGTTCCCTAAAGCACAGCTGTGCTGCTGGCGGCCATGTAACCTGCCAGTGCCCCCAAAGACTCTCCCAGGGGGCAGTCATGCAGCTGTCACTTGAACTCAGAAGTTAGAGATGATTACGCCTAACCAGGAGGACAGGGACAGAGCCGAGAGAAGCCCGGAGCTGCGGCTCCTGAGTCGCGCTGAGCTGAGCTGCAAACTAGAGGAGGCGTTCTCGTGGGAAGCAGGAAGTGTTGCTGCAGAGAGCATGCAAAGGACCGGGAGGCAGCGGAGTCTTTGTGCAGACAGGGAGAGCCTCAGTGACCTGTAAGGGATCAAACCAGCAAAGCAATTCACTTAAGCCAAAGCCTAATCCAGAGGCAGGCCCAACTCTCCAATTCTGGACAGGCTGAGAAAGATAAGGACACGGCAGAAGAAGAATCTGAAGCTCGCGGCGGCTGATTGATGGGGTGAAGGAAGCCATCACCCATCACCATAACACCGGAGGGCAAGGTGAAGCAGTAAACGCTGAAAGAGAAACCAAAGCTGGATGTAATCTAGCGGAGATAGTAAGCAGAGATAGTAAGCGAAGAAATGTTGGTGCAGACAAACAGCCTCCTATCTGAAGAAGATGCAATCTAGGATTTCAGAGGGAGAGAGGAGTCAGTACCTGCTTCAAAGGACAGCTGGGGGGGGGCGCTAACATACCTGGTGATTTAAGGTGGAGCCAATCTCACTTACCTTTCTGAAAATGCTGGGACCTTTGAGAGTTCCTGCTTGACCCTGCCTGTGCTCGCTCACTGGAACAACAACGCCTGCCAGAGAGAACGCGTCTGTTTACAATACGGTTGGCTGAAGATTTAAAACACTGTTGAGACCTCCACTCAGAACAAAGGTGCCCTTCAAAGCACAGCTGCTCGCTGACCACGCACCTGGCCCCCGGGAAGCCGCGGGGCTGTGCAAGGCGGAGGCTGCTGCGTCGCTCTGACATTGTGGGCAGCGTCCATCCTGCAGCCCCCGGGCCGAGAGTGATCTCAGCATTCAAGTCTTACTGACTGAGAAGCATGTGCGAGGCCACAGCTGCGGAGCCAATGATTCGTCCGGACCTGAGCGAAAGAAGTTGAAGCTCCCCTGCACTTCCGCTCCGTCCCCCACTTCCCCGGCTCTGCAGATATGGCCGCCTCCCGCCTCCCCTCGGGCGCGCTGACACTGAAGCAGTTCCTGAGAAGGCAGCAAGTCCTCCTCCTCTACAGAAGGACTTTGCAAGCAATTCAGCAAGTTCCGAATGCATCTGACTGCAAATACCTGAAGAACTGGGCAAGAGAAGAATTCAAAAGAAATAAGAGCGCCACAGAAGAGGATACAATCCGGATGATGATTACCCAAGGCAATATCCAGCTAAAGGAGTTAGAAAAAGCACTTGCATTAGCAAGATCTTAACTCTAGCATTCATCTCAAGTCATGTTTTGTTGAGGTTAGGCTTAATGGACAGCTCAAAGCCAAGTCAAACTGTTAGTGTGTACAGTACTCGGGCACAACTTCAGACCAAAGTGGAGCATAAGTGTCAGAGCAAAGAAAAGCAGGATGAAACAGCTCCTTTAGAACTGAGAAATATAAATGAATTCTGAAAATGTGTCAGCAGTTTTCATAAGAAACAACAACTAGGAGCCGGGGAGATGGCTCAGTGGAATAAGTACTTCCCTGGCAAGCGCAAGGGCCTGAGTTCAATCCCTGGTTCTGCCAAAAAAAAGAAACAAAAACTATTAAAAAATGGCCAGTTGCACATGAAAAGATGCTCGATGCAAAGCATCAGGAAATTGCATATCAGAACCATAACGAGAGTTGGGTGTGGCAGCGCTCTCCTGTGATCCCAGAACTCGTGAGGCTGAGGCACTAGGATTGCTGTGTTTGAGGCCAGCCTGCACTATGTAGTGCCTCAAAAAGGCAAAAGAAGGACAATGGTATAAGGAGTTAGCACATCCTTTTCATTACAGTAGCTCTAAAAAGGAAAATAAATGTTCATGAAGATGTGGAGAAATTGCTCAGTAGCACATACCTGGAATCCCAGCACTCGAACCTTCTCAAAAAATCCTTCTGTATCACCCTTAAGGGTCATTGAAGTACCTTGTTCAGCTGGTGCATGACTTGATTGCCAAAGGACTCAAATAAACCATCACTGGCAAATCTGGATCTTTTCTGGGAAAAAAGAAAAAAAACAAAATACTTAATGAATACATTGAAATACCAAAAACGGTGGAGAAAACTTAACGCGACTTCTGGTGCAACCTCCTTGATTACCTTAATTTTGAAGTGTGTCCTGAAGGAAAATCCTTGGTGTGTCAGGTTCTTCTCCAAAGACAGGAAAAACAAAAAATTTTCAAGAGTACATTATAGACAAATACATCACAGCCAGAGTTGATTAAGGACACTTTTGAAAGCAATTAGATTTATAGCATGCAATTAATTT
>NW_004524724.1:1673495-1687967 GCF_000260255.1 Octodon degus
ATTTGTGAAGTTTGTAGATCAACAACACTTTGGAAGTATTTTGTGGTGTATGGTTGATTTGCATGTTCAAACATAGTCTATAATAAACCTAAAATTTTGGGGAAAAAAAAAAAGAAGTTGAAGCTCTTCAGAGAGGCGCACTGTTCTAGAGGCCACTGGGGACCTTTGGGATTCGTGGGAGATTGGGCTATCCAGGCAGCTACGAGAGGTAGAACTGTCCTGGGCGGCCGGACAGCTTGGGCCTCGGTGGCCACAGTGTGGAGGGTGAGGGCACGTTGCAGCTGGCCAGAGGTGCATCCGCTGGAGGCCAGGCTTTGTGATAAAAGGCCGGAATGGCCAGGCCTCCATGTGTCCCAGAGAGAGATAATGGGTGTCACCTGATCCAATAGAGTCTAGACAGACATCAGCCACCTCAGTTGGCGACCAAGACCCCAGTCCATCTTTTCCAAACCTTGCCATGTGGCCCGCTCCCCGTTAGGTCTGTGCAGCTAACTTGGCTGATCACGGCTTTCACACACAGGCCCTCATGACTTGCTGTATAAAACTTCCTTTGAGAAGTGGGTTCGTGGGCACTCACCTCAGGCCCCTCTTGGTTCTCAGGAACTGTCTCTCGCCATGAGCTTTTCCTGCTCTTAACCTCCACTGTTCCTTAGAATTCTTCAGTTTTGGGGGAACAGGAACTTGGCGTATCTGACATCCATCAAGTTGGGTGATATAGTATTTTCCCCATATCAAGAGTGTCAGCATTAGCAGGAGTTTTGGAAACCGACAATTTCAACCTTCATGGATGACTTTGAAGAGTTCAAGACTCCAGTGTACCTGGAGGAAAAAGCAAGAGAACTGGAATCAAAATAGAGGCTAAGGACAGCACTGATTCCTGCAAGCTTGTGGGGAAGTTTTAAGGGAGAAGTTTCTTCTTGCGGATGAGCAGAATCCACTCTTGGTGAAGACGCGGTGGGCAGTGCTGAAATGACCACAGAAGGCTTAGGGTGTTACAGAAGCTCCTTGCCCTGGTATCGCAGCACAGGGTCCAGGGCTTCCTTTAAGTGGTCAAGGAAGTTTTCCGTGTCTACCAAATGCCATGGCATTAAGCCCTGGTAAGGGGGAGTCAGTGCAGCCACCTGCATTTCAGCAACCAGTGTCCTTGGGGTGTGTGCGGGAGGGGGGGTGCATGCACATGTGTATTTTTCTTTTTATTGCTGGGAACCGGACCCAGGAAGGACCACAGCCATGCTGAGCATGTGCCCTGTCCCTAAGCCACAGCCCTTCCAACACCCACCACTCTCGGAGGCAGACTGTCCACAGCAGAAGGGTTAGGGCTCGGGCAGACTTCCAAGGTCCCTTGCACTTTTAGCAGTGAGGGCTTCTCATCAAAGGTCTCTACGTTAACTTCAAGCATAACACTGTTACACACATAGTTACTCCTGTGTGTTTGAAATGGGACCTTTATGTGCTGTGAAATCCCAAGACGCTGCTGTCCTGGATTTGCATCTCACTGAGGGCGTCTCTGGCTGCTGCCCTGTCTGCAAGGCAAGCCTATCATTCCCGCTAGTAATAAAAAAAATGCTAGTGAACAGTATTTTCAAAGCATCTTTTATTAAATAACTGCTTTGAAGATAGATGAATTTCATCGTGTAGGTGATGATAGTATCCCTATTTTGCATATTAGCAAATATGTAAAATAAAGCCAACATTCAAAGATTTACCCGAATCCAATCAGGTTTTTCTCTTTTGCTCCCATAGTTATGAGATAATAAATATACTGAGGTTAGTGACGCATGGCTCTGAACCCTGTGGGACAATTTAATCAAGGGATAATACATTTTCAGAAGATAATCTTCGGACACACTTCTCAAAAGTGATGATTTTGCCACTCTATTACCTTTGTTTATCAAACATCTACCTCTTTTGTCCTGCAACTGTCCTCTTCAGTAGATGCTAGACTCTTGGTAAGGACTTTTGTATGATATAAATCTACACTTCTAGCCAACTCTCACCTTTTATGTCATAATTTCCATTTTTTCATGTTATATATTAATGTATTCTTTTAGCAATTTTCAATGTTTGTTCTTAAACCTTCAGAATATGCACCATCATTACAATGTTAGCTTCTTCAGTTTGTGTGTGTACTTTTCTGGTGAGTTTTGTTCCCTCATCCACTCTCTGGTTCCTCCTGAGCAGATGCTCTGTCCTCTGAGGAAGGCCTGTGCATCCCCTGGAGTCAGGCAGCTGTGCTCTCGCGCCCTCAGCTCTCCCCGGGAGGGCTCTTCTCTTCCCTGAAGGAAGGCTTGCTGAGCACAGCGCCCTGCTGGGCAGCATCTGCCCATCACCACGCTGACTGTTCCGTTCCTTGCTGGCCTCTCCTAGAAGTTGGATTTGCTAACAAACCTGCTGCCAGCCTTCTTGAAATCCTTTGTATGTTATCTGATTTTTCTTATTTTCAGAATCCTCCTGTAATTTTAGGCAGTTTGTTCATAACATCTTAATATGGTCTTGTTTGGATTGAATCTCATGAAGGATTTCAGACTTTACTGTATCTGGATATTTACTTTTTACCAAGACTTGGAGAACTTTTTAAAATTTTCTTTAGTTTTTCTTTTTTCTCTCTAATTTCCAAGCAACTTGTGTTTCAGTTCAGATTCTTTCTTCTGTGTCATCTATTTTGTTGATATTCTTATACATTTTTATTTCATTCATTGTATTTTCAATCTTGAATTTTAAAATTTTAAATATGTCTTATTAATCCAAAGTATGTTTTTGATACTTCAGATAATTCATATACCTCTGTTCCTCTGTGTCACCTACCGGCTTGTGCTCGTAGCAGTATCATGCACGTTTCTCACTGACCTACTTGCCTGCCTACACATTGTGTAGCAGTGCCTTTTGCCCTTGACATGGGCTGTTCGGGTCGATAGCAAGGTGAGGATGCGTGTGTGTGTGTGTGTGTGTGTGTGTGTGTGTGTATGTGTGTGTGTTGGGGTGAGGACAAAGGCCTGCATCCCCTACTCTGCCATCTGCATCTCAGTGATGTCACTTTGTCTTTTTTGTATGCTCAAGAGAAATCTGGTCACCACTTGCAAGCACCCAAGAGTCATTGGTTAACTGGGGTTGCCTTGCATTTGACTTTCTAAATATCAACTATGACCACGTAAGTCAGTAAAGATTAGGTTTAAGGATTCTTACAGGAAGATGAAGCTATTGCCTGGAAAAGACAGAAAAATGCATAATTTCATAGGCTACGCTTTTAATCGCTTATTGGACACAAATCGGTACCAAATAGCCCATCCTCCTGAAAGAACAGAACAGAATAAAAAGCAAACATGTTCCAGCATGTAATTGGGCTCTGGTCCTCTTCCAGTGGTGCCCGTAAAAATGGGAGCAACAGCTTTTCTGAAAGCGCGTGAGTCCCCCTTCACGGCTGAAGCCCAGCATGACCGTTCTGGTTCCAAGGGCAAACGCCTGTACTACCCATGCGACTACATCCGTAGGACTCCCATCAGTGAGGGTTAGAAAACTGTCTTCATAATGCGCTTTCCACAGCGCTATCCAGAAAAAGTAGTAAACTTACTATTGGAAGTCACTAGGAAAACAAAATTAAGATCTTGATTAAAACCCAGATGGTGAAAAATCCACGGCCAAACTCCAGGTCAAAACAATCTGCAAACATCGGGATGCGGCTGCCTGAGGACTCGGCTCCAGCTCTGGCACCGACAGAGCAGCAGGGCAGGGTCACAGCAGGGCAGGGTCACAGCAGGGCAGGGTCACAGCAGGGCAGGGTCACAGCAGGGCAGGAGCAGGCAGCTAGAGACTTGACCTGTGATGCACGAAAACTGTGTCGGGGCGACGGGAACCAAGCGGTGGCACCGAATGACGACCGTCCAGGAAGCCAGGGAGCGTGACAGGGCCACGGGCAGGGCCTGCCCCACAGGGATCAGGCGGCACCGCTGTGCCCTCCATGACAGCAGCCAGGCGGGCACCTGAGCCTCAGCGGGGCGGGCCTGTCTGCACCATCCATCCATCAGGACAGATGTCTCTCTCCTTCCCCTACTTGAGCACCTAGAAACCTGCGCACTTTCCAGGGCACGCACTACGAAGCTGCCCTACTGGGAAGCCGAGGATTTCCTCCAGGCATGAGGAGCAGCTCCAGCTGGCCAGAAATGGCAAGAATCAGTATCCACGGAGGACAGTGGGCCAGGCACAGGGCAGACGAGGAGCTCTGACTTCCCGCAAGGCCCAGCGCTGGGTCGCAGCTGACCCACAGACCCAAGTCTGAAGCCCACATTTGCAGATTCTTTGCTACAAAATTCCAGCTCCAGGAGGAGTCAGGCAGGGGCCGAGTGTCCTGCTCAGCAGGCCCTTCAGTGCCCTGCCCTTGCCTGACCAGTAGCGGCACCTGGGAGCTTTACAAGTACCACCACCAGCCTGGCTCTACCCAGCATCTACTACAGAAGTGCAGCTGTCTGCAGAATTTTTACACAAACCTAAGGTTCACCAAAGAGTTGGCTACTCAAACAGCCACATGTAAAGTAAGTTGAAAGCGTGAGTGAAAGCGGCGGAAACATTTCTGCTCCTCCCTTTGTGTTTAAGTGCAGCCGGCAGGACCTTCAGCACCCTTCCCAAGGGTGGGTTACTTGCACAGCGGTGCTGTGCGAGGAACATAAGAAATTTTTCTTCTTTTTTTTGTATTTTAGCACAAGGTCAACAGGGTCTCACTACGTAGATTGGACTTGTAGTGATCCGCCTGTATTCAGCCTCCCACAAGCTGGGATTACAGGTGCACAACACCATGCCCAGTCTCAATTGCCGTCTCAGAGTGCCCCAGGGGCGGGGCCAGCACAGCATAATGCTGGGGAGCGAATTCCTGGCCCCTGCTTCTGCCTGAGCAGGCGCTTCAATCTGCAGAGCTCTTTGGCTGGCCCTTTGAGGAGCATAAGCAATTTGGAAAGCAGGACACTTGACCGCATTAGAGTGTCTGCGTTTCGATTTCTAGCTGTGTGGCCCGGATCACCTCTCTGAGCTTCTCTGAGCTGGACCTTCTGACTTTGGGCTTAAGATGTATACAAGACAGCAAAGAAAAGCTATGGAGACTGGACCTTTTTTTTGGTACTGGGAATTGAACCTTTACACTGAACTGCATGCCCAGCCCTGTTTTGTTATTTGAGACAGAGGCTTGCTAGTTCACCAGATCGCCTGGAACGGGCTTGGCCTTGGGACCCTCTTGCCGCAGTGCCCCCAGAGAACGGATACCATACGCGTGTACCTCAAACTTGTCATCGAGCAAAAGCCCAGCAGCTACCCGGGGAAGGGTTTCTGGGCAGCTGATGAAACGACAGCTTTTGTCACCTCCTCGGTTTGGGACACACTGCAAGTTTCTGCAGGAAGCCCTAGCAACATGCAGTGTAGGTGGTGTGTGTCAACCTTAATTTGTTAGATTTTGTAATGGGCGGGTTTCACTGTCAATTAACTTTAATGCCTGAGTTTTTCTTTGTATATTTCATGAGCTTTTAGAGAGGAGCTCTTAAATTAAACTTGAAATCCTGTAAAATCTCTTTTTATCTATAATTGTACCTGTAATAGTCACTTAGTTAGAATTAGTTAACAATAAAATTTAGTATGATTTGGCTTTCTTTAATAGCTCACAATAATGAAAAGGCTTACTCTGACTTATGTTTTATTAGCACACACTTGCAGCACACAACAACCCCATGCCTCGTGGGACGCTCACGCGTATGAGCAACAGGTCCTCGTTCTTCTTTCATTCCCTCCCTCCCTCTGTTGGCCCCTACCCTTTCGAAAGAGACCTGTCCTCCTGTTTCTTATAGTCTATCTTTCATTTTGCTCTATAATTTATTTATATTTAGGTTTTTCATAGAAGAGAAAGCATTCAGTATAAGCTAGTGTGTCTGACTGGCCTCACTTATGCTTACTTTCAAGAAAAATAATGATGTGACCTGAACTCACAACGAGGCCATACAATCACTTTCCTTTTTCCAGTAGCTACTGTCAAGAATCGGTTTGTATTTTGAAGATGGAGACTGATTGCTGATAGGAGTTTAGAAGCTGGGCATTTTCTCAAGCCTGTTTCCACAGAGACAGCGTTTTCATTACGATGTCATGTGGAAACAGTTGCATATTTTCTCACGTTGTTTTAGCCTCTTGAGATGGAGACGCTCTCAGTGGGACAGCGTGTTGACAGAGGCCACGCCTGCCAGAGCCAGAACTTGCAAACCCAAACTAAGAGGAGCCCAGTTACAAATAGTAATGCAGGCGCGGATGCTGGGGCACCGGGTGGAGAGCGAGCGCCGCCCAGGCAGGCTGCCTCTGCAAGGTTCGCTCCTGCTTGTCAACTTGGCCAGCTCGAAGGATGCCCGGCGAGCGAAGCACAGCCTGGGCGGGTCTCAGGACTGTGACCGCAGCCACCGTGTCCAGCCGCACCCTTCCTCGCTGTTGCCCTTCTGACTCCTGACCACCTTGAGCTGAGACTCTCTCCCCTGCCAGGCCTTCCACCGCGCAGCTAGCCACTGTGGCCTGATGTCTCTGGAACCAGGAGCCAAGGGGAGCCATTCCCCCTTCTCTTTGGGGCTGGCAGGTCTTCATTCCAGCGGCAGGGAACCTGGCCAGCGCCTCCGAGTGGCCCAGGGAAATAGGCGCACGCTGTTCTCTCCTATCTGTTATGATTCGTGCCTGATGTCCCCCAGAGCCTCATGGGGGCGTGGGGCGGAATGTTGGAGGTGCCTGAGGCTAGAGGCTGTGCTTAATGCAGGCTTCATTCTGGGATTAGCCCAGGGCAGGCGGCCTGCGTTAGTGTGAGGGCAGAGGGAGCCTCCGGCTGCTGGCTGTTCTCACCCTCCTGCTGCAACGAGCCTTTGCTGGTGCCGCCCCGCCGCGGAGCCGGCCGAGCATGGCCTGAGCCCTGCACTGACTGTGAGCTACGTCAACTTTGCCCTTTAACTTTGGATATCGGGTATTTTGTCTCATCCATGAGAAAAGTAACTAAGGCAGTGTCTAAGCCCATGAACTCGCTACGAGGGGAAAGCCTTACAGCGCGGCATCTTGAGATGTGTGACTTATAACTCCGTCTGGTATCGCCTGAGGAAATGGCTAATAGCCTCCAGCCTGGAGCGACTGTTGGTGCGGAATTCACCGAATTTGTACAGTACTGCTGCTTGCCTGGCTGAGGGGTTTCATGAGAGATTGTCTTTATAAACTACTTGCTTATACCCTGCTTTGAGAAACTAATCCTTAATTAGTGATTATCAAGCCCTGTTACGGTTTAGACCTAAAATGTCGTCAGCGTCTCCTGTGTACAGAAGGTGGTTGGGTCCAGATGGCCTCACTTCCTCAGTGGAGTAAACTATTGCTGAGATCCCCTCAGGGGTGGGGAGGAGGTAGAAGCCAGGAGGTGGGCCAGGCGAGAGACGGGCGGGCGTGGCCCCGGGACTGCGGCTGCCGCTCCGCTCCGCTCCTCTCTGCGCCCTTGCACTGTGTGCTGCCCTCCGGCTGACCGGAGCATCCCTCCTCTACACCTGCTTACCTCCGCGCTCTGCTTCCCCGCAGACCTGAAGCAGCGGAGCCGGCCACCATGGACTGACACTTCGGAAACAGGAGCCGAATCAAACCTGTCCTAACTTGTGACTTTCAGGTATTTTGTGCCAGTAAGAAATGATAACAGGGCCAGCTAGATAGCTCAGCAGGCTAAAGCACCTGCTTAGGCAGATGCAGGGACTGGGGTTCCACTCCCCGCGTGCCATGCTAGCCTGGCCCCCAGGGTGCACTGAGCCGGTGGCTGAGACCGGGCATGGTGGTGCACATAATCCCAGTGTTTGGGAGGCTGAAAACAAGAGGACCACGACAGGTCAGATCTACATAGTGAGACCCTATAGACCCTGTACTTAATACATAAAAAAGATGATAATTATTTCCAACCCCAAGATAGAATTATTTTCAATTAAGGATACACAGGAACTAAGAGAGGACAGCTAGCATTGTGTACATTATCAGATCACAGCCTTCAGTCCTACAGACGTAGTACAGCTCCACTGCCTTCTGTCAATCAACTCGGTCCTCACGCTCCTGATTTCAGCTAATTCTGCACAGTCGTTTACTACTTAAGCTAGGCAGGAGGTTGCCTTGCCCAGATCCTTAAAGAGTCCTGAGATGATGAGTGGGCAGAAGGCAGGGCAAGAAGGCCCACTGTCGGGCGGTAGCTAGCCACCAACTTCTCCTCCTTGGCCAAGGTCCATGCGGTCCACTTGTCATCAGTTCTTATCACTGGTCCACAAAGTCTCTGGGCCAGAGTCAATCTAAGAGGATCTTTCTGACCTGCTTTCATCTATCCACTGTTGGAGTGGATAGATCCACTCTGGCCAATGGGATAGTTGGGTATTTTCCCTGACCCCTCTGAGACTGTAGGAGTAAGCCTCGTGGGGCTTCCCCACGTGTCACCCTTCTACTCACACCAGGCCACCATTTTGAGCCCACTGTTACTGCCCTGAACTGGAGTTGGATGGGAAAATCTCAAGGTTTGCTCAGTTCCTTGGGTTCTTTCTTGGAGGAGAGCATGGGCCTCTCTTTCCTGTGAATAACAGGCCCACAGGGGTGCTAGCACCCACCTCCCGGTGGGACAATGGAAAGGCAGACACAGCAGGAGCCTCACGGATTCGAGACCACACCTGATGCTCACTCAGTGGCCCTGTTTTTGTCTCCCACTAAGAGGCTCACTTGGAGAGTCTTTGTTAAGACTATGAAAAGTATGCAGATTTTTGTGGTATCAGCATTATATTCTGGACCCAGCATTTTCTGCCTCTTAAAAATTATACAAAACTTGCCTCATGCAATTCAAAATTCATAAACGCTATTACCTTGGCCTGTTATTTTCCAACAGTAACAAACACCAAAATCTTTAAAATTTAAAAAAATTACAAAGCCAAATGGAAGTAACATGAAATTGGGAAATTATGCCTGTGGGCTCTTTCTTCCTAGAATCTGGTAAAGACTGCTGCTGTTTCTGATTTTCTTGCTTTTCTATTAGCATCTAGTTAGCTATGTTATGTGCATGTACAAATCTGCCAAAATAAAACCCATTAATCTGTAAAACCAATATGCACAAATGAAAAATGTGGGTAAACCTAAGGGGGAAGCACTGGAGAACCACCAGCAGCCATCTGATCCTAGTACAACTTGTTTTCGTTCCACTTGTCAGCAACTTGGAAGTGTCTGGCTCCTAAATTCTCTATGTGCGTTGCAAACAGTCTAAAGAACAATAACTCTGAGATCTAAATGTGGTCCACATGTTGTTAAGAACAAAATCATAATCAATGCAGACACAAGGGCAACAGTGGTGCAGCTTGTGTAATTGTCTTGTGTTACGCTCAGCAAGGACTTCCACCATGACAGACATCCCCAGCACACCTGTGCCAGGTGACAGTGTCCTCTGTGCCAAACTTACTCAGAAATGCGCCAGGTGCTCTGCTTACTTGGGAGCGCCTGGAAGGAGAGGCCTGGGAGGGCTGCAGTTCTCGCAGTGTCCTGTAGCTGGGACGTGACCGGGGTGAGCAGAACCAGGGGAAGGAGCCACAGATTGCAGCTGGTAGGACCCACGGGGTCCAGACAGAAAGTACCTGTCCTCTGCAGGCGCACTCCGCACAGCTGCAGGTGCTGGACAGGGACAGAGCCCGGGTCGGAGGCAGCAGCTGGACTGGCGCAAGCACTCAGAGCTCGCTGAGAGCCGCCGGCCTAGCCAGGCCTGGAGGGGTGCACTCGCAAGTCATTGTCGGTGGGCCCGACCCTCAGCTCAACGGCCTGATCAGATAACAGAGCAGTGGCTGCTAGAGTTCCGCCATGGAAAGCCACGAGAGCCCACGCTGTGGCACCCACATGTGGCTGGCAGCAGTCCATGGGTAACATGTGTCAGTCTGGGGGGGGGTGTATTTTCTGAACTTGGCTTAAATACATAGAAGCCAAAGCACACAAAAGTACATGTAACTGCATGTAAGAACTACACGCAGTAGTTCTGAGGTTAATGACACAACTCCTGGTGATGGTGGGCTCTCTTTCTTGAACTACTGTAATTAAACTGACCACTTTATTGTAAATGATGATGTCTTAAAGCTTTAGGAATATTATAGTAGCTTGATCATATTATCAAAAGATTAAGCCATAAATATCTCCTGCTATCTTTGGACAAAAAATGTATTGAACATTAAGCCATCTGTATAAACTTACAACTCAGAATGAAGCTGCCAATGAACTCTCTTGAGAATGCACATGAACAAGGGCTCGGACGACCTGGACTGACCTGGCTCCTTCTCTGGTCTGGGTTGAACTTACCTAACTCCAGGCACCTGGTACACTTTCCCTAGATCAAATATTTGGGCTCCACCAACTCTAATACTCTTGATGTGTATTAGTAAACTTTATCCATTAATACAAAAATGACGCATGTTTATAGTTTAACCATTTATAATTCAAAGATAAACATACAAATTAGCAAAGATTAAATTCTCTGCACCATAATGCTATATATATTTTTCAACTTTCAAAATTATCAATTTCCTTTTTTTCCCCCTCATTAAACTTTGTTTTAATGGGTCTCAAAATTCTGTGACAGATTTTTGGTCAAGTTGTTTCCATTAAAAAGTATTGAATTTAAAAACAACTTAAAAACTGCACACACACACACACACACACACACACACACACACACACAAAATGGTCCACAAAACGTTCTCCTTTCCTTCTGAAGGTTTTGCAATGCAGTGTTATCATTAACTAATCTTTCACTATTAAACTTAAATGGCCAATTGGGAGAAGCAGTTCTGAGACCGGTCTTCCACCACTGATTCAGACTGGGGCGGCAGGTGTCAGGGATGACATTCATGTAGCCTTCTGAGCTTTCTGGGCAGGCTTGGTGACCTTGCCAGCTCCAGCAGCCTTCATGTGCACAGCTTTGATGACACCCACAGCAACTGTCTGTCTCATGTCATGAACAGCGAAGTGACCCAGAAGTGGGTAGGCAGAGAAGCTCTCGACACACATGGGCTTGCCTGGAACCATGTCAACAATGGCAGCACCACCAGATTTCAGAAACTTGGGCCCATCTTCCAGCTTCTTACCAGACCAGCAATCAAGCTTTTCTTGCAGCTCAGCAAACTTGCAAGCGATGTGAGCTGTGTGACAATCCAGGACAGGGGCATAGGCAGCACGATCTGGCCAGGATGGTTCAGGATAATCATCTGAGCCATGAAACCAGCTGTGTCCATTGGTGGGTCATTTTTGCTGTCACCGGCCACATTTTCATGCCAGACATCTTTGACAGACACACATGGTTCTTGACGTTGAAGCCTACATTGTCCCCAGGAAGAGCTTCACTCACTCAAAGCTTCATGGTGCATTTCAACAGACCTGACTTCAATTGTGACATTGAGTGGAGCAAAGGTGACCACCATGCCAGGTTTGAGAACACCAGTCTCCACTTGGCCCACAGGGACAGTGCCAATACCACCGATTTTATAGACATCCTGGAGGGGCAGACACAAAGGCTTGTCAGTTGTGCAAGTGGGTGGAAGGATGCAATCCAAAGCTTCAAGCAGTGTGGTTCCGCTGGCATTGCCATCTTTATGAGTGACCTTCCATCCTTTGAACCAAGGCATGTTAGCACTTGGCTCCAGCATGTTGTCACCATTCCAACCAGAAATTGGCACAAAAGCTACGGTGTCAGGGTTGTAGCCGATTTTCTTAATGTAGGTGCTGACTTCCTTAACAATTTCCTTGTATCTCTTCTGGCTGTAGGGTGGCTCTGTGGAATCCACTTTGTTAACTCCAACAATTAGTTGTTTCACACCCAGTGTGTAAGCCAGAAGGGCATGCTCACGGGTCTACCTGTTCTTGGAGATACCAGCTTTGAATTCACCAACACCAGCAGCAACGATCAGGACAGCAGAGTCAGCCTGCGACGTGCCTGTAATCATGTTTCTGATGAAGTCTCTGTCCAGGGGCAGCAATGATGGTCACAAATTTCCACAGGGAGATGTCAATGGTGATACCACGCTCACGCTCAGCTTTCAGCTTGCCCAACACCCAGGAATACTTGAAGGAACCCTTCCCCACCCTCAGCAGCCTCCTTCTCAAATTTTTCAATGGTTCTTTTGTTGATGCCACCAAATGTGTGGATCAGATGGCCGGTAGTGGTGGACTTGCGGGAGTCCACGTGTCCGATGATGATATTAATGTGGGTCTTTTCCTTTCCCATGGTGGCTTGGATTTAGTGATGGCATTCACTATACCTGTGCTCTTGTGGCAAACCTATTGCCAAAAAGCAATATCCCTTTTATATAAAAAGTTTTCCTGAAATATAATTTGCTATTATCTAGTTACCTCTTCAGTCAAGTTGAACAAGCTAAAAAGTATTTTTAATATTATAAATGTGGTCCAATCATAAGCTACCACAATAGCTTTGCGAAAATGAGTGGGATTTAGAGATCTATTCCAAATAAAAATAGACACATAGAATCCTCACAGATTATTAAGTAATCCTGAAGACTATGTTCACATAAATACTCTTCAAGAAAAAACAGAAACATTAGAATAATTCATTTTAGATAAAAAGAAAACAAAAATGAATGTCTGCAGGGCATTGAATAAATTCAACACCTAAAATGCCAAATGTAGAGGCTTACTATGCACCACAGCAATCAGTTGGTTTTTAATTCCTAAGCAACACTGAACATATACGCACTCGCACTAGGAAGAACGACTGTCCAGTGAGACAGTGACCAGCCCGTCGCTGGCGAGCGTCCACCGCCGTGAGCCTGCCAGACGGGCTGCGCTGCACTGTCCCCCTCATCCGCTTCCTTCTACGCACCAAGGCTGTCATCTAGGAAGTATGACGAGTGTACCAAAAACGTCTGATTGAAAAGATATTGCACAGTCACAGGTTGCTTGACAGAAAATGTCTAGAAGAATTACCAATGGATATTAATTATATTAAATTCACAAAATAGCAGGAAAAAGTCAATAAAAAGCTATAATAATAGTAGTTCCCTCCATAAATAATACAAACATATGTATCTATGTGTATACGTATATCTGAATAATAAGAAATTTATGAATGGTAAGAAAAGTTTAAAACCCTGTTATCTCTGTGACTGATTCTTTTCCTATTTGTAAAGCCTTCTTAATAAGTAAAAATTGAATGGCATGCAAGAAGATTTTTAATTTTAAAGAGAAGAAACATAATAAAACATTAGAAAAATACAGATTTTCAAAAAAAATGATAGGAATTAAACAATGGTTGTTCTATTACACATTGTTGTCCTCAAAGTTCTTGCTCAGATTACTAGGAAGAAGCCTGTAAAATTGATCAAAATAAAAATTTTAAGCATTAAATTCTCCCTTCAATAAACAATTAGAAATCAGTAGTACAATCATCTAGCTATCTTTTGTACATACATATATTTTTACTTCTTTCTTCTCTCCTTTCCCTCATTCCAATTGTTCTTTACTTTTGAGCAGTTTCTTGCCCTTTTAGTACATTAGCTATACCTTTCAGATTTTATTCACACTTCCAGGTTCTTACAGTAGGGATATATATTCCAGAAATTCATTTGGAACCAGAAAAGACCTTGACCAGCGAAGGCCGTCCTGGCCAACAAAGCCGAGTCAGGCGGCATCATGATCTCTGATTCAAAATCATATTACAGAGCTGCAGAGCCAGGGTGAGCATGGTTTTGGAAAAAAAGAGAAGAAAAAAAGAAAAAGAAAATGAGAAAAAAATAGACCTGAGGATCAATGGAAAAGGTTAGAGGTTGCAGACACTCAGCCATCTTACCTTTGACAAAGGAGTCAAACATGTTCACTGGAAGAAAGATAGCCTTTTTAACAAATGGTGCTGGTAAAGCTGCTGAAGACTAAAATTAGACCCGTGTCTATCATCATGCACTACACTAAAATCAAAATGGATTAAAGACGTAAATAATAAAACAGAAGCACTAAATCTACTAGAAGAGAAGGTAGGTAGAAATCTTGAAGATATAGGTGTAGGCAGAGAGTTCATATAAAACTGCAGGGCCAGGGAGATAGCTCAGTGCCTTAAGCACCTGCTTGGCAAGCACAAGGTCCTGAGTTTGATCCCTGCTACAAAAAACAAAAACAAACAAGCAAAAAATTGTACAGGACATACTACAAAGACTCAACAGTTGAGATCTCATCCTATTAAAAAGATTTGCTCATCAAGAGAAATCACCAACAGGGTGAAAAGAAACCCCACAAATTGGGGAAAACATCTTAGCCAACTGTCCCTTGGACAAAGCACTTCTGTCCAGAGCATATAAAGATTTCTTTTAAAAAGTCATGTCCCAGGGCTGGTGAGATGGCTCAGTGGTCTAAAGCACCTACTTGGAACAAGCTTAGCAAAGCATCAGGGACCGCGGTTCAATCCTCCAGCACCACATGCCAGCCAGCCGCGCCCCCTGG
>NW_004524724.1:1688093-1719597 GCF_000260255.1 Octodon degus
CCCCTAAAGTCAAAGACCGATTCCAAAAATGGGCATCTGAGATGAATATCCACTTCTCCAATGAAGAAATACAAATGGAAAATATATATATGAAAAAAATGTTCAGCATCATGGTGATTTGAGAAATGCAAATTAAAACAGCACCGAGACCCTATCTCACCCCAGAAAGAATAGCTGTCATCAAGAAATCAACCAGAATCAAATGCTAGAGGGACTGTGGAGAGAAAGGGACACTTCTCCACTATTGATGGGAATCAGACAGCTATAACCACTGTGGGAATTGGTATGGACGTTCCTTTAAGAGCTAGGATTAGAGGTCCTATTCAATCCAGCTATTTCCCTCCTGGGTACTTTCCCTGAACGGAAAACATCAGACTAGAGCAATATACATGCGCCCATGTTTACAGCAACACAATTTGTCGTAGCTAAATCTTAGAAACACCCCAAACGCCCATCACCCGAGGGATGGAGAAGATGTGGTACTTTCATACAGTGGAGTATGACTCAGCTGTAAGGATAAACTCAAAGCCTTTAAAGGTAAATGAATGCAACCAGAGGCTACACTCATAAGTGAAATAAATCAGATCTACACACGCAATGGGATGGTTTTGATGTATGTATACAATGTAGAATGACTAAATTATTTACAAAGTGTGCTACCTCACATACTCAGTTTTGGTCATGAAATCATTAACAATCTGCTCTTTGCCAGTTTTGAATAGATGTGTCCTTCTAAGCTGGAATCAGCTGCTTGGCAAGAGCTGGCTGCGACTGGCCCTTCTGCCTAAGGGGGCATCCTACCCTTCTACCACTAACCCCCTTCCCCTCCCCAGCCTCCGAGAACATTTCTGCTTCCACAAGTCAGCTGATCACAACCGCGTGGAACCGAGGTCCTGTGGCGCTGGTCTTTCCAGGCCTGGTCACTTAATGCAGTACGCAGGTTCACCAGCTCCTATCCACAGCAGGACATCCTGTCTTCTGAGGCTAGCTTCTATTGTGTGGGTAGCTCGTGTCTTCCTTGTCATTGGTAGAGGCTGCTTGTGTGTCTTGGCCAAGGTAGGTAAGGCCAGGATGAGGCGGGTGTGAGCTGTCACCCATCCTATGTGCTCTATGTCCTTGGGCTGAGCACTCAGGCGCTGGGTTGCTGGATCGCTGGACAGCTCATGTTTACTGTATCAAGGGCCCTCCTGAGGTTGCATCCATTTATCCGAAAGTGCTTACCAGTGTTCCATTTTCTCTCATCATCTCCAACACTACTCATTTTGATAATTAGGTATTTTAACAAGTGTGAGGCAATAAGCTCATAGTGGCTTTAATTTACAATTCTTTGGTGATTTTAAGCATTTCTGTCTATAACTGTTCTCTAGTTCTAAGTTTTCTTTTGAGAAAAACCTGCAGATTTTTTGCCCCTTTTTAATTAGGTTGTTTTCTTACACTTGATTTGTTTGTATTCCATATATACTTTAGATACTATGCAAGTTATCAGATATTGGGTTTCAAATCTTCCATTCTATAAGCTGTCTCTTCACTTGTTCATTTTGTCCTTTGCCTTGTATCCGGTTTAATGTAACCCACTTGTCTATTTTTATTTGTGTCGCCTGTGCTTCTGGGTTTGCAGCTGGAGAATCAGGGCCCACACCAACGCCATGCAGGTCTCACTTCACGTTATCTTCTTGACTGGATTGCTTCTAGTCTTATGTTTAAGTTCTTAAGGAAGTTTGAGCTGAGTTTTGTGCATGGAGGAGGTTGGGGTCTACATTTACTGTTCTGCGTTCAACAGTTTTTCCTGTACCACTTATTAAGGTGACGGCTCTGTCTCCGTTTGTTCCTCAGAAGCTTTGTAGAGAACCGAATGAGCCTGATCACACAGATCCCGCGTGCCCCAGCTGTGCGGTGGGCTGTATCTGCCCCTGTTCTGTCACAGACTGCTTTGTCCACAGTGGTCTTGCAGGGCGTTCTGACCTTCGGCAGTGTGATGTCTCCAGTTTTGTTCTTTCTGCTCAAGATTGCTTCGACCCATCGAGGTCTTTTGTGATTCTATACCAGGGTCTGCATTTTCTATTTCTGTGAAAAGATCATCAGATTGTTTTGCTGTTTTTGTTTTGCTTTTGAGACAGGGTCTTGCTATGTAGTTCAGGCTGGCCGTGAACTCACTGCATCGTCCAGGCTGGCCTCGAAACTGCGGCGAGCCTCCCTCCTCAGCCTCCCGAGTGCTGGGGTAACAGGCAAGGTAGCTTCATGTAATGTGGATGATGATCCAGGTGCATGGAGCATCTTTCATTTTGTTTCCATTTTCCATTTCTTTCCTCTTTGTTTTATGTATTTCAGTATCCAAGTCTTTTATCTCCATAGTTAAATTTACTCCTAAGTACTCCTTTTTTTGTAGCTATTATCAATGAGATGTGTTTCTTAGTAGAAAGGTTACTGATTTATGTCTGCTGGTTTTGCAACTTACAGTTTACTGAATGTGTTTATTATAACAGTTTTGCACACGTTTTGATTTTTCTCTGAATGATAGCATGTCATCTGAAGTCAGGGACCCTTTAACTGCCTCCTTTCTGACTCAGACGCTGGCGTCTTCTACTGCCCGCCCAACCTGCTGGATCTCCAGCCCCACAACAAAAACAAGTCGCGAGCACACGCAGCTCGCCTGATGAGGCCTTGGTGGGAAAGCTCCCAGGTCCTACACTGTGCTTGGTGCTGGGCACCACCTGGGCGTGCGCACACTTTACTGAAGGACAGTTCTCCTCTTCCAACGTGAGGGCTGTGATCACGAAAAGACACCCCCTTGCTGGAGTGCGTTTCCCCCTCTAGTGAGACAGTGATGGTGGAACTCTGACCCCTGCCCTGGCAGCGAGCGACCCATTCACTTACAGAACACACACACTGACCATCCCACCTGACCATGGCGAATGGTCCCCTTACTAGGTGCCACTAAAGGCACTTCGTGAGTGTGGAGGAGTTAGCGCCAGCGCTCATCACAGGACTTAGCCCACAAGCTTCTTTTCTTGTGGCATCCTTGTCTGACTTTGTAATGAAGGCAATGCTGGTCTCATAAGACTGACATGGAAGTACATTCTGTGCTTCAGTTTTGGGGATGAACTGGAGAAAGACTGGTAGCATCCTTTCAGCACATGTTAGTGCTCAGCAGCGAAGCTATCAGGTTCTGGGCTTTGTGCCGACAGAAGAATTTCCACACGGCTTTGGCCCTTGCTCATTCTCGTCTGCTCCAGCCTCCTCTCTTCACAACCCATTCTCCGAAGCACTCTGTCTAGGAATTCGCCCATTTGTTCTCAGTTATTCAGAGCGTTGTTGTTGAATTGTTCACATTATTCCAATCCTTTTCATTTTTATGTTATCAGGTGCAACATGTCCTATTTTGTTTCTGATTTTGACTCCTTTTCTTAGCCAAAAGAGAGGATTTTTATATATCTTTCTAAAACCAACTCTTAGTTTTACTTTCTTTTTCTAATGCTTTTGTAGGTTCTATTTCAGTTTTTCCTCTGATCTTCATTATTTATTTTCTTTCACAAACGTTGGCTGTCATACATTCCTCTTCTTCCTTTTTTGTATTTTCTTTTCTTTTGTGGTACTGCAACAACACATTGTTTGAGATCTTTTTGTGTCAAATCTCCATCTCGGGAATGCTCTTGCTGCATGCTGTGCTTGGTGTGCCGTGTGTCTGTTTTTGTTTGTCACAAGATGTTTTTAATTCCCCTTTATGTTCATTCTTTGACCCATTGGTTATTTAGAAGCATGTCGTTTAATTTACACAACAGTGAATTTTCCAAACATTCTATGATGGATTTCTGGTTCTATACCATTGTGGTTGGAAAAAGCAACTTGGTATGATTTCAGTCATTTTAAATTTATTAAGACCTGTTTTGTGGCCTAACATATGATCTGTCTTGGAGAATAGATCATGTATGCATGAAAAGAATGTGGAGTTTGGAGTGGGTGGAATGTTTCATACTCTCTGTTAGTTCTATTTGGTCTCAAGTGTGGTTCGTGTTCAATGTTTCGTTATTGATTCCATCCAAATCATGATCATTGTTGAAAGTGGATCAGTGAATTCTTCTCTTGTCATGGTCCTCCCTGTGACTATGCATTTTCAAACTTAATGATGTGTTTATATACCTTGATGTTTAATGTTGAACATGTATAAATTTACAATTTTATATTCTCCTGTTGAATTTCTCCTTTAATCATTTTATGAGTTTGTCTGGTTTTACATGAGTGCTGGAAATGGGATGGGATGGGATGGGGTGGGGGTGGGGAGTGGTGCAGTGGGTGTGGTGTGGTGTGGTGGGGTGGAATGGAGTGGAGTGGAGTGGAGTGGAGTGGAGTGGAATGGAGCAGAGTGGAATGGAGTAGAATGGAAACAGAGCTACTTCTCTCTCTTGGCTTCTACCAATATGACATCTCTCATTTTCAGTCTGCATGTGTCCTGACAAGTGAAGAGGGTCTCTCGAATGGAGCATGCAGTTGGGCATTTACTTTCATTCATTTGGCTACTCTACCTTTTAACTGGAGAAGTTAACTCACATTCAAGCTGGTTATTACTAGGTAAAAATTTACTACTGTCATTTTTAAAATTATGTATTCTTTTATAAAACCTTACTTCTTTTTTCCTTCTCTTGTCTTCCTTTGTCATTAAATGACTTTCTCTGGTGAGATGTTCTGAACAATTGGTTTGTACCTTTGTGAAGTCCCTTTATGCTTTTGCTACATATGGACTGGGAGGCTTACGCAAGGCACTCGAGGACGAGGACGAGCCATCTGAGGTGGTAGTGATGTCACTTTCGATTGCATAAACTAGTACAGCTTGTTTCCACTCCTCATATACTTATGACACAATTTACATTTTGTTATATTTTCCACCTATGACAAATTTTTGTGTCCTCTATTGTTTTTAAATCTTTTTGTCATTTTAAAACTAAGTTGATTGATACATTTCAGATACAGACAATGATCACAGTTGTTACAGGAAATTTGTACCAGTCTGAGACACATCTGGATCCCCACTTTTTCCTATTCCCTTGTCCTCTCTTTACCTCCTCCTCACCTCCTTATGCACAAGCTTTGTTTCTACTTTTCTTTTATGCTTTTTCCTTTTCCATTCCTCCTCCCTTTCCCTCTCTTTCTTTCTTAGTTCCCCTTGCCATTTGAACATCTTCTTCCCATTTCTCAGTATCCATTAGACACTTGGGTCCTTGTGTACACTTTTTCTTCCTCACACCACAAAAACCACGCAGCAGATGCGAGGTGGGGGCCTCACAATCCATGACTGAAATTACACTGCAAACCTGCTCTGGTAAATACAGCATGGCACTGGCTAAAAGGAGGCAGGAGAGTCAGTGGAACAGATGAGAAGATGAAGAAACAAACACACTCAGCCTCCCCATCTTTGACAAAGAGGCCAAATGCCTCACTGGGAAAAAGTTCGCTTCTTTAATGAAGGGTACTAGGAAAACTGGCTTTCCACATAACTAGTACTAGACTAGTACTAGACCCAAATATCTCACTATACACTAAACTAAAATCAAAGTGAATCAAAGATCTAAATATTAAAACAGAAACTCTAAATCTGCTGGAAGACACGATGGGAAGGACTCAGACTTTATGAAGAAAATCCCAGTCACAGTGAAAATACCACAAAGAACCAACAACTGGTTCTTATTGAAAAGCTTTGGCACAGCAAAAGAAACTACTGACAGACTGAAGAGATAATCGATAGAGTGGAAAAAAATTTTTGCCAGCTCTTCCTCAGACAAAGGTCTAATATCAAGAAAATATGAAAAACTCCAGAAAATCAGACCCCCAAAATTGAAAGGCCCAATCCAAAAATGGGCATCAGAATGAGCACATACTTTTCAAATGAAGAAGTACAAATGACAAATAAATATATGAAAAAAAAAATCTTCGAGGGCCGGGGAGATGGCTCAGTGGAATAAACGCTCCCCTGGCAAGCGCAAGGGTCTGAGTTTAATCCCCAGTTCTGTGGGAAAAAAAAATCTTCAAACTCACTGGTCATTTGAGAGACGCACTCCAGAAACAATGGCTATTACCGAGAAATTAACCAACAAAAATGCTGCCCAGGGAGCGTAGACTGGCGCAACCACTGTGGAAACCAGTGCAGCCATTTCTAGAGAAGCTAGGATTAAAGGTTACATTTGACCCAACTATTTTCCTTCTTGGTATCTTCCCAGAAAAATTAAAAGCATCATACTCAGTGATACACGTACGCCTGTGTTTATTGTGGCACGGTCTGCAATAGCCAAGTCTTGGAAGCGGCCCCCATGCCCATCAACCGAGGAAGGGACAGAGAAAATGAGTGTTTTTAAAAATATACTGGAGCAGTACTCAGCCATAAAGAAGGAGAAGCTTGAAACGTTAGTTGGTAAATGGATGCGCCTGAAGGCACACTGTTAAGCTAAATGAATTGGGCACACGTGTACAAACACTGTTTCCTGCTCTGTCAGTCATCTCTTCAGTCTGTTGGTAATTTCTTTTTTTCTTTCTTTTTTTTTTTTTTTTTAATGTATTTGGTCGTTCCGGGGTTTCACTATGCAGCTCAGACTCATAGTGATCCTCTTGTTTTCAGCCTCCCCAGCGCTGGGATTACAGGTGCACACTGGACTCTGTGGCCCGCTCAGCCCACCCTGGGGGCAGGGCTGGCGTGGCATGTTGTGCCAGGGATTGGACTGCAGTCCCTGTCCCTGCCTAAGCTTGCCTAAGCGTGCTCCTTAGGCTGCTGAGCTATCTTGCCGGCCCCATTTTAGTAGTTTCTTTTGCTGTGCAAAAGCTTTTCAATAAGAACCAGTAGTTCGCTCTTCGTGGTATTTCCGGTGTGACTGGGATTTTGTTCATAAAGTCTGAGTCCTTCCCATCGTGTCTTCCAGCAGATTTAGAGTTTCTGTTTTAATATTTAGATCTTTGATCCACTTTGATTTTAGTTTAGTGTATAGTGAGATATTTGGGTCTAGTACTAGTCTAGTACTAGTTATGTGGGAAGCCAGTTTTCCTAGTACCCTTCATTAAAGAAGCGAACTTTTTCCCAGTGAGGCATTTGGCCTCTTTGTCAAAGATGGGGAGGCTGAGTGTGTTTGTTTCTTCATCTTGTCATCTGTTCCACTGACTCTCCTGCCTCTTTTTAGCCAGTGCCATGCTGTATTTACCAGAGCAGGTTTGCAGTGTAATTTCAGTCATGGATTGTGAGGACTCCTACCTTGCTTTTGTTGCCCAAGATTGCTTTTGCTTTCTAGGTCTCTTCTGGTTCCAGATGAATTTTAGGAATGTTTTCTCTAATTTTCTGAGGTATGCTGTTGGTATTTTGCTTGGGATTACATGAAATATATATGATGCTGAGAGTATGGCTACTTGGTTCCTCCCGTCCAAGAACAAGGGATACCTTTCCATCTCCTGAGAGCCTTTCCACTCTCCTTTTTCAGAGTTCTGTAGTTTTCAGTGCAGAGGTCTCATAGTCCCTTCATTGAATTGATGCCTAAGTATTTCTCTTTTTTTTTTGGCTCTGAAGCGAAAGGTGCTATTTCCCTAATCTCTCTCTCAGGAACTCTGTTATTTCTGTACAGGAATGCTACTGATTTTTGAATGCTGACACTATATCCAGCTAGTTATTAAATATAGGAGTCTATTTCTTTGCTGATTTTTTGCCTATTTGATCTATATATCTGTGACAATAGGGTGCTAAAATCCCCCATTACAATTGTGTGTTATTGCTCATTTGATTCTTTGTGTCTGTTAAAATTTGTCCTGTATTAGTAGGCACTGCTGTAATTGGCGCATACATACTTATGACTGTTAGCTCTTCCTCTTGAAGGCTTACCCCAGCAATTATGTAGTGACCTTCCATATCTCTGCTGGTTATTGTTAGTTTGAAGTTCATATTGTCCACAAACAGAGGAGCTAGCTACCCCTGCTTTTTTCTGGGTTCCTGCCACATGGAATTATTTTTCCATCTTTTAACTTTCAGTCTATGAATTGCCTTTCAGTTAAATGTGTTTCTTGTATACGGCATATTGTTGAATTTTTTCTTGAGCCCCTCTGCCAGTCTGCTTCTCTGGATTGGTGAATTAAGGCTGTTTATACTGTCACAGTAATGTATGTGCACCCACGTTTGCAGCAGTGCATCTTTTCTTAGCTAAATCTTGGAACAACTCAAATGCCCATCTACTGAGGAATGTACCAAAAAGATGCATATTTTTATGTAATGGAGTATTACTCGGCTATAAATAAGGATGCACGCAAGGCTTGTATAAAGAAATGGATGCAGCTAGATATCATACTCATAAATGAAATAAATCAGATCTGCATGTGTAAACTTCATACTGTCTCCATAATGTAAGAACCTGAAAGAGTAAATGAAATCCAAAATGTACAACAGACACTGAGAATGGGAAAGAAACTGTTCAACGAGAAGGAAAACTGGGATGAGGGACGAGGAAAGAAGGAAGTAAGTAATGGAAAAACTGTATGCATATAGACAGTGTAGCTTGGATAATTGTACTGTTCGTTTCTACTGATTTATTGAAAGACATAGTTAATGTTTAATTGTTTATCTTTTTAACTTTTTGACTAATTTTGACCAAGTTTATATGCTTATATCTGGCAATATGAACAATTAATTTGAAGACAACATTATGCCATATCACAGCCTTTGCTGAGTTCCCATCATTTTGTTTAGCAAAGTTCTGCATTGTTTCTAATGCTTTTTGTTCTTTTTATTCTGTTTATTTTTATCATGATTTTGTCTTTTTGAGACAGGGTCTCACTATGCAGTTCAGGCTGGCCGTGAGCTCACTTTGTAGCTAATGTTGGTCTTAAAACTGCAATAATCATCCTGGTTCAGCCTCCCAAGTGCTGGGATTACAGGCATGTGCCACCACACCTAGTTATTTTCTTTGAAGAAAGAAAAAAATCTATAAATGTTTCTGTGGAAGTTTTGGGATCTTCTCTATAGAGTATCATGTCAATTGAAAATAATAATTTAACTTCTTTTTGTATCCTTTTTCCATTTATCTCATTTTTGTCTAATTGCTTTAGCTAATGTTTTTAAGGCTGTGTTGAATATAAGTGGTAATAGAGGACATCCTTGTCTTGTTCCTGATTTTAAAGTGAAAACTTTCAATTTTTGGTCATTTGATATGTTAGCTATTGGTTTGTCACAATTGGCTTTTATCAGATTGAGCTAAATACTCTCTATTTCAATTTTCTATCGGGTTTTTATCATGAATGTGTGTTGGACTTTGTCAGATTTTTTTTTTTTTTTGCATGTGTGGAGGTGATCCTGAGGTGCTCGTCCTTGGCGCTGTTGATGCGGTGCACGGCATGTACTGACTTGCATGTGCTGAACCATTGCTGCATTCCGGGAGTGAATTCCGCTCGGCCTTGCTGGATCATCCTCTTAATGATTTGCTGCACTCTATTTGTCAGCTTCTGACTGAGGATTTTTGCCTCTATGTTCACTAGGGAGATTGATCTGTAGCTCTCTTTTCTGGTTGGATGCTTCTCTGGGTTTGATATCAGGGTAATACTCGTTTCCAGCAATGAATTTGGGAGCTTGTCCTCCATTCCAATTTCACTAAAAGAGTTTGAGGAGTAGTGGCATAGGTCTTCTCTAAATTTCTTGTAGAATTCAGCAGTGAATCTTTCAGGACCTGAAATCTTTTTTGTTGGTTGATTTTTAATTTCATCATCAATTTCATTGACTGATACTGGGTTAATTAGAATCTTTGCCTTCTTGATTCAGCTTTGGTAATTCATATGTATTTAAGAATCTTTCCATTGCCTCTGTATTTTCCATCTTATTAGAATACAGGTTCTCAAAGTATTAAAGATGTGGATTTGTGCAAAATCTGTGATTTCTCCATTGTCATTCCTAATTTCATAGATTTGAGCATCTTATTTCCTTTTTTGATAAGGTTGACTAAGGGTTTGTCAACTTTAATCTTTCAAAGTGTGAATTTTTTTTTTTTTTTTTGTATTTTAGGGAAGGGTCTATGGGGTGTTCAGGGTCTCACTACTAGATTGGACTCGTAGTGATCCACCTGTTTACAGCCTCTGAAGAGCTGGAATTACAGGCAGGCACCACCATGCCCAGACTCAATCTCCATCTCAGCATGCCCCAGGGGCGGGGCAGGCACGGCAGGCCCAGGGATTGAACCCCGGCCCCTGTGCCTGCTTGCAGGCACTTTAATCTACTGAGCTATTTGGCCAGCCCTACTCTTTGATTCATTTTAATTCACACTTTGTATTATCTTCTTAGTCTCAATAGTATTGATTTCTGCTCTAATTTATAATATTCTTCCCCAGAAGAATTTTGGGATTGACTTGCTCTTCTTGATTCCAAAAGCTCAAGGTTCAACATTAGTTTACTTATGAGCTCATTCTGTTCTTCTGATGTGGCATTTACCACTATAAATTCCCTCATAGGACTGCTTTTATTGTATCCCGTAAGTTCTGCTATAAGGTATTGCCATTATGGTTTAATCATGTAAAGTGTCTAATTTCTCCTTTAATTTCATCTGTGAACCATTTTGTCGGCAGCCCATTGGTTGTTCAGGAGGATGTTATTTAATTTTCATGCATTTATGATATTTTGTGATTTACCACTGATTTCTGATTTCATTGCACTGTGATCTGATAATGTGGGTGGGTAATTTCAATTCCTTTGTGTTTACTTAAGTACGTTATATGAGCTAGTATATGGTCTATCCTTTTGCACGTTGCTGCAGTCTGGCATCTGGGTTCCAAATATCAGAAAGGCTGTTTCTCCGCCTCTCACCATGGCACTATCTTCCCAGAAGTCTTAATGTTTTATCTTTTAACTTGCATACTGAAGATATAAGCAATTTAATGCCACCATTGCAGTGTTAGAGAGCCCTGAAGTTGACTGTCATTTTCATCAGCTTTCCATGACTGTAACAGAGTTCCTGAGACAAGTAACACAATAGGAAGGGTTGTGCTTCCCATGGTGTGGGATGTCACAATCCAGGACGGGGCCCATCACTCTGCCTTCTGCAGCACTGTGGGCAGCAGTGGGTGGTGAAGTTGACCGCTCTCTTCCTGTAGCGAAGCTGAGGCACAAAACAGCAAGGGCAGAGACGGGAGCTCACGACTCCAGGTTCCTGCCTAAAGTTGCCGAAGGACCTCTCCCTGGGCCCAGCTTCCTATGTCCTACACACACTGCAGCACCACCTCAGGGACTTACTTTCTGAATGACCTATGGAGGACATTCACTACCCAAAGTATGGCCGGGATGCGCTTGTGCAGCCAGCTCAAGTGTGATGCTGTTTGCCTTCCAAGCTACAGGCATGGGCAAAGGCTTCCTGCACAGGACTCAGCAGCTCAGGAGATGACAGAGAGAATGACGACACAGATGACATCAAGAGATAACCGAGAGAATACGAGAACCTTCATTCTTCCGAGAAAGACCAAAAAACTAAACACCAAAATAACAAGTAATCCATCATATAGATGAGTGAATGAATTGAACTCATACTCCTCAAAAGACGTACTGATGACCAATAATTAAAATGTGAAATGTAAAAATGTGCTCACCATCTCGTAGTATGGAAATGTCATTGGACATAAAAAGTACATTAATATTCCATCTCACTCCAGTCAAAATGCTATGAACAACTATGCAAATATAGCAACCACTGATGAGGACTTGATGGGGAGCATGGAACTGCTGGGGAAAATGTAAAGTAGTACACCATTACAGAAATAAGATGGAGGAAATAAGTTTGGTAGAAACCAAAAACAGAGTTACCCTTTGCAAGCTCCAACCATGTCAGTTCTTAGGAACTACATGAACATTCCCCGGAGGAGTCTGCATCCCCGAGTTTACCATGACGTGCTTCACAACAGCCAAGACAGGTGGACATTAGCACAGTGGAGTACTATTCAGCCCTAAAGAAAACAGAAATGTCTTTAGGAAAGTGAAAGGAATTGGAGATGATCGTGTTAAGCAAACCAGGCCAGACTCAGATGAGTACTGCGTGCTTTCCTTCACATACGGAACCCACGGGCAAAAGGTGAACTCAGAGGAGAGGGGGCTACGTGACAGGAGGAAGGAATCTGGACAGGGAGGAGGGGAGGACAGAGGAGTGGTTGGGGCAAGGATTTGGACAAAGTATGTTATATGCACGTGTGAAAATGCCCCAAGGAAACCCAATATTCTACACAACTAACGTCCCTTAATAAGAGGTTTGGGGAAAGACATTTTCACGTTTCTTCTTACCTTACTCATCAGTTCTTCATTAAGATAACAACATGCGTGAGCCCCCTCACCCCCACCAGGATTTGGGATTTGCCCAGCTCACAGCTTTGGGGTAGAAGCCCAGACCTGACCTCTGGGAGGGGTATTGGCAGATGGGGTCCCATTGACAGCACAGGGGCGAGGAAGAATCGCCTCCGAAAAGGGGACAAAGAGAAGTGGGGCCCCGGCCTCCTGAGGGCATGTCCCACCAACCGCTCCCCCTCCCACAGCTGTGCCCCACCTTTACCACCGCAGCTTCCAACTCTTGAGCCCTGAGAAACCAACAGTCAAAGCATAGCCTGTCTCCCCTCAGCTCGAAAGCCTTCTTCGGCTCCCACCGTCATTTCTTCTGGTGTGAGTGCAGCTTATTCTCCCACTTCAGTTCACCCAGGAGAATAGTCCCCTCTGTTTCCAAGGGACTCCTTGCCAGGCTCTGACCTCTGGCCCACGGCTGCTAATCCCTTTCCACTCTGACTCTGTCAGCCAGGCTGGGCCGCGCAGCTTCCTGACTGCTGAGGAGCTGGCTGCTGGCCTCGCTCGGGCTGCTGCGTGTGGGATCTGCTTTCTTCCACGCCTGTGGCTTTCAAGATCCTTGTTTTCATTTTTGACTATTTGATTGTATCTTTGTCCATTTTTTGTTTGGGTTGAAACAGAAATTTGACCTTTCTGTATTCAGATAGTTTTATCTTTCACAGACTTGGAAATTTTCTACTACTATCTTAACTAAATTTTCTATCTCTTTGTCTCTCTTCTTAAACAACAAAACTCACGCATTAAAAGAGGAAGCCTCAGGTGTTTGTGCTTTAGTCCCTTCAGGCCACCACTCCTCCCACCTGGCTGTACATGGCTGTGGCCGAGGCCGTGGCTGGGGTCTGAGCCGCCGCTGCTTTCTTCTCCTGATCTGTCCTGCTGAGGATGTCCTGTGTAGCACTTGTTCACTTCAGACTCCAGCTGACGTATTCGTGTTTTTTAAAATAAATTTCAACCTCTGTTGAATTTGTTACATCAGTCATTTGAGGTCTTCTAAATTTCATTAATTTTTTCTTTCTCTGCCTCTTACTGAAATTTGCTGATCTTCCTTAAAATAATTATGTTGGATTCTTTGTGGGGCCAACTTGTCTGTCTCTGCTGCTCTGGGCTCCGACAGTAGCTCTCAATGGTTCTCCCAGGGTTGGTGTGTTTCCAATCATTGCTCTCCACATGTGACTGTTCGTGGCTGCACAGCTGAAGTGGTCCTGGGCCAGGCTTTACATGTGGGCTCCGTCTGGGAAGCCTTTCATCTGGAGCCTACTGGGCCATTCCAGAAAGGCCTCTGCCATGGTCCGTGCACACAGCTGCCCAGTTCTCCTCAATCAGGCTGGCTTGGGCCTGAGTCCACATGTGGGAGACCCAGCCCTGGAACCATGGGGTCTTGGGTCTGTAGGGGTGAGGCAGCCTGCAACTGAGGTGTGGACAGCTGGACACCTGGCAGGAGGATGGCCTGGCTTTTTCTCTCATGGCCAGCTGGGAGCTGGAAGGGCCCAAAACAGTCCACAGTGGCTGGCTGGCATGGTGCAATGTAAGTCTAGGACTGCAAGGGTGATGTGCACCCCAGTTCTCAGATGCTGACCCAGCGCCCAGGTCTCAAGGGGAATGCACTGGAAGCAGGAAAGAGCTGGTGCCACTACAGGCACCAGAGTAGATCTGCTGCAGCTGGGGGTGGCTGGGACCGGGCTGCTGGCTTTGAGCCCAGAGGACAGGGTACACTTAGTGCTGGTGTCCACCTCGGTGGGTAGATATTGGTTATGTCCCTTAGTTATTGCAGACTGATCAGGTCTGCAGTCTCCCAAACAAGTGTGTGGCAAAGGCTAAATAAAAGAGGCAAGTAGAATGATCTCAGGGCCCTGGAGGATCAGAGCCCCCTCACAGAATTTGAGATTCTCTCAGGGCTAAGACCAAGACCTTCTCTGAGCAGCCTGCATTTATTTAGCTATCAGAAGGGAGGGGAGTACTTAAGGAGGGCAGAACCACTCACAGACTCTCCTAGAAAGGTATGAAGTTCATCCACTCAGGAGTGAGACGGCTGAGGCTACAGGCTTTACCTAGCTGAGAATGGAGCCAAGTGTCCTTGGCTGTGACCTTGCCTTATCTAGTGAGGATTCACAGCTTCCCCTGCCGTACAGGCCCCAGCAAGGACCTCAGGAAGGACTCGCAGACATTCACTTGCTGTGAATCACTCCCATCTCCAGACGGAGCCCAGGCCTTGGGCGGACTCACAAGTAAACCGGAGGAGCCCGTTAGTTAACCGAAGTCCTTCTCAGGTCTGCTTCATGGTAGTCTCCATCAAGTCCTCCTTTTTGTTTTTGTAAATGCAGCAGTTTAAACATGGCTAGCATTGTCAGATTGGGCATTGCCTTTAGCAGTCTAAGAACAGAAGTAAAAGGACAAGCTGTTAGTATATTCAGCCCACGGCAGCCTCCACGGCAGATCTGTTTGAAGACCCAGACTCCACCGGTGTGAAGATCTTGTCTCTCCGAGGCTCCGTGTTCCGGGATGGCATCCGTAGTGATGCTTTATGACCAGCTATGAATTCTCTTTGTGAGGTGCATCTGGTAGATCCTGGAAGGGGACCCTAGCATATTTATTCTCAGCTTTATCTGTATGGTTACTTGGAGCTTGGCAGTCTCTCGGAAAGAGTAGCCAGTTCTTTTCAGAAATCGGCACTACTGTGACACTGGGTTAACATCTGTGGTCATACTTTTCTGCTGTTCACCCAAGACCAAGTTCAAGTGACTTGTAAAAGTTAAACTCCTGCTATCTATGGCATTCAGCTAAATCTCCTCGGGACTTACCTTAGAACTGTGTGCAGTGCCTCTCCGTTCTTCCGTCAGCGTCAGCCATCTGGATGAGTCACGCTCACTGCTTGACCAAGATGCTTTCCTTGAAAGCTTGGGAGACTTTGCTCCCGGTGACTCCCGGGCAACCCACACGCTGCAGAATCACTTTCCTCCTGGCCCCATAATCTCACTGCTCAGAAGACCAGGGACTCAGCCAAGTTATAGGATGTCACAGCGGAGGTTCTGTGTGTCCTGTGTCCACACTGACCTCAAAGGACTAGGGCCAAAATACTGGCTGTGTATCTGTCTTTCTAATATTTTGTCACCATGCTTCAGTTTCTGAACATGCAGAAGAGACTGTTAATGACATCATGTCGTAGTGGGAGCAGTGAGCTTAATTATTAAGTATAAAGTATAGCAAGAAAAGTGTTATTTCTTAGTAACTATGCATGTCCTAGTAGTTAGATCCCTTAGAACATTAACAGACAACAGTTATATATAGTTTTAAAGAGAAAATTTGAAATCAACAGCCATACATAGAAATGTGGCAGAAGAGGCCAGGTGATGTTTTTGACATTTAAATATCCATTTTGGAATACAGTAACCATTTTAGTCAATCATCCCTACCTCATACATAAGAAACTTTTATCTAATTTGTTATCCTTTTAACAGGATGCCACTGAAGGAGTCTGTAACACTGCCTGGGCTGTTCGGTGTCCAAGTATCCCTAAATGTAGTGGTACATACATAACACGCACATCACATGCATTTTTGCTAAATATTATAATTTGCCTGCTGACCTCAGGTTGGCTTCCCATGAACCTCTTACTATAAATATCTGGGGCACAAGAGAAAGGCAGATGTCTGTCACTATAAACAATCCCAGTTTTACATTTTAGAATACTGCACATTTGGAAGGCATGAATACACCTAATATACCGTGAAATCAGCAACAACAAATTGTCTTTGTTTCTTAGATTTGTACCAATAGCATCTTTTAATCAGAAAATCTTATTGTCTTATTTTTTAACCTTCTATTTATTTATTTGGTATGGGGTCTCTCTACTCAGCTTGGCCTCATAGTGATCCTCTTGACTCAGCCTTCTTAATGCTGGGATTACAGGTGAGCACCACCATGCTGTTTCAGTGGCCACAAGGTGGCGCAGCATGTGGTACTGGGGACTGAACCTGGGTCCTTGCACTTGCCAGGCAGGTGCTTAGACCGATAAGTCATCTCCCCAGTCCTTGTCTTTTGACAGTGATCCACGTAAACATATCACAATACTACATGTTGAACAATGTCCATTGGAGTGTCGCCCACAAGGCTGTGGAGATTGGTGGGGCTTCCCATTAGTGAACAAGGGCGGGAAGAGTGCTCCCAGACTGCTGCTTCACTACTCATCAATGGGAGCCTTGTCCAATAGTTTCTCCTCACCCTAACGGGTTTTTGTCTAATTATTTCAATATTTTTAATTTTTTTTTTCTGTATTTAGGACAGAGTCTACGGGGTCTCACTATGTAGATTGGACTTAGAGTGATTCTCCTGTTTGCAGCCTCCCAAGTGCTGGGATTACAGTTGCACACCACCACGCCCAGTCTCAATCGCTGTCTCAGTGCACCCTGCAAGCAGGCCTGGCACGGCTAAATTATTTTAATAAACTACACGAAATATAATCTCAACACTTACCACATTAAATCTGAACAATGAGAGACTCTCAAGCCATAATACATAAACAACAATATGCATAACATTCATAAAACCAATTTTGACATCGTTTTGACCAGCTGGCAACCTCAGTGGAAGCACAGCCTTAATTTTAAATGGCATTTATCTATAAGCCAAATTAGAGACAAATGCTTCCAAAGTACAAAAATACAAAAAGAAGAAAATTTCGTTGAACTAAATCAAAACTCCTGTTTACAGATTAGACAGAGAGACAAAAACACAGGATAATTTATTTATAAAATCCAAATGTACTCTATATTTTGGCCACATTGAATTATAATTTTTATAATTCTTTAAGTTTATAATTACAAAAAGACTAGTCAGAACTTTTTTATGTATTTAGTGCAGGGTCTACAAGGCCTCACTACACAGATTGGACTCGTAGTGACCCTCCTGTTTTCAGCCTCTCAAGTACTGGGATTATAAGTGTATGCTAATGTAGGGCTGGCCAAATAGCTCAGCAGATTAAAGCACCTGCAAGCAGGCACAGGGGCCGGGGGTTCAATCCCTGGGCCTGCAGTGCTGGCCCTGCCCGCAGAGCACACTGAGACATCAATTGAGACTGGGTGTGGTGGCATGTGCCTGTAATCCCAGCACTTGGGAGGCTGTAAACAGGAGAATCACTATGAGTCCAATCTAGTAGTGAGACCCTGGACACCCTGTAGACCCAGCCCTAAAATACACTGAAAAATGAAAAGAGAAGTGTATGCCACCAAGCCTAGTCTGTCTTAATCGCCATCTCAGCATGCCCTAGTGGTAGGGCACGCTGGGGATCGAACCCCAGTCCCTTCATCTACCTAAGCAGGTGCTTTAGTCCACTGAGCTATCTGGCCAGCCCTAGAACTTTTTTTAGTTCATCAATTATCACAGATCTCCTGTAAGAATTTGCAAAAATAAAAACTTTATCTAATTTAGGGCCAGTCATGTCCGACTCCTGATAAATTTCAGGTGGAGAATCTGCCCAAGGAATGGGTCTCAGTAATGGTGGATGAAGAACATAGCTCCGATACTCTGCTCCTGAGGCAGGCACTATTCGTAGCATACTGCCAGCAGAGCCATTAAGACAATCACAAGACTCTCAAGGCTTAGTGGTAGATCCTGTCTGACTGGCAGGTCCCTGGGGAGAGCCCCATCAGATGGGCTTGTCCTCTGCAGAGCTCGGATCAGTGGCCCTCAGGTAGGCCTGCCTCCAGGGCTGGTCATGTCCCCTGCCAAGGCCATCCATTGCTGGACAGCAGCCAGTCACGGATCCACCATGTGCTAGAGCCAAGCGGAGCCTCTTCTCCATGTCATTATCTCTTCCCCGTCGTCGTTCTCACGCCCTGTGTTGATGTCCTTGCAAAGCTCCCAAGCCCTATGTTACCCTCACAGGGCACTGCCCAGTGAAGTTCCACAGGGCTCAGATTATTGTTACAGATGGATATTTAAAAATCACAGTAAAAATGGCTAAATCTAACTATGCTTGTGGAGATAACTGTTTTCCTTGTGTTTTTATAATTGAGTTTTAAGAGATAGGTGTGCTCTTTCTAGAGTCTGAAACAAGAATTATGCACAGGATACTGTCAGGAAGGTTGCAAGGGATTCCCGTGATGTGTTTAAGGTGCCGTAGTTGAGAAAAAGGTTGCAATGGTTACTCATACTAAGGTCCACTTTCAGTCTTCACGGTTCCTGGAACACCCGCAGATGCGAATGCTGACTGTCAGTATTGTGAAATATGGCCAAGTTCTTCTCTTGTGTGGCAAGTTGCATGAATTAAATGAGAATAAGTATCAATAGACACATGAATATGTTGTAGTTTCCCAAAATAACAGAAATGTATAATATCCATTTGCCAAACATCATTACATTAAAAAAAAATCTTTTATTTATTTGGCACAAGATTTTTCTATGCAGCTTAGACTATAGTGATCTTCCTGTCTCAGCCTCCCCAGCACTGGGATTATAGGTGTGCTCCGCCATGCCTGGTTTCAGTGGCTAACATGGCACACCCCTGGTTCCAGGGCCAGCAGGGCATGCAGGACCGGGGATCAAACCCAAGTCCTCGCACTTGCCAGGCAGGTGCTGAGACCACTGGGCTATCTCCCCAGCCCCCAATCGTTACATGTTAACCCTGGGGGTTACTTCCCTCTGGTGGCACAGGTAGGACAGGACATGACAACGTGTCTCTCTTGAGACCTGGATAACTGCAATTCTGTGATCAAAGCCCCACTATTTTGGAGATGGCATGATGGAGACGGTTCAGCTGCAGCAAATGAAGTAGCAAGTGTGACTGATGAATCAGCTCGCTGATTTCCGAGCTAAAAATCCAGGTAAATTAGAATTAAACCTTATGTGACCAATATAAAAGGGTGCTAGTCAATTATGAATTGCCTTTTGTAGCCTGAGAAACTAATTAAATAGAGGAGGATCTGAAGCCGACCATAGGGTGCCTCTCCTGAGCCTCTGAAAAGGCGGACTGCATAGGGCGAATCACTCAACATGCTAACAGGGTTAGAGTTCAGTTGTTCTATGACAAATAAAATGGTGGTAAATTCAGACCTTTGTGCAGAAAACCTTTGATGAGCCATCAGTAAAATACATACTATACCAGAAATAGGTTCAACTTTAGTAACTTTTTTTTTAAATTTTTTTTTACATTTATTTAGTGTGTGTGTGTGTGTGTGTGTGTGTCCAGCTCAGCCCACCAGGGGGCGCGGCTGGCTGGCTGGCATGTGGTGCTGGGGGATTGAACCACGGTCCGAGCTTGTTCCAAGTAGGTGCTTTAGACCACTGAGCCATCTCTCCAGCCCAACTTTAGTAACTTTTGAAATACTACATGAATGCTTGAGAAAAAACTGAAAGATAGGATCACTGGGAAAATTACTACCAATTTGTCCTATAAAATCTGCAAATGCTATTTGCCAAAATATAACTTGTTGTAGTAGAATCAAGTATTGATTTAAATCAATAGGTAATGTGATTCATCAGGATCAATACCAAAGATTTGGGCTGGGATGATCGCTCAGCAGTGTAAGCCCCTGCCTGGCAAGCACGAGTACCTGGGTTCCACCCCACTACTGCATGCCATGCTGGTCCCAGAGTCCAAGATGTGCCATGCCGGCCACCAAAACCAGGTGGTTTTGGTGGCAGCAGGGACATCTGTAATCCCAGTGCTGGGGCCACTGAGACAGGAGGATCACTACCAGTCCAAGCTGCATAGCAAGACCGTGTACCAAATAAGTAAATAAATATTTTTTTTACATAGAAAAAGTTGTTTGGATCTTGTCCTACTCATAATAACAACCTGTAGTGTAAGAATTTGAAAAAACAAATAAAACCTGAAAAGTTTAATAGATATAGTAAAACAGAAAGAAACTGAAATGATGACCACCCTCCCTCCCTCTGCAGGGCGCTGCTCGTGGCCCTGTGCTGCTCAGGTTCCTTAACTCTTGGGAGGTATCATCATGACTTACAGGACAGTCTTCAAGGGGATGCTTCTGTGGGGACGAGAGCTAGAAGGGCCTACTCTGTCCTCGTACTGACACCCATTCCTGCCTGGCTGTATTCTTCATAGCTGGGCTTTTCCAGCTGTCTCTAACATTCACTAAAAGACACAATAACTAAGATTACATTTATAGTCCTTTGTTCATGATGAAAATTGATAGCCACAGTGATCAAAAGCAAAAGCAAAACCATTTAAACAGGAATAAGAATGCCTCCCTGCTTCCTGTATTTATTTTCCTACTGAAAATATGCACTTATCTCTTAAAACTTAACACCCAATTAAAATGAAAACTATTTGAACTCACAGCTAAGTGAGGAAGCTATACACAAAGCATGCCTATGAAAAGACTCTCAAGATATGACATTTTTTCAGTTTAAAAAAATGACCACTACACAACCTCGATGCAGGCCACAGACTCCAGATCTTGATTCCTTCAGGTGCAAGAGTTGGTATGGCACAAGAAAGCTTCACCACTACGCGAGGGCAGCAGGGCGCAGCCACACTGAGAGACAGCTGTGCTCAAACAAAGCACACGGTCACCATGTCGCCCAGCCTCCAGGCTCTGCGGCTTCCACCCAATGGCGTGGAAAGATATGTCTACTCAAAGCACTAACGGGAGCTGGCCGAGCTCCCAATGTGATGAAAGAGGCTTCACTAAAAGACACAATGTTGTGAGGGTCTGGGAAGACCGGAACTCTCTGGGAGCTAAGACAGACTCCTCCGGACTGTCTGTATTTATCTGTATTACTGGGTCCCCAACAATTCAGGGGGGTGCAGAAAATGGAGAGCGCATCTGAGGCAAAAGCCCAGGAAAGTGAGCAAGGCCTTGAGAAGTTAAAACAAAGACATCCTTGGCACAAATCTCGCTGACTAAGAGAACCATTTGCTCTCTAACTTGGCCATTTTCGCCCTGAAACTGGTGTGAGATTCAGTGTTCTGCGGCTGTGGCAGCTCTCTTATCTTCAGAGGCTTTGAATATGGGCTTTCCCTACATGGCCAGAAGCACTTTGGTCAGCGATTCAGCCCTCACGCTCCCTGTCCCCACTACACAGAGATGCTCATCGCAGAGAGCTTCATAACTGCCCCACATGGACAGAAGCAAGATCCCTGCAGACAACGAAGGTGCAAATATACAGCAGCACATACCTAGAAGTCAGTCATTAAGGCCACATGCTATGTGATTCCAACTGTGACGTTCTGGGCAAGGTCAAGGCACGAAGATACTAGGAAGACAAGTGGATGGCTGGTGCCGGGGTAGGGGACCGGCAACAACTGGTGGCGGAGTGCTGATCAACAACCTTCCAGCATCTCCTGTTGACAGCAGGGTTTGTCGTGCACGTCAGCATTTTGACAAGTGTGTGACAGCAGCACCCTGTGCTAGGGCTACAGAGTGGTCTCACTGCCCTGAAACTGGTCTGCGCTTGTGCCTCGCTTAAAAGAGACAGAATCAACTCACAGAAGCACTGTTCAGACTTAAGTTAGCTAAGGGAAAGAAAATCGCCTTACTAAAATGCTTTTTCGTCAACGGGAACCCGTGAGTAGGGGGATCAGTTCAAGCTCAGATCCAGGCTCCCTGCGTTCCAGCCCGCCCCTTCCCGTGGCTGCCACAGCTCACTGCACCACCTGATACTCTACCGCACCACACACTTCTCATTCTTTTCTGCAAACTGGGCTCACAGCACAAGGGTTTGGATGGTCGAGGCATGATTCTTGTGAAGCTGATCTGTCTTCATGTCCACCGCAAATGCCCACAGCTGTCTCACCCTCATTTATCCCACGTCAGCCTTCCAGACCTGCGCCCACAACCTACACCTCAGCACCCTGACTTCCCTTGCTCGCATCAGCCTGGCATGGGATTCTTCAAGCGCAGGCTCTGCCCATTTCTTATCACTGCAGTCCCCAGCATGGTGCCCCGGTCTCTCCTCTGGACCCTCTCTCTTCCTCCCCATGACCAGTCCTTGCCCATCACTGCGACACTGCCAGCCCCATGTGGCACTCCTTGGCCAAACCTGCACTGTACCTGTCCTGCTCAGAGGCAAGAGCAACACCTCACCAGGACCAAGCAGGCCCTGTGAGCTGGCACCCTGGTCCCTCTCTGTGGCTTCAGCCATGCAGGCTGCCGCCTGCTCATGGAGGCAAGGCCGTCGTGGGCTAGCCGCGCTGCACCTGTTGTACCACATGCGGCTCCTCCAGACGGGCGCGGCTTCCCTCAGCCCTCCGATGATCACAATGCAGTCACACCTCGCTGCACAGTGGCTGTCTCTGCACAGCTCTGCATTCACACTTTCAGAGCTTCTTTTTGCTCTCCACCCTGTCTGTTCTCTCCAGCATATCTACTTCTCTAGTTTGCTCTGTGAGTTACTCATGTTTGATGGGCCAAGCTTTGACGGCATGGCTTTGCATGACATGTGGGCCTGGAACAACGACAGCTATCTGGTGGGAAGGAAACATTTTCTGAATGAATTAGTGTATAAATAATGCTTGCTATGTGTTATGGTTTGGGGCTTTTGCAAGGGGAACAACCTAATATAGGGTGCATCTTATAATGTTAGTTTATAAGGAATCACCTAAGAATCATATACAAGTAGTGCAGGAAATCTATCTACACACTAAATACTAGGGAATCCTGCTGAGGGCCCAGATTCTACTTTCATGGATCTATTCTGGAAAAGTCCAAAGACCCAAAGGTCAGCAGTGGAGGCTAGAAAGTCTATGTCGGGGGATGAAGGGTCTGTGCTAGCAGGCTGAGGGATCTGCACTGGAGCCAGGAAATAATGCTGAAGGTAAGCACCACAGCGCCCCCAAAAGTGCCACAGCCGTCCTCAGCGACAGTGAGGTCCTGAGCTCCTCCAGCAATGAGAAAAGCTGAGTGCCCATCAGGAAAGCCAGAGCAACAAGCTTCATGAGGCTGAGCAGTGCGCCATCTTCCCCTCCGAGCCAGGAAGTGATGCTCAAGATGAGGACCCAAGCTTCTCCAAAGGTCATCAGGAGAGCCACCATGACAAGGTCTTCCAGGAGAACAGCCCAAGAGAACTAGCAGCGTCCAGCAGCTCCAACAGCTTCTCACAATAGCGTCCCTAACTGCATTTTAGAGCTTCTCCTGTTCTGCCTTTACGCTGCTGGAGCAACCCTCAGGTGGGCCTCCCGCACCCAGCACTGTGCTAGTTCGGTTCAGCGGGGTGTAGCAAGTTGGCCACCAGTTAGGAATCCACTACACTATGGTATCATGCACACTGACCCATAGGTGCTGGGAGAACATCACGAAATAGGATCCAAACTACCCAGTCAACCCACATTTCTGAACAATGATTATCTGGGATTTCAGGAAGCTCTTCACAGGGCATTTGCTGCCCAACTGAGTGGCCTGTTTCACCTCTAGATCACTCATTCCTTAGCCAAGGCGAGGCTGAAATGTGTCTCCTGGGAATCCCACAGATGCGGACCATCTGGCTGCCACCTCAGGGAAAATTCTAAGTATTTGAAGATAGGTAGAAGGCCTCATTCAAATCCCCCATTGGAAAAAAACTTCAGGCAAATTAACTTAGCAGAGCACCCATGAGTGAAGAACTCATGAACCTCCTCCTCGGAGCTGGGGGAGGCTCGGGGAGCTCGGCTGAGCAGTGAGGCTCTAGCAGGCGGGCCCGGAAGCACACCTGGCGGCTTCCCTGCTTGGCTGCAGACCCCCTGGCAATGGTCATTTGCCTTCCTGGGGCAGTGCTGCGAGCTGGCTGCGTGTGACTGGCTGCAGCTTGGCTGCAGGCTGCTAAGCCAGGACTTGCTGTGTACAAGGTTGGGTTTTGGTTCGCTGCGCAGCCATGCACAGTATGCGGGTGGCTCAGCCTAGTCCCCAGTGCCCGGGGATGCCCGTGGTCAGCTTCTGAGCCCGGAGAGATGGACCCACAGGAGGCTTGGGCGTGGATCTGCCCGCTCACGCCGCCCGTGTCTTGTCTTAGTATAGGATCCACCAGTCAGAGCCAGGTTGATTGAATGTCCTGTCTGCTCCTCATGGGTCTGTCACTTTACCTGGACTGAGGCTGCTTGGTACATACTGGGGGGCTACAAACACTGTGACCTCTTGAGAGGACCCTGCGCCAGTGCCGTGCAGGACGGCCCCGAGCAGGGGAGCACTCCTTAAGCACCAGACACCAAAGTGTGAGCCTAAAGAGGCCTCCACCTGTGCTGGCCAGCTGGCATGCAGGTTGGGCTCTGCAATGGAGCTTCTACCGTGACACACTTACCCGTGATCAGTGGGAGGCATGAGCTGTCACACACCCCTCTGTACCCCATTTATGCAAAGCCAAGAAAGTAACGTTCTACCAAAGAAGGCTGCTCACAGGGCTACGAGCCGCCTGGGAAGTGCTTTATTCTACTGTGAGATCTAAAAGATGCAGACCAGTGATCAGTTCCCAGTTAGGTATGCAGTGACAACAGCGCTGCATGTGTCCCTAAAATGGCAGGACACCTCATTCTTCAGGGGCCACTAGTAAGAAAGCAATATGCATCTGACACTCCATTCTTTGAATCACCACATGGTTAGAGATGACTGACTTTGAAATGATTAATGTTGTAAATCTATAAACTATCAAATTATCTTACGTTTGATTTCCTTTGTCAATTTCTGGTATAACTTAACTGTAAAACCCTTACAATAGGATGTTCTTATTGTTTAGTAAGGAATCTGAATCTATAAGCTTACCCCTACAGAAAGAACTCGGAATTTTTACAAGCAGAGGACGAACCAGAGGATCCACCTCTAAGGTTGCATGGATTGCAGATAGCGTGACATATCCAGCATGTATGTTCCCTCCAGAAGCTGTCAGCGGTACAATGATCACATTATCTTGCATGTGTGAGCGAACAGAAATGGAAAGGAGAAAAGGGACAAGGGCAACGAGAGACAGGAGCCTCCATCTGTGACCGTGGTCAGGCTGAGCACATCCTGGACATCATCAGCTTCTGTGGAGGATTCTCCCTCATGGGCTTTAATCAGGAGGCCTCCAACAGGTGCACAACCCCGAGCAGCTTCAGGCGTAGGCCCAAGACTCGAGGCCCCTAGCTGCGCTGCATGGTGGACGAGCGAGCGTGCTGTGATGGCTGCCAGCAGCACTCAGGACTTTCACCTCCGGTGCCCTCTGTAGGTTCTAAAAGCAAATGAGCTTACTACCCCCAACTGCTTCTTTAGCTGGTGAAAACAGACTTCGGAATACAGTGCTAACAGTGCAGTGTTTCCATGTATCAGTTTATAATCACAAGAGATACACCAAGTTCTATTAGGGGAATGTATATATCCACAAATAGTATGTGGTCCCTCATGATCCTTTGGTTTTATTTAGAAGTGTACTGTCCAGTTCCTGTGTGTTTGATAATTTGGGCTTTGTTTTGCCTAGCAAATATTCATAAGGGTGTATCATGTTTTCTAGCAAAGGTGGATCAGATTGTCATCCAGCCCAACGATAACCCTTTGACTGAAGCAATCTAGTGATTGAGCTGCAGACTTAAGCGTCATTTGTCCTTCCAACCTTCCCAGATGATTGATGGTAGGGACAAAGATCACGCCATTGTGTTAATACCATATCTAATTGCTTTGAGATTTGTCCTGGCACATTAGGGCCTCTATTTTTAGAGATGCTTCAAGAAAGCCTTGTAAAGAAAATGCTTTCTAATTAATCTTTTAGCTACTATTAAACCACCAGCTGTGATTCATCAGAAACTTTTATCCAGCCAAGGAACATCTAAGTCATTAAGCATCATTTTAGTAACCCATTAGAGTGGCAATGGAATGAAATTGATATGCATTAAAATACGGAAACAGGCTGGGGAGATAGCTCAGGGGCCTAAGTGCCTGCCTGGAAAAAGCAAAGACCTGGGTTCAATCCTCTCTACCGCATGCTGTCCCAGCCCCGGGCATGCCGTGCAGGCCCCAAAACCAGCTGTGGTGGTACATGCCTGTAATCCCAGCACTGGGGAGGCTGAGACAGGAGGATCATATGAGTCTGAGCTGCATAGAGAGACCCTGTATGGAAAGAATTAAATAAATGAGTGCAGAGATGTGCCACCGGAGCTGCGCTGTCTTCCTGGAGTTGTGAGCTGAGACAGGAAGGACTGGTTGTGAAGCATGAGGAGTTGTAGCCCGGCCACCACACTAGTAACTTCTCCACAATCTGTACCACTCCATTTGGGCCACACCGACTCAGGCACAGCTTTGACTACAGAAGCTTCAGGCTCAGGAAGGCGAGGCCGCCATGCAGGCCCTCTGCGAGTCCATGTGAACAGCAAATTTCTACACACTTAAGTACCAATAGACATAGTTTTTAAAAACAAATTATATTATATTGGCTCACCTTCCAGACTGCTAAAATTGCATATCTGAACAGCGTGGGCACCAGCTGGCTCAGCACAAGCCTCTACCTCAAGCCATTTCCTCAGGAGTTGTTCGTTCTGGCTGCTGATGGGTGGTTTTATAAACTGTATTGGATGTCATCAGGTATCGAATCGTGGGGCGAGAGCTGACCTGCTGCTAGAACGCGGGCTGGAGAAGCAGCCTCCAGGAGACCTGACCTGCTCAGGTCACCTCCCTCCTGGCCCTCTGCTCCCTGGCCACCGTGAGTATGAGCAGCTTTCCCCGTGTGTCCTTCCCCCAGGCAGCCAACCGTGGCCCATGAAGGGGCCCAGCACCTCCTCTAACCTGCAGACCACTGTGTCTCTGCAGCAAGAACAGAACTAGGACGTCACTCAACCATTCCCTCAGTAGAGCTTTGAGAGTGTTTCCCAGTCCTATAGTGCAAGCTCAGAATTTCAAAGATCTGTACATGCCCACCTTTTCCATGAATTTTTCAAGGAAGAAATGCCTTTATGTCTGTGGTTGCTCCAAGTAGCTTTCAAGAAATTCCCAGAGTAAAACAGCCCCTGCCTGTGGGTGACAGACTTAAGAATGGGTATGGTTAAAGTTCGATAGGACTTCACTGTCATGTAAGTGATGAGGACATTCTGTTATTTCTGTGATGTGCTCTGCTTTAAGCTGATAACAGAAATCATGATTCGTTGATGCCATCACACTAGGTCTATCAGACTTCTAGGAAATCCACTTGGTTTATGAGGTATGTCACCCTACCCAAACAATGGGGTTGGCCTCTCTTATTTGATTGTGCCTCTTGGGCAATTTAGCATATCAAAGAAGCCCAAGAAGCTGAATATCTTGCTTTTTATAAAGAGAGAGCTCATGTTTTTTGAACCAGCCCAGGAGCCCGTCTGAAAACATTAACAGTGAAGTTGCTGTCAAAGGTCTTACTTTAGAATTTGATTTTGAGAAGATGTCAAAATATTTAAAATATTGTATTAGAATAGGATGGAGCATTTTGAAATAATATGTATTCATTAACTAGAGTGCTAATTTAAAAATCTCAAAGGCAAATATAGAAAATTACTTAGTAGAAAAAACTTGGCTTCCACAATGAGCAACTCAATTTTGTAACAAAAGTTCGAGTGAAGATAACATAAAACACAGGAAATTTTCTTGATAAAATACAGGATCTTTAATTGCTAGCCAGTCATCTAAAAGGTAAAGACAAGCATGTTACAACTTCTTGATCCTCCATAAACTTCCTCTCCAAAATCTCTCCTCCTTAAGCCTCTTACAGCCTCCTTACGGCTCCACACTTCTCGCCACACACCCTTCTCGCTCTTGCAGGAACGTCTACATCAGAACAAAAGTGGGACATTTTCTTCTTAGACTCGCATACATAGCTTATCCCATTTCTATTGCTAGTAATTTTAACATGTGCTCAGCAGAATTAGTAACGCTTGGTGACTTTAAATTCTAGTGCCACAGAACATGTCCTGTAACAAACTTTTGTTATTTTCTCTAATAAGAAGCTGTAGGGGAGGTTAATTTATCTCAAGTTTTTCTCTGGAATAGGGAGAAATGGGCTCAGGACCTTTGAACGGTAAGACCGATTTCACTGTCCCAAACAGCTCTTACTGCTCTGAACCTTGTGGTGCCTCAGCACACCTCTCGCGGGGGAGTCTGGCGCTGAGATCCATTTAGCTCGGTTGTTCTCTACAGCTGCGCTTAGATTGCTTGGAAAGGTAGACAGGACGTACAGCCCCAGCGGTTGACTTGGAGTTGACACGTTTCACTAATAAACCTGGGTAGCAGGCGCTGTGTATCCATACCACATTTGAGGCAAAAAGTTCAGGAAACAGGCCTGTTTTAATCGATCCAAAACCATACTTAGCTGTTTTTCACTGAGAATCATCCCAGCTCTGGTGAACGTCAAAAACATTCTGGGTTTCCTATCTCTCTAAGAGTTTAGGGGATAATTTATGTAAATACTTGTTTTTTTTTTTTAAATCAATTAAGTAGAGCTCTTTTACCACTTAACTCTAATACCACATTATAGTATGTGGTATTAGAGTTAAGTGGTAAAGGAAAGTACAGAAACATAACATGAATACAGAAACATACCTCACAGCTTTCATCTAAAAATGAAGGCCCTGTGCTTGATTCAATAATACAAAGCTCATTAATTTATTAAAGAGTGTCTGGAGCCAAACTTTTTCTGGCCAGTGCAGCAAGATTGCCCGCATAGGCTATTAAGGCGTGCTACATGTGGAAAGTATTTTTCAGAGTTTTTAAACTTGTATGTTCAGGGGAGAACCTGAAGTCAGCGAAGGCAGAGGAGAAAAGCCACATCAGATTTGCGAAGGACTCTGAGTTTAAGAACCAGGATTCACCTGAATCCAGAGAAGCCTGTGGCCAGGGAAGGCCTTTCCTCCATGGTGAGGGCCTGCCTGTGAGAGCCAGCACTTCCCTTATGGGACTTTCTAGTGACATCTAGTGCTGTGGGGGTAGGGCAGTGGGGCAAAGCCACAGAGATGATTTCTCTTCCAGGTGTAAATTTCTCCTGCAACAGCAAATGACCAGCAAAACAAAAATTCCAAGTGCCAGAAAGGTATATTGTAGGAACAAATTCAGTGGAAGCAGAATTTCTCAGCTGGACCTGGTTTCCTAACAGATTAATGACCAAGTCAGGATGGAGCACGGTGAGATTGGCAGAGCTCCTGAAACTGTCCTCTGTCCTCTGTGTAGCTCTTGCTAACCTGGCTGAGCACTCAGGTGGGCTCATAGCCTTCTAAGCCAGGGCAGACCACTGTTCCGGGGATTTATTTTTTCTGAAAATGGTCCATGTGTCAGTGGGCAGCTATGGACACAGAGCCCTTCTGGCCTGACTTGAATTGTCCACCAGTCTCCTCCTAGGGACCAACTGGTTGGTCTCCTGGTGCAGGGCCCTTGGGCTTCCTCTTGCACACACAGCCAGGGCCACAGGCTCAGGCACCACAGGGTAGTCATGTCAACATGAAGGATTTCTCTTCCTCTGGCTGGGTATTGATGCAGGAAGTGTCTTAAGGAATTGGGTTCTTTGGTTTGGGTCTTAATGTACATGAAGAAGTCCTCTTAGTCTGAGTAGCTTCAGCAGCTGCTAAGATCTGTGTTTGCATTTTGCAAGGAGTTCCCTCACCAGGGTCACCGCCTTCTTGTGGGACAGCCCTGGCTCCATGGAGCTTGTGGAGGAAGCTGGTGGTAGCTCCACATGGAGGGGAAGGCTAGGGTCCTCGACCCAGCTGTGCCCAAGATTCCCAGCCTGGAGGGGATCCAGGCCACCTGTTCTTCCCAGCCCAGTTTCTTTAGTGGAGCCAGTCCAGAACCTAGTCCAGTCCAAGAATGGCTCAAATCAAGTAAGAGAACTCAAAAAGTGGACAGGGTTTAAATCCAAGAGGGAAAGAAGCCGAGGCCCCGAAGACAGTCGTGGCTAGGTGCCTTGGCTCGGTCACACAGCACCCTAGCAGCCCCGGTGAGCTTCTGCTGGCCTGGCTTCACCGTGGGCGAGGAGCTGCGCGGCCCTCCCTGGCCCCTCATGATGTGCTGGCCACAATGTGGCTGTGGGATCTCCTCCAGAGATTGTGGCTCATTATGTAAAAACTCAGATTACATGGACAGCATCGCTCCAGTGGCCTCCCCAACGCCCCATCCTGGCTGGGCCCACCTCCTCCAGCAGCCACCTCGGGGTGCTTTCTCCAGCGCCAGCGGCCGGGCGCCTCCTCCTCGCTGGCTTGCTTAGCTGCCCCTGGAGTCAGAAACTCATCGTGGTTTCTGCTCATTGCTGTGGCGCCGAGGATCGAGCCCAGGGCCCGCACAAGGGAGCAGGCTCCGAGCCCCCAGCTGCGCCTCCAGCCCTGGCCGGCCTCTTTGCAGGTGGTCTTCTCTCCCGCTCCACAACCTGGCCTGTGGAGATTAACTTAAGCTGAGAAGTAAAACAGCGAGGCAGGGCAGCCGCAGCCCCTGGCTATGAGGGCATAAACCCGGTGGCCAGAACCAGGAGCACCTGGCCGAGGTCGACAGCGGCGCCCAGGAGTTTCCATCAATCCCGACCCCTGCCCAGCTCTCCTGCTACGCACCTCAGCACCTGCAGCGAGCGCCCTAGGACGCTCCCGGCTCCCCAGCTCGCCGCCCTCGAGCCTGCCCTGCACCCCCCCCCTGCCCCCAGCCGCTGTCTCGGGGCGATGGAGCCCCGCAGCAGGTGAGCCTTCCGGGACGAGGTGAGGCGGTGGCACTGCTGCTCGGCGTCTCCACCAGGGCCGCGCGCTCAGGGCCCCACAGCGGAGGCTGCGGCCAGCAGGACTCGCGTGTCCTGCCCCGCACGGGCCTGAGCGCAAAGGGCAGCGGTTAAGGACTGCGCAGGGGCAGAACCGCAGCTTGCGCCCCGCCGCAAGACGCGTCTCCGGCCTTCGAGCCGCCCCACGCCGGCTCCCTTTCACGCTCAGGTGTCATCACCTGGGCGCGAGGGGCGGGAGAGGGCACGACGACCCGCAGAGCCGCACACGCCCACCCGGATCCGCGCTGCTCTGCCTGGCACAGCCGGTTCCGATACCCAGTTCCGAGCCCACTGACGCGAAGCCCTGCCGACGGCCAGCCGCGGTGCCTCTATAAGCCCTCGCTCGCTTGGCTAGGGGAGGGGTGCCAGGTCGAGCAAGAACAACAGGGGACACCCACTTGCACATGAAGTTCAGCTAGAGGAAGGATCTCTCCGTACAGTAGGTGTGCTGAATTGTCCGTGCGATACGCACCTATTGAAAATGATTCATCAAAAGAGAGAGAGAGAGAGAGAGAGAGAGAGAGAGAGAGAGAGAGAGAGAGA
>NW_004524724.1:1719932-1732360 GCF_000260255.1 Octodon degus
CAGAACCAGAACTCCATCACAGTAAGGTTCAAAAGAGGCTGCAGGCCGAAGCTGAAGTCCCAGAGAAAACATACAAATCTAGTCCCCCATTCCGTGAGCCCTCGCTCAGGGGCAGGGCGCAGGAGAACACATAGTATACGCCTTACCCCAAGACGCCCCAAGGGTGGGACAGGATATTGCAGGAAGGTTTCCTTGGGTGCAGGCGGGGTGCTGGAGAAAGGTTGCCCAGGGACCTTGCGGGTAGGGAGTCCAAGCACCTGGACAAGAAAGAGGGCATGTGTGGCGTCCCGGTGTTTCCAAGCAGAAGCAGAGTGTGTCCCGGGACCAGGATGTAGAGTGTTCAGGAGAGAACTGCTCCGTGTGGGGTAGCTGACTGCTCCGGAGTGGGGCCGGGGCCAAGGCCAGCTCTCTGCAGCTTGGAGCCAGAATAAAGCCTTCGTTCTTTAAGTGCTTGTCACAGCCACCAAAGCTGCTTAATGCACTGGCCGAATAGAGAGCTAGCGTGGGGCATGATAGCACTTGCCTGTCATTTCTGTGCTTGGGAGGCTGAGGCAGGAGGGTGGCTGTGAGTTCCGGACCAGCCTGGGCTACAGGCCAGCCCAAACTGCATAGTGATACCCTGTCTCAAAAAGATGGGGGGGGGAGATAAAAATAAATGAAAATTTAAAAAGTCTGGAGCTAGCCTCAATTTCAGAAGTTCAAGGAACACAGTGCCATGTTCACAGTTTACAGCCCAGCCATAAGCACCCTTCTACTTCACTTCTGATATTCAGAAAAGATAAGGAGTATATGTAAAACTGCTGCAAATTTGTCTCGTGTTTTTCGAGTCGCTTTGTAATTTTTTCTTCAAAATCTTCACATAGCTCCTGTCCTCTTTTCTTCCCTCCTCTTTTTCTTTCCAGTTTCTTCTAGCGCCTCTGCAAGGGAAGGAACAAGGCTATGAGGACTGACCTCTGGAAACTGAGAACGAGACAGACAAGCAGGTCTGGAATCAGTAACAAGGCCTGCTGCAATGACGTCCACCACAGCCGCCAAGTGATGTGAGCCAAGCATCACAAAGCAGCATAGGAGGAAATCGACGTTGAAAGTAACAGCAGCAGACGGCGCTAGCACAGACAGGATGTGCAAATCCCTGTGATGAGTTATCTCCATGGGAATGCAGAGAGAAAGCACAGGGCCGATCTCTCACACGCCTAGCTCAGAAAATGTACAGAAGTCCAAAGTGCGAGGAAGAAGCTGTCCTGTCATGTGTTCCTGACTATTATCTCTTGCAATAAGGAATAACAAGTTCCACGTTTGGAAGGAAGGACAAGTACTTTTTTAATGATAGGAAATTTATACATAGTATGTTGGTCCATCAGTACACTTCAGATTTATAGATCTAAATGTACTTATTTTCCTAATCTTTCCTTATAATGTACTAAAAGCCTACTTTGAGGGCAATAATCAAGACATACAATTTATTGTGCTTTCTAACATTTTGGAAAAGCTACATCCTAATAACCGCCAGCCCTGGAGAAGAAGCTTAAGAAAAGACAGCACTGTGTTAGCAGGTCACAGATGTGGAGTCCTGGCTGCAGGGCCTTCATGCAAGCTGCCCAGAATCCCGGGAAGAACGAGGGGCCTTGGCTCTGTACACACATGCGTGCACACCATCGCGTCTACACCACAGCCCACTCTGCAGAGCGGCATCCATGCCTGAGTGAACTTCTCCCTGAAGCTGCTGTCTAGAAGAGCCTCTAATCTGAACCACGTGGTTGGATCTCCTGCACCCTCCAGGCCTTCCCCACAGCATCTGAGCTTCCTCGGTGGAATAAGCAAGAAGCTGGGGCTGGGGAGATAGCTCAGCAGCATAAGTGCCTGCCCGGCAAGTGCAAGGTCCAGAGTTCAATCCCCAGTACCACAATAATAACAACAACAATAACAACCAAGAAGCTGCGCCGAGACCAAGGCCTTCCGCCATGCCCCGCCCACCACACAGGTTAATCGGCTTCGTTTTCAGCCCATTGACTCCAAATAAACCAGGCCCGGCCACATAGCCAGGACGTCTGATTCATTTGTACCGTGGCCTTTACTTTGTTTTACTGTTGTTGTTTTTTAAATTTAATTTTATTTTGAAGAATTAAAAACAGAAGCAAAAACAAATAGAAAAGAAGACAGAAACAGGGTAACATACAACAATACATATGTTACAGATTTTCAAAACAGACATAACTAATTAACAATGGTTATATTATTTTTATCGTCAAATCTGTTGCTCAGATTAACAGATACAGTTATGCAAGATTTAAAAAGTTGAATATTAATGTTTGCTTTCAAGAAATCTTGATTTTTCCTTGTCTTTTAAAGTTTATCTTAGAGTATAATAATTGATAAGACATTAGAAACAGTACACATTTAGAAGATCAAGATGTAGTTGATGTCTTTGATGTAGTTGATCAGATCGCAGATATCAGAGTTGTTCAAGGTGTAAATTCTAAACATTAACTGTTATTTTCAAACAACCAACGGCAGTTATGAGCACAGGCATCTCCACCGTCCCGTGTACACATGCCATGATTCCCCTCCTCCTTTCTTCCCTATCTTTCTCCTTTCTCTCATCTTTATTATTTAATCCTTAGGTTCAGTTTCTTTCCACTTTACTGTGTCTATTATACTTTGCAGGTTTTATTTATTCTTTCAGGTTCTGACACTAGGGAGACAATATGACATTTACACATGTGGGTCTGATTTATTTCACTTACGAGTATAGCCTCGGTTGCATCTACTTACCTCCATAGGCTTTGAGTTTGTTTTTCTTTATATCTGAGTAGTACTCCATTGTATAAAAATACACATTTTTTTCATCCATTCCTCAGGTGATGGACATTTTGGTTGCTTCCAAGACTTGGCTATGACAAATTGTGCTGCCATAAACATGGGTGCTCATATATCACTGTGGTAGGATGTCCAGCTCTTTGGAGAAAATACCCAGAAGGGAATAGCTAGATTGAATGGGATTTCCAGTCCAAGTTTTCTGAGGCGTCTCCACACTGATTTCCATTGTGGTTGTACCAGTCGACATTCTCACCAGCAGTGGAGAAGGGTTCCTTTTTCTCCACAGTCTCTCCAGCATTTGTTATTAGTCAATTTCTGTATGATAGCCATTCTTTCCGGGGTGAAATGGTATCTCAATGTTGTTTTAACTTGCATTTTTCAAAGGCCAGTGCTGCGGAACATCTTTTCTTGTATTTGTTTGTCACTTGCATTTCTTCCTCTGAGAAGTGTGTATTCGTCTCAGGTGCCCATTTTTTGATTGGGTCTTTAAATTTTGGGAGCCAATTTTTTTTAGTTCTTTATATAATTTAGATAGCAGTCCTTTGAGTGATTGTTGGTTATGATTTTTTCACAATTTTTGGATTGTCTTTTCACTGTGTTGGTGATTTCTTTTAACATGCAGACACTTCTCAATAATGAGATCCCAGTTGTTGATTCTTTGGGGTATTTCCCATGTAGGTGGCTTTTGTTCACTAACTGTCTGCCTACGCCTACATCTTCAAGGTTTTCATGTATTTTTACTTCCAGGAGATTTAGAGTTTCTGGTTTTTTGTTTTTAATATATTTAGTACAGGGTCTATAGGGTCTCACTACACAGATCAGACTCATACTGATCCTCCTGTTTTCAGCCTCCCAAGCACTGGGATTGCAGGTGTGTACCACCACAGCCAGTCTCAATCACCATCTCAGGGCAATAGGGGTGAGGAGGGTGGCACAGCATGCTGGGGATTGAACCCCGTAACCATCTAAGCAGGTGCTTTAGTCTGCTGAGCTATCTGGCCAGCCCTTAGTGTTTCTGTTTTAATGTTTAGAGCTTTAATCCATTTTGACTTTAATTTAATACATAGCAATAAACTCAGTTCTAGTTTTAGTTTTTGGCATGTGAAAAGCCAGTTTTTCCAGTACCATTTATTAAAGAGACTATTTTTCTTCCAGTGAACATGTTTGGCTTGTTTGTCAAAGGTAAGATGGCTGTATGTGTTAGTTGTATTTGCATGTTATATTCTGTTCCATTGATCCTTGAGTTTGCTTTTTTTCTTTTTGCCAGTACCATGCTGACTTCATCACAGTAGCTTTGCAGTATAATTTCAAGTCAGGGAATGTAATTCCCCCTGCCTTGCCTTTGTTGCCTCAGATTGTCTTTGGTATTCTATGTCTTTTCTGGTTCCAAATAAATTTTAAGAATGTTTTCTTTAGATCTGTAAGGTACTTTGATAGTATTTTGATAGGGATTCCATTTGTATAACAATTTTGAGAGTATGGCCATTTTCACAATGTTGGTTCTTCCTATCCAGAAGCAAGGGATATCTTTCCATTTTCTGAAATCCTTTTTAATCTGTTTTTTTAGAGCGTTGCAATTTTCATTGTGTCTTGGTTATTTTTCACTCATTGCTGGGACAAATACCCAACTCTCAAAATTAAGGAAGGAAAGGTTTATTTAGCTCACAATTTGTAGATGTTTGATTCCATACTCCACAGGCTCCAAGGCAAATGGCAGCCGTTCATGGCAGCAGAAAACAATGAAGAGCAGAAGAGGAGCAACAGCTGCAGTGTCCATCCAGCCTCTCTCTTCCTTCCTACACAGACTGCAAAGACTGGCTCTCCATTGCGAAGATTAGGGCTCCTCTGAGGTGGCATGGCTGTGAAGATCTAGCTTTCCTGAAGTGGCACAGCTGCAAAGTGGCACAACAAAGACGGGGCACTTCTCCAAGGAAGCAGGGCGGGGAGCAGAAGCCTTCCTCACCTCCTTTATATAAACTCTTGTGCTGAGTCGCTCTGGGGCAGGCCCCAATCACGCCATATAGTGGGCCCTCCCCACCCTGCAGGACAGGCCCCCACCGCCTGGAACTGCCAGCGATCCAGCCAAGCTTCCTACATCTCAAGTTGACACAATGTATCAACCACTACACAGTGTATAGATATTTTACTTCCTTTATTAGATTAATTCCTAAGTGTATCTTTTCTTTCTTTCTTTTTTTTTTTTTTTGGATGCTATTTGAAGGGTATTGTTTCTCTAATTTCTCTCTCACTTGTTATCTGTGTAGAGGAATGCTATTGATTTTTGGGTATTGACTTTGTAACCTGCTATGCTATTGAATTTGTTTATTAATTCTAGGAGCTTCTTTGTAGAGTTTTTTGGGTCTTCCAAAGAGAGGATCATATTGCCTCAGTTACTACTCTTCTCTTATTGCTGGGACAATACCCAACACCCAGAATGAAAGAAGGTTTATTTAGCTCACAGTTACTGGAGGTTTCAGTCCATGTTCAGCTGGCATGGGGGCCTGCCAATTAGCTCAGTGTTTAAGTTCCTGCTTAAGCAAAGCAGTCAGACTCAGAACTCTGTGGTTCGATCTCCAGATCCTCATGCCTTACCAGACCTCTCCTTAAGGTATCCTAAGCGGGGAAAAAAAAATCCTTCCGTATTCAGCTGGCTCCAAGGCAGAGCAGCACATGGCAGAGAACAACCTTTCATGGTGGCAGCAAAGAGCAAGAGAGCAAAGGGAGGAGTAGCAGCAGCTCAAACAGCTAGCTTCTCTTTCCACCTTATGCTGTAATGCAAATCACGTGCCCCAGGGCAGGTGCAGCACTCACACCCCGACTCCCAGTGGACCCTGAGCTAATCGCAAACTCTACAAATCTGTCCCGAGACTTCGCCAGGCTTTGGGGGACAACTAGGAACAAACATAACACGTGTCATCTGCATATAGTGCAAGTTTACATTCTTCTTTACCTATTCTTATTCCTTTTATTTTTCTTCTCGTCTAATGACTTTAGATAATGATCCCAAAACTATATTCAATAGGAGTGATGATAGAGGACATCCTTGTCTTGTACCTGATTTGAAAGTAAAAGTTTTCAGTTTTTCTCCATTTAGAATTATGTTGGCTGTTGTTTTGTCATAGGTGGCTTTTATCAGGTTGAGGTATAAGCCATCTATTCCAATTTTCTGTAAGACTTTGATCATGAATGAGTGTTGGACTTTGTCAAAAGCCTTTTCTGCATCTATTGAGATGATTGTGTGGTTTTTGGATTTGGCTCTATTGATATAGTGTATTACATTTCTAGATTTGTGTCTGTTGAACCATCCTTGCATCCCTGGGATGAATCCTACCTGGTCATGGTGTATGATCTTAATGATTTGCTGCATTCTATTTTCTAGTGTTTTATTGAGGACTTTTGCATCAATGTTCATGAGGGAGATGGACCTGTAGTTCTCTTTTTTGGCTGAGTCTTTCTCTGGTTTTGGTAACAGTATAATATTTGCTTCCAGGAATGATTTTGAGAGTATTGCTTCCTTTTCAATTTTATTGAAGAGTTTGAGGAGTTTTAGGATTAAATCTTCTCTAAATTTCTTGTAGAATTCAGCTGTGAATCCATCAGGACCTGGGCTTTTCCCTACTGGTAAGTTTTTTATTACATTTTTTATTTCACTGGCTGATATTGGGTTATTCACAGTTTTTATATCGTCTTGATTTGGTTTTGGCATTTTGTACCTATCTAGGAATCTGTCCATTCCTTCTGTGTCTTCAATCCTATGAGAGTAAATTTAAAATTAACTATTGATCTTCTAAATTTCCACAGGATCTGTAGTAATTTCTCCCTTTTCATTCCTTATGGCTGGAATTTGAGTTTTTTCTTTGCTCTTTTTAAGGAGGCTGGCCAGGGATTTATCAGTTTTATTTAGTCTTCCAAAGAGCCAGCTTTTGGATTCATTAATCGTTTGTATTATTTCCTTTTTTTTCAATTACATTAATTTCTGCTCTAATACTTATAATTTCCTCCAATCTTTGGGCTTTGTGCTTGGTTTGCTCTTCTTTTTCTAGAAGCTTGAGGTGCAGCAGTAGGGTATTTATTTGTTCTCTGTTTTCCTAATGTGTGAGTTCACCACTATTAAATTCCCTATGAGAACTGCTTTTATTGCCTCTTACAAACACCAGTAAGTTGAATTTGAATTTTCATTGGATTGTAAATATTGTTTAATTTCTTCTTTAATTTCATCTGTTACCCATTGGTTGCTGAGGAGGGTGTTATTTAACTTCCATATGTTTATGGGTTTTGTGGTTTCTTTTACTATTAATTTCCAGTTTCATTGCACTGTGATCAGATAATATTCTTGATATAATCTGTATTCTTGCATATACTTAAGCATTATCTATGGACTGGTATGTGGTCCATTTTAAAAATGTCCTACATACAAACGAAAAGAATGTGTATTCAGATGTTGGGTGGGATGCTCTAAAATTTCCTGGATTTTAGTTATTTTTAAGAGATCTTTCCTTACCTTTTCACTATCTGTAGTGGTATCTTCAGGGTCTGAAAGTCTATCTTCACTTTCATTCAAATGGTCTTGCCAACTTTTAATGGAGTTTTTAATTGTATATGTTCTCTAAATCCATTTATTCAAAGGTTTAGTTCAGTCTCCCACTTCTTTGATAATTTTTTGTCTGCTTGACCCATCTTTCTGAGGTAAGGGGGTGTTAAGGTCTCCTGTTAAGACTGCAGAATTGGTTATTAGACTTTTCATGTCCTTTAAAATTTGTATTATATAGTTTGGTGCTCCCATATTTGATGCATACATATTTATGTCTGTTATCTCTTCCTCTTTAATTTTTCCCTTAAGAGTATATAATGACCTTCTTTATCTCATTTGATTAAACTTGGTTTGAAGTTCAGATTGCCTGTGAACAGAACAGCTACCCCTGCTTTTTTCTGAGTTCCTGGAGCATGTAGTATTGTTTTCCATCCTTTGGCTTTCAGCCTATGAATGTATTTCTTGTATACAGCATATTGTTAGATTTTGTTTCTTTATCTACTCTGCCAGTCTATTTCTTTTAATTGGTGAATTAAGTCCATTTATAACCACATTGGTGGTTATAATTTAGATATGTTGACTTATGTTTGTCATGTTATTTTCCTGCTGTTCATTCTCTACTTTTCTCCTGTGTTTAATTGTATGCTGTGTTTGGTGAATTCTTTCTGTTGTCATTCTTGAAATTGTGGGCATTTTAATCCCTTTCTAGAATATCTTTTAGTCCTCTGTGTAGGGTTTGTTTGGTCATCATGAATTTCTTTAGTTGTTCTTTGTCATGGAAGTATTTCACTTCTCCATTAAACTTGAAAGAGAGTTTTGTAGGGTATATCAATCTGAGTTGGAATTTGTTTTCTTGTAGGACTTGAAGTAATTTGCTCCATGCTCTTCTTGACTTGAAGGTTGATAAGGAGAAATCTGCTATTATTCTGATGGGTTTTCCTTTAAATGTGATCTATTTCTTTGCTCTTGTGGCTTTTAGTATGTTGACATGTGCTGAATTTGTGGGATCTTGATTACTATATATCTGGGTATAGTTTTAATTTGGTTGATATTATTTGGAGTTCTATATGCTTCAGTTATCTGAATGTCAGATTGTTTTCCCATATTTGGGAAGTTTTCTGCTAGTGCTTCTGCCATGTCATTTCTGTTGCCTCCCTTCTCATTGATGCCTATTAGCCTTACGTTGTTCATCTTTGCATCATCTTGCAGATGTTGAATTATTATTTCCTGGATTTTAGTTATTTTTAAGAGATCTTTCCTTACCTTTTCACTATCTGTAGTGGTATCTTCAGGGTCTGAAAGTCTATCTTCACTTTCATTCAAATGGTCTTGCCAACTTTTAATGGAGTTTTTAATTGTATATCTCTTTGAATCTGCTTCTTGCATTCTATTTCTTTCCTATATTGCTCATTTAACGTTTCCATTATTTTTCTCTTCTCCTCTATCTTTTTAGCACTGTCTTCTTTAGAAATTCTTTCATTACACTTACCTCTTTCTTTTTTACCTGTGAGATTATTTCCAATCTGATCTCCTCTATACCCTTCTGTTTCTTTACTTCACTTGCTATTATTTCAGAGATTTCAGATGTGTGGCTTTCAATTTCTTCTGTGTTTATGTCTCCTGGGTTTGTCCTGGGTGAGCCTGGGGCCTGAGATTGCCTTTTGCTCCTTCTTTTCGTCATTTTCTATTTCAAGGAGAACTCTTCATTTTGATTTCTGCAATGCCTTTTTTGTGAAAGCTTGATAGTAGGTAGTTCTATCACTGCAGTCAGAGCTTCTCTGCAACGAGTCTGTTTTTTAGGTGTCTCTCAGGTGTCAGAGGTTCTTGCTTTGCGTGTGTCCCAAGATTTTGTCTTCTCTATTGATTAATAGTAAGATACTGGTTTCCATTTGGCACTGTCCTCCATCCTTCAGCGTAGGGCTTTGGTGAGGTTATTACCCAAGCAATTCCTGATATTATTACCCAAGGGAGAACATGTGGTTAAGGCAGTTAGGGTTTCCTATTTACTGTAGTATAATTAGCAATACTAATGACAGCTATTGAAATTTAGAAATTGACAAGCTTGTGTAACTAACAAGTTTATACTTTAGATCATAAGAGCAAACATTACAGCTGAATAACAAAGCAGGTCTTAAATTGGGAATCTGTTTTTACCTAAGCTCTGTGTGAGAACCCTTCATGTACCTGGAGTCTTCATGCAGAATAGCTCGCCTCAGTCACCTGCTGTCACCTCTGAGCCACAGGGATAATCCTGTAGCTCTTGGCCTTTGTCTAGGCTCAGCTGGGCCCAGCAGTACACCTTAGCTCACTAGATCTAAATGTACTGAACTCAAACTCAACTGACTGAACCTGGCTTCAGTCTGGTTGCTGGGTTTGGCTCCTTCCAGCTGAGCCCCATCCAAGTGGACTGGTGGGCTCCACTGGCTGCCTGTCCCACGGCTCTTTCCCAGCAGGCCTGCCAAGGTGCAATGTTTTGTTGTTGTTATGGTTCTTGTTTTTCCTTTGAGACAGAGTCTCACTATGCAGCTCAGGCTGGCCTTGAGCTTACTTTGTAGCCCAGGCTGGTGTTGAACTCACAGCGATCCTCCTGCCTCAGCCCCCTGGTGCTGGAACTACAGGAGTGCACCACAGCACTCGGCCTTGGGCTTTACTCTGAAAGCTCATCCTTCAATAGCTGAACCAGACAACCTTGAACTGCACGTGTGAGTGCTGGACCGCTCTGGAATTAGGCCACCAGGCTGGTGCACCACAGTTTCCAGCTGCCCAGCAGCACAGGATCTGCACAAGCAGAGACAGCAAGGAAGCCACCTGCGTTCCCGCTGTGGCTACAACTCAGTCGTTTCCGATCTTGATCTTTCTTCTTGTAAGACTGAAAAAATTGAATATATTTCAAAAATGCACACTTTTTCTCTACAGAGACCATAGACAGTCTGCATGTTTGGTGTGTGCCCTCCTCTCTCCTCACCCCTACCATCCTCACTGTCACTGAACTCCTGCACACCTGGGTGGCCGCTCCGCACCACCTCTATCTTCTTCAGCCTCTCACAAGTGTCAGCAACGTTCCTGCACGGGTCCATGTGATCACGAGGGAGGACCCCCAGGCAGTCCTCCTGCACAGGGACACGTGCTATGTAGAGGCCCCAGTTCATGGCCAATGCCAGTGAGAGTGCCTCCAAGCCGTGGGCTTCCTGGAGTTCACAGCAGCCCTGTGAATGCGACAAGGAACCAGGCCCCATGGTAACACTCGTGCACATTCTTCGATTAGATGCATCCACACGGGGACTGAAGGCTTAACACCCTCATGGGGCCCCTTACAGGGAGCAGGCCTGCCCTAGCACTTGCCCTCCCTTCTCCATAGCCACAAACTGTGCTGGCCACCAGCCCTGCCTGTCCTTTGGCAGCACAGGTAGGGTGCCACTGCGTCCCTCCATCCCACTCACCCGAGAGGCCAAGCTCGCTGGGCAGAGCTAGCAGCTGAACGGGGCTCAGTGGTGGTGCAGGGTGCAGCCCAGGCTGTGCTCTACCTGTCTGTCTTCTCACCCCTTAGCTATCACCTCTGGCCATCTGGCCTGGGCTACCCCACCGTCCTACCCCAGTGACCCACAGGAGAAGCAGTGCAGAGCACTTGCTTTGGCCATGGAGCACAGCTGGTTCCTGCAGCCCCTGGAGCTCTAATGCGAGAAGGTGAGCTCCAACGCTGCACACTCAGGAACAACACGCCTGCACCTGCGGTGGCAGGGGCTGTGGGAGCTAGGTGTGTGGCATGTGCCTGACAGTGACTCGTGCAAGCCCGGTGCCGGCTGTAACCAACATTTCGCTCCCCTCGCTGCACCTCTCTCTCTGGCTGATGTACTCTCCACCCTCCTGTATTGCATGCAATCTTTCTCTGCATTCGTCAACTGAACCTGCTCCACCAAATACTACAGACTGCCTGAAATGACAGCAGGCAGGCAGCTCTCAGTACTGCATCTCAGCATGGCCCTAACCTGCAACAGAGAGACTCCACAGGAACCCGCTCAGACCCCAGGATCAGCGCCTGCCACCCTCACCGTGGAGGGCAGGGCTTCAATTCAGCCCATACCATCTCTCCTGCGACAAGAGACAGTTTATGCCAGCGCACCTGCATGCAGGCCCTCTGCTCCTCGGCACTCTGGGAGATGAGCTCACGCTTCCTCCTGGACCCGACGCTTCCTTCCACAGGGTTCTACAAGGTGGCTGCTTGGAGAGGGTGCCGGCACAGCTCAGCACTGAGGCCTTCCCTCAGGTGCACAGACAGGTGTGACAGCTCTGAGAGTGGTGAAGGCTCTCCCTTAGCGGCATGCTCTCCCAAGCAGGTTCCTTTAAAGCACGGTTAGGAATAGGCTGTACAGATGGATGGCATTGGTGTCCCTCTTGCCCCTGGGCTGTGTAGCAGGACCTCTCCCTCCCCAGCAGAGGGCTAGCGACCCAGGCCTCGGCCCTCCCCTCCTCTGGAGTTGTACCCACCCTGCATTCTATTATGAATGACCCAGTTCTTTGTTCTTTTTTTTTTTTTTCCAGAACCTGAGATTGAACTCAGGCCAATTATTCTATTGAGCCATCTCCCCTGCCCCAATTCGGAGGTCGCTCAGAATGTGCAGCTTCTCGGAATCAGCACAGCATCTGCAGCCACTAACTCACACTTGCAGGGTGTGGACACAGTTCTGTTCTCCTTTCTCCCAGGGGGAGGGTCCCTGCCCCCATCACAATGCCAGTGTGCCACACAAGCAGAGCCTACGGAGTCACTGCCCTTCTTCCTTGCACACTGCAGCAACCTCCCGGCCTTCTTTCAGATCAGACTCAAAATCTCTGCCCTCCTTCCTGCTGCTGGCCAAGCGCTCACTGGCAGCTGCAAACTCCACCCACACAGCTTCCCCTCCCCAGCCTCCTAGGCCTGCAGTCCAGGCTTCAGATTTGACCTCGGGAATTGCTAGGGGATGTCCACACACAGGCTCTGTCTCTCCTAGTCGCCTCCATCTCGGCAGAATAATCCAAGTCTGTCTGTGCTCTGCAGATTCCCTTCTATGGCTCATAGTCTGCTCTGCACTCCTGCCTACTTGCT
>NW_004524724.1:1734265-1744491 GCF_000260255.1 Octodon degus
GACCACAAGTGTACAACTAATAGCAACCCGTTCTCCCCCTCTTCCAGTGGCCACATTATCTGACTACCCCAGACACAGACAGACAAACACCACTCAGCCTCGCTGCAGCAAGCACGCACCCTCAAGACACTGAGGAGGGGGAGGAGGCTCCATGGCTCCCAGCAGTGTCGTGGCTGGGAGAGACATGATCACAAGGCCCGGGATTACAGCTGGGCAGGGGGCGTCCAGCCGGACACACGCAGGAAAACACATCGAACACAGCTAGTAAGGAAGCGCTCTACCTGCAAGTGCAGAGGGTATGGGCCCGTCTCACCCAGGGATGCCAACCCCTCAGGGAGAGCACCTGCTAACCCACCAGCACAAGCAAGCCACCAGCAGGTCTCCTGGCAGACACACTGAGGTGACTCGAGTCAGACATCCCTGAACACTCAGGCGGGTTGGAAGACGGTTCACCTGGCTGCTTCATGAGATGCTCTGCTCCAGACTTCACCGCCTGTTTCCCCCCGTGAGTCTGCAGGGGCCCCAAGCCCACAGGTCCCCAGCCCATGGTCACCACTAGGTTCCTCTGGTGCCCGCACACTCACACTTCCTCGGGTAACTGCAGGAATAAGGATGGCGTCCTGACGTCCGCCTGGAACCCCGGCATCTCACACTAACTAGTAGGCATCTTTTGTCTTTAAAAACCATCTTGCAACAAGTGTGTGTAGGCGTCCTGCACACCCGCAGCTAACGTACCCCTGAGACGTCTGCGCAGACCACGGTCACTGAGCCCACGGCCACCCAAGCGCACCTCAAGCAGCCAGATGCCTGCTCCTGTCTGGGGCCAGAGGAGCAGGCCAGCCTCAGTCCCCCAGGGCAGCCACCCCAGTGCCGGCCAACAGCTCACACTGAGAAGCAAGGGAGGGCCCTTAGACAAAGGGGACTCCTAAAGCCCTGCAGGGCCCCGCGCTGCGTGTCGGGGAGACACAGCACAAGTCCAAGACAGCTGCAGCTGCTGTACAATTTGAAGAAATGCAAACATTAAATTTAAGCCCCAAATATTCTATCCACCAATTATCATCCCCTTTACTCAGAAAAGAGGAGCCGACCATCCAGATGGAGAGGGACGTTCCAGGTTCTGGAAACTCAGCTGCCCATTTCTGCTCCACCAGGGACAAATCCGCCCCACGGGCAAAGCGCCCCCGGGAGGAAGCCACGCACCAAGCACCCAAGTCACTCATTTATTTCCCTTTTTGTTTGTTTTGTATTTTGAGACAGGGTCTCACTGTGCAGCTCAGGGTGGCCTTGAACTCACTGTGTAGCCCAGGCTGACCTGAAACACACAGCAACACCCCTGCCTCAGCCCCCAAGTGCTGGGATTGCAGGGGTGCACCACCACACCCTCTTCACAACATTTATTTCCAACTGTTTTCGCAGTTTAATTTTCTGAGTAAACTTCTGTTAAAATAAAGATGGAGGAATTCTTTTTAAATTAGATTCAAATAAATCTACTAAAGGCTAAGATTACCACTTTCAGTCAGCCACTAATCAACTCTCTTGGGTTTTCGGACAATAAAATTACTGGCAAGATTTTTGGCCGGTGGCACTAAGCTTTGTGCTCCAATCGCACCACCGTATTCAGGGAACCGGGCTGTGACTTCTAGAGCTTTCCGCTGAGCTTCTGGCCCTGGACTGGTTTTATTTCACTTTGGACAACAGTGGGAATCCGGAAATGTTTCCACTTCGAGTCACAGGCTCTGAGCATCTAAGATTGACATTGTCAACACCCAAAGATGTGCGATTAGCTCCTATATTCCCTGGAAGTTAGGGTGGAGAACGACCTGTGGTAACTTCACAGGCCCCTTCAGAGGGCACCAAGGACACAGGGAGCGGGTGAGCAACTGACTGCTAAGATTTCCATGAGGTTCTGCAGCCACAATACACTCTCACCCCTGCACGCTCCACACCCATGCTCCCCGGCCTGCAATGCCATGGTGTGAGCCTGCCCACCTCTCTGCTGCTGCTGCTGCTGCTGGGCCCCTCCATGGCACCTGTAGACCTCTCCTCAGACCCTGTCATCAGACCCTGCTCAGGAGACCACTTGCCCACTGAGCGCTGGGCACAAAGAGCCAACACGCAAGCAGTGTACCGTGGCTGGGCTCCCCTTCACCTCATCATGTGGTCTGTGGGTTGCTCTCGTGCACACACGAGCTTGCACACTCATCATATCTGCATCCAGCAGCGGATCACCTGGAGTCACGGAAGACAGAACACCTCCCAGAGAGCCAGTCATTCTGCCTGGCTTAACCGTGAGGGTCCAGCACCTTCCTGGGGGCTCTTGTGTGTGGGAGGGGGGAGGGTACTCAGCTCGGCTCCCCACCTCACCCCTGCATCTGCAGCCCTGGAGCAGGGATGGTGAAGCTTTTAGAAGAAGGCCTAGACTGCAATCCCAAACCCACTAGTTCATTACAAAGCGCCAACACTGCAGTTAAAACAGAATACCAAGGGCTTATTTCAGAAAGGATAATTTTGGAATATCTTTTGTCTTAAAAGAAAACTCCACGCATGCCACAGATTTGCCACACTGTCCCAGCATGTCAGAGACACGGCTCTCATCTCTACACCTTGGAGAGAAGCACACAGTCACCCTCTCCACGACTGAGATTGGAAGCTGAGGCTGTGGGCTCACACAGAGCTGGTGGAGCATCCCTGACCCAGTGCCAGGAGGACCCATGGACGTGGTAGAGCCCAGCACCATGTCTGGAGGCCTGAACGCTGCCGGGCTCACCCCACCCCTGCCCAGGCCTCGGGAGGCTGGGGCTCTGCTCCTCTGAAGCCCTTTATCGTGGCTTCCCCCAGCCCTCTGTGCACCTGTGTCCCCTCAGGGCGAACAGCCGCACAGCCCCAGTGTCCTGTAGGCCAGCCCGACCTTCCTTCCACACACATCCAGAGAGGCCAGCCCACCTAGCGCTGCCCGCGCGCTGCTCCTAGTGGCCCTGGCACTCTGTGCTTCCAAGGACTTTCCCAAAGTCACTTTCTCCGCCACGCTCTCCACAGGGAAGCTCCGGGCCCACTCACCCTGCGTCCCTGGAGGAAGGGCTTGCGGTCCTTGCCGGGCGCTGTCCCTCCAGCCCTGTCCTGTCTCCTGGACACGCTCTTTCAGCCCTGCCACAGAACAGAAACCGCTGCAGCAGGAGGACCTCACGGCTCCCGCTGGGCTCCACCCTGCGCCAGCTGTTCTGCGGGAACCCGCGAGTGGCCACCCCCACCCACACGTGGCTGCCTTCGGCTGGCGACCCGCATGTCAGCGCCCCATGGGCGCACCCGCCTCCCCAGTGTGGCCAGGGCTGAGCGCTTCGTCCTCCCGAGGCCGAGCCAGCTTCCGTGCCTCTGCTCTGCTCTGGGCCTTCCCTCACGCCCCTGCCTCCCCCAGGGGAGTCGCCTCTGAGGATCTGCTCCTCCAGGGCCTTCCCCAAACCCTGGTCTAGGCTCTTCCTCTGGCGAACGCAATCTAGCACCCACATCCACCACCCCGAATGCCAGTGGGAACAACTCTGCCAGGTCCTTGGAATAGTAAGAACTGTTTCCATTCAGAAGTTCAGAGTAGAAACTTTTTCCTTCGGACAACGCCATTCAGCCCGAGATCTGCAGCTGCAGGGTTCTCCTAACGAAACACCGCGTGCCCCCGAAAGGTAAGGCCTGGCTGGAAAGCAAGCTCTCGCGGGTCCCACTGCGGAGATGGCCGGGGACACACACCCGACCGGACCTCCTTTGTCTGGCATGGCGGCTGCTCTGGAAGGCAAGTAAGGAAAGCGCGGGCTGTCTGCACTGGCATTTTGGGTCTCTGATTTTCAAGGCTGATTATTTTTCAGTTAGGTCTTACTTTCAGGGGAACAGCAAAACTGAACCACAAAAGCTTTTTGAAATAAAATTAAATGAACTACACAGCTCAGCAACGCTATCAGTCACATAGGGTTTTTAAAAACCCTGATTTCCAACACTCAAGTACTTGAATTCACTAACCCGGTGGGAAATAAAACTATTTGTTTTTAAGAACTCACAATGAACACCTACTTTAAATGCTTTTGAAAAATGGAGTTCAGCTGCCTCAGGAACACTTTCTCTCCCAGAAATAAAAGATGGGAACCAAAGTGAAGCCAAGGTATAAACTGACACTATGTAATACCAACTTTTGTTACCTGTGTTCACCCTGAGTGCTTAAGAACTAATTAGCCCACTTAGTCATCAAGGGTTAACAACTACATTATCCTCTTGCACCACCTTGTATACTTGTGCATTTTTATAAACATACAACTTTCTAAGAAAGCTGTTTGAGGTAACAAGCTTAGAGCGCAATTAAAAATTCCATTAAAAGCACTTCTGGGTAAATGTCTCTTGTTATTGCATTCATGACTAACCGAGCGAGCAACATTGTGCTTCATCTTCATTTAAAGATGACAAAAAGTTTGTATCAATTTTAACACTGTGATGATTTTATTTAGGCCATTAATATGACTATGTCTGAAATCTCTAGAAAAATTTTGCTATTACATAATAGACCAGAATCTTTATTGCTTGGCAAGCCACAGTGTGACTTCTCTGTAACTGACCAGCTTGCACTGAGCCAGCCTTAGTTCTTCCCTCATGCTGCTTGGCTTCCATGACATCCAGCAGCTGCCTCACACCTGCCTCCCGGCACAGCCCTTCCCCTCCTCGGCCTCAGGTACCCTCAGGAACATAGTTGGGAGCACTAGGCTTTGGCTCCTTCCACATGGGGTTAGAGATCAGCCAAGACAGAGGCCTTCCAGCTGCAAGGTCTAAAAGCATAAATCCACATGGGGGCCTTGGGGAAGGAGGCCCCCATGGCACTGCCTCATTAGCGAGGCATTGGTGTAGCTGTGGATGCTGGAGAAACCCGGGCTACAGCTCTGACAGTTGCTGCCCTGTGTCCTTGTAGCTATGTGCCCACATTCTTCACTTCATGATGATAAAAACCAAACAAGCGCAATGTTTACCAGATCCCCTTTTGATTCCTAAAGTGGATTCACTGTGACGCAGAAGAGCCAACACAGAAAAGCTGCCAACTTCTGTTCAACCTTGTGGTGCTTTCCAGATGGTGAGAGGACTCACTGTCGGGTCACCCTGTGAGAGCCATGGAGCAGAGCCTGTGTCTTCATCCTGCGGCCTGCCTGAGGTCCCAGCCAGGGCAGCAGCTCTTTCTGAAAGGGGCCCGTGCCCAAGGGTACCCAGGTTTCCCCCTCTGCAGCATCAGGGCCACTTCAGTCCACAGCCACCTCCAGACAGCTGGCCCCCATGCCTGGGGAGGTGGTGCTAGCCCAAGTCCTGGACTATGCCATGTCCTTCCCTGGGCCCTCCCCTGGCCTCCTGCTGGGCTCTGGTGGCCCACGGGTGTCACATTATTCACAGCATCGCCAGTTGAGCTCATGAGAAGGCAGCCCCTGCAGGCAATGCTGGCCCGGGAGGGGGGGTTTCTTGCCCTCTTGCCCGTGGGGGGCCCTGCACCCCTCTACTTTCCTCCCTGTCCCTCACCACCCTGTAATCTACTCTGAATCTCATGACTGAATTAGCTCATTCCTGCTGGCTTGAGCTACCACAGGTACATACATGCATGGGTGACTGTCCCATGGGGGCTTGCCCCACCTGGTGTGACTGTCCCATGCCACTGGATGGGACAGTCCTGCAAGAACCACTGGTGGCAGCAAGAGGCATGGATTACAACCCTGTCATGATTGTTAAAATGTGAAAAACTTGTTTGCTTACTGATTCTGCTTTGCTCAATGTTAAGTACATAGATATTAGAGCACAAGTCTTAGGTTCACAGGCTTGGAACTGTTCACAGAGTGGTTCTGCCCTGTTGGGGACACTCTAACTTGATGTTTGACCAAAGAGGATAACAGTACTAGTTTATATTTGGTGTTGACTGTATTCCAGGCACCATGTTAAATATTTTACTCTCACAAAAGAGACAGAAAGTGAGGGTGAGAGCGACCAGCGTGCTACAGCCAATGCCCCTGAAACCTCAGCTGGGGTGTTCACCAGCTTTGTATCCTAGGCAAATTAAGGTTACAAAGAACATCAGTTTTCTCCTTCATGAAATAAAAATTCTGTAAGTATTTACTCCAGGGCTATCTAGAGCCCTAACTGAGGAGGGATGCAGAATTGCTAGCCAGGATTAGACACGGGGCATGCAACACAGGACGTCAGCACTCTCTGACACCTGGGTGGGGGTGCATGCTTAGTAGCTTTGCTCCAGGTAGATGCGCGGATGCGCACCGACGTCCCACAGCAAGCCCAGAGAAACGCTGCAGCACACAGATGCATTGCTGAATGAGGAAGATCGCCCCACCCTGTTGTCTAGAGGAGGAAAGCGCACAAAAGTGAGCTGATTTTCCTGCACCCATGACCCTGGAACCTTACCACCATGGGCCTCATTTCCAGTCTGGTGGCAGAAGCTGTGTGCAGCTGCCCCTCTGTTCCTGCAGGAGCCGTTCAGGGCTGGCCTCAGCGGCTCCCCACTGGCTTGTGATAGCTCCCTTAGCTGCATGGATGTCCTAATGCAGCCAAGCAAAGCCCACTGCCTCTGCTGGGACAGAGCCACAGTCCCTCCTTTGGGGTGCATAGGACAACAGGAAAACTAGAATCTAAGAGCCACTCACAAAAGGACAGTCACTTGTGCCTGCCACAGGTGGACAGCTGTCCTCTTCCTGGCGAGTGGCAGGAGGGTGCCCAGCAGAGACACCCTGCATGGGCAAGGCTGGCTGCCTACACTGGCTCAGACTCTTGAAGGGCAGCTGGGTGCCCACAAGATGAGCTGGGAGGCAGCTGCTCCCAGGTTGGCGCAGACTCAGCCCCAGCCTGAGACACAGTCCACGCAGCTCCTGCCCACATCTCCTGCGAGCCACAGCCATCACTGCTCTTTACCTCCACCTGCTTCCTCCTCTCCCTTTCCCAGCTCTCCGCAGCAGCTCTAACCCCTCCCAGAGCACTGAGCACCTTCCATGCACATGTGTGGTGCACACGCAATGCTTTTTCTAGCCGAGGTCGGGCCCCGTCGTGGCTGTGCCAGCCCAGGGGTGGAGGGAAGCCAGCAGAGACCTCCCTTTCTTTATTGCAGACTCCTTTGCCACTATCTTCAACCCCAGGGGACTGCCACATTCCCGCCTGGGTTCTCTGTGGTTACAGTGCCCCGGCCAGTTTCCGTGCACCCGCACACATTCCCACAGGCAAACTCAAGACTCCCACCCGTGCTTGCTGCCCTGGGTGCTCACACGTTGCTACGGTGCTGCTGGGAGGGGTACAGATGATCTCTGCTCTTCTTGGGTTCTCTAGCTTGGGGTCCGATACACTGCCGTAGACAGGAGAAAACAAGTGGAGCTTCCTGGACGTGAACTGCACGCATAGACTACTCGGGGCATGGGCAGGAAGCACCCCAGAGGCAGGGAGGACATGAGGCCTTCCACGGCCAAAGCAAGAAAAGGGAGGTAGTGGGTACCCAGCCAGAGGTGGTGGGCAGTGGCAAGGGATGGGAGAGTCGGCCAGGCAACGTTTGCCTGCTTGTTTAGGAGGCTTGTCATGCAGAGTGAAGTCAGCTGGCTTCTCTGTGAAAAGACTGTCTAGGTGGACGGAGTCTTTACAGATGGAAATTCTCCTTAGATACTTACCCAGTTCTCCTGGCTGGAAAGGAACCCAGAGTAAACTGACCCCTCTGGCACTGAGCAGTGTTCGGGGGTGGCATATTCTGGAAACATACGGCTTCATATTTGCTAACATCTAATCTTGACTAACATTACTATATCAGGGTTGCCCTGACAGATTCAAGTGGAGATCTTTCCTCTTACTGCTTCAGGCAGAAAAGTGCTTTAAAAGGAGGAAAAGAACAGAAAAACAGAAAAGGGATGGGGTGGGGTCCACCTCCCTGGCTAGTGGCCTGCTAGTAACGGACTGGGAGTAGCACATTCTGGAAACACCACGTTCTGGTCCATGTGCTCCCAAGGGAAATGCACTTGCATCATCCAGAATTGCTTCCTTGACAATGACTGGGCCGGCTGAGTGGCTCCACTGTCCTGGAAAAGATGCAGAAGGAAGCTGCATATGCACTTAGGAGCCACCCAGCTCTGCAGCACTGGCCAAAAGCCTGCAGCACGCAGATGCTGGGCCAACCTGGGCTGGGACAGAGTTCTGAAAAGGACAGCACCACAGGGCCCAGGAAGCCCACTCAGCACCTGGGCTACAGCCTTGCTAGCCCTGCCCAAGATGCAGGAGGTCAGCATGGTGCCCAGGGATGCAGGCCCTGCAGGCAAGAAGCTCCTGCCCACTGCAGGGTCTGGACTGTGTGTCTCCTCTTGAGAACTCACACCCAAGGAACTGTGAAGAGGGGACCACATCTGAGTCACTGCTACTGCAGATAAATGAGGGCAGTCCTAGCCCAGGCCCTGTGAGTGTGTGGGAGAGCTTCCTGCTACCCTGCGCTGGTGGGACCTGCCAGTCCAAGCCCAGGTGCAGCATGGGTGAGACCCTCTTCCATCCCCTTGGGACCACCCCCACCACTCCACAGCATCCCCAACCCCACCTGCCCAGTGAAAATTTCTGCTGCGTACTGGGGAACCCCAGATCCAGTCCTAGCCCAGGCCCGGTGAGTGTGTGGGAAAGCTTCTTGCTACCCTGCACCTGCACTGGGACTGGCAGGTCCCAGTGCAGGCGCAGTGTGGGTGAGATCCTCTTCCACCCACTTGGGCCCCCACACTACTCCAAAGCAACTCCCACCCCGTCAGTCCAGTGAGAATTTCTGCCACGTTCTGCAGAGCCCCACATCCAGCCCTATCCCAGGCCTGGTGAGTGTGTGGGAGAGCTTCCTCTCCCCGCTACTCCACCTTGTCCCCTTCAGACTCAGCTCAGGCCTGGACTGCAGGCCTGGAGGGAAACCCTGTAGCTGCAATCAGTGCAGAGAGAGTAGGGGACAAAGCCACCCAGCTACTCCAGGAGCAGAACATCGTGCCAGAGAGGCACAAGAGGATCACTCCCAAGGGCAGCAGCAGGGAAGAGCTGAGCACAGCAGCCAGACCCAAGCCAGGAACAGCTGGATAAATCCAAACTTTGTAGATCTGCACCTGAATTTCAGTAGGTGCTAAGGTTATAACTGCACCAAAGCTTGACAACGAAGGTCAGAAGACAGTGCTACATAAAATGACAAAAAGGAGTAAAATGCAAACTCAGACCCCAAGCCCACCCATAACAAGTGCAGAGGACACTAACACAGAACAAATTGGGAACCAAACAGCTGAAATTAATGAATCAACAGCTTCTGAAATAAAGAAAGAGCTGCAGAAAGGTATAGAGGAACTCAGATTGGAAATGAAAAAAGAAATCTCTGAATTAATAGCATCTGCAGTAAAGAATCAAATGCAGAAACATATGGAGGAAACCCAGTGCCCACTCAGAACAAGGGCAGAGGACACTAGCTCAGCTCAAATGTATGAATTATTAGCATTGATAGTAAATAAGCAACAGCAGAAAGCTATAGAGGAACTCAGAGCAGAAGTCTTTTCTGATAAAAAGAATTCTCTGAACTCAGAGCATCTGAAGTAAAGAATCAACTACAGAAACATAGGGAGGAAATTCAATCTGAAAAAAAACGCTGCAGTAAAAGAACTAATAACTGCTTCTAAAGACATTGATAAAAAAATACAAGAGATTAGAAAAATGATGGATTCCTTGAATGAGCAATACAGGAAAGAAATAGATCGCATAAAGCAGAGTCAAAGAGATATAGAGGAAATTAAAATCTCAATCACAAGCTTGCAAAACTGTTTAAGGGAAAGTGAACACAGAGTTTCAGATCTTGAAGACGCTGGTGCAGCTAGTGAAAAGTAAGAAAAGATCTCTTAAAAACAACTAGGGTGCAAGAAAAAATAATTCATCACTTGCAAGATGATGCAAAGATGAACAATGTGAGACTAATAAGTATCAATGAGAAAGAAGGAGTCAATACAAATGACATTAAAAAATATGGACAGAAGTAATAGCAGAAAACTTCCCAAATATGAGGAAACAATCTGACATTCAGTTAACCAAAGCATACAGAACACCAAGTAACCTCAACCCAATTAAAAACACACCCAGACATATAATAGTCAAGATCCCAGAAATTCAGCTCAAGAACAATATACTAAATGCTGCTAGAGAAAAGAAGTAGATCACATTCAAAGGAAAACCCATCAGAATTACGG
>NW_004524724.1:1752937-1753512 GCF_000260255.1 Octodon degus
GAGGATCTGAAAACATCATATCATAGTGATATATGTGTGCCTATGTTTATAGCAGCACAATTTGTGATAAGCAAATCTTGGAAACAACCAAGATGCCCATCACCTGAGGAATGGATGAGAAAGATGTGGTATTTTTATACAATGGAGTATTACTCAGCTATAAAAAATGATAAACTAGAAGTCTTTATATTTAAGTGGATGCCACTAGAAGATATACTCATAAGTGAAATAAACCAGACACACATGTGTAATATCATATAGTTTCCCTAGTATAAGAACTCAAAGGAAGAAATACAAATAGAAAGGTATCATACAACTAAAAAGAAAGCAAGAACTTGAGGACTAGACAATGAAAAGAAAGCAAGGAGAAGAGCTAGGAAACATGACAGGGGCAGCCGTACTGTTATATGTAGAAGATGGGTAAGGCAATGATCCTGACAATCTTCAGAAGATTTTTTTAATCTAGCAGTTAATTGGAAAGATTCTCACCCTGATTAACTATATGCATTGACACCTGTGAACTAAGCAACTGCACTGAAGATGGCAATTTATAATAGTAGGTTCATGCTTGGAGT
>NW_004524724.1:1754367-1771644 GCF_000260255.1 Octodon degus
TTTATCTTGGTCTTAACCATCCAGCAGAAAAGTATAAAAATGAAGTATAAGAAATAAAGTCATTACCACTAGGAAGAATGTATGCAAAGTGTTAATTATTGAAGCTGTCCTACCAATTTGGTTTGAAACTGTCTCACTGCTATTTGTTTCTCAATAAAATTATGGGGGGGAGAAATAAAGCCATGGTGTTATGTTGTGCTGTCGGGGACTCAGGTCAACGATTTCTGACACTGCCAGTCAAGCAGAAGACCCAATATCATTATGGACTACTGGACTCTTTTAGAATATTTTGCTGAATTAACACACCTATAATATTCAAATGACAGAACTAAACAAAAAAGGGGATACAGATGAAGGTCCATTTTGTATCTGTGTATTCAAAATGGTTAGGATAGATATATAATTACATTCTCTTAATGAATAGAGGGATTTGTTGTAATAGTGTTTGTAAATAGGATATCATGTCTGCATCTTCTACAGCAAATAACCACTAAGAAGAGAGTATGCAATGTGTTAATTATTGAAACTGTCCTACCAGTTTGATTTGAAACTGTCTCATTGCTATTTGTCTCAATAAAATTATGGAAAAAAACTAAAATGTAATAAAAAAAATTAAAAAAACAAATGAGGGCAGGGTGTCCCCCACCTCTGTGAGTGGCCCACACCCTGAAATATGGGGAAGGGGCCTCAGCTACTGCAAGCAAACCACTTGTCTGGATGGTCTCTGTCACAGAGGGAGTCATAGCACCTGGGGCACCAAATGTCCATGCTCCCGAGCGGCATTTATGTTGGCTGCCTCAGCACCCACGGGAGGGGTCCCAAGTCCCTCAGACACCATGGGCTTCAGAGCTTGGCATCCCTTCTGTATAAACTGACAGCATCTGTCCTCGACCACCACACAGCCTCTGGGCAGCCCACCAATCTCCACCTCTGACGTCAAAGGAGACCTGGGGTATGGAGCAGTTGCTCGGTTGTCCTATTTAAGGAATAAAGGCAAGAAAACTGCAGATGTTCAATATAGACATGATTGGTTTTCAAATATTTCTAATCTGCAGTTAGATAAAACATCAAGCGCTGAGGTCACAGAGCTGGGCTGACTACAGTCGCATCTTACGATGGATGTTTTATTTCCTTAGGTAACAAATTAATCTCATTTGAATTTTTCTCTAATAATCTAGGGTTTTGATGACTGGTTTTATAAGACAAAATGACAGAGCTAGTGACATTCTTAAGAATCACGGATTTCACATTCTCTCACTTGATAAAAGAGGTGCTCTTCAGACGCATCAGGATGCATGCCAGGTACAAGGACGGCAAAGGTCATCGTACCTGTGCTAAGAGCTGAAGGGTCAGGGTCACTCCACAGGGCAGCGCCTTTCACAGTGATTATTTTTTAAAGTCCTTGGGGATTAGCAAATGCCAGACAAGTCCTCTACCAGAAGTCCTTGAAACTCTATGAAGATCCAGTCTTCCAAAGAGGACCACAAAGTGCTTTCATCTTAAAGTTTTGTTCACCAAGGAAACATCAACTCACATCACAGAGGGAGAGACTGGCACCAAGCCCACACACAGAGCCCGGAGGGATGCAGCCTGCCCTGCCTCTCTGCTTCCCCACCCAGCTCCTTGCAGCGACATGGCACCCCTCCAAAACTGCTCCCAAAGCGTCTCCCTCCTGGGCCTTCCCGGGACTCCTTCCTGCAAGGAAATAAGTCTGTGCTGCTTCTCCTGTGTGTCTGGCCACCACGGCACCATGAGTTATTTCAGCAGCATGGAAGGCCAAGAACCTCCCGGCCAACGCTTCAAAACCTACAGATTTAGAAGGCACCTTGTGGGTGGCCACCCTTCACCTGTCTGCTGCACACCTGCTGGGCTGTGGGTGACTTGGGCTTGTTTTCATTGCGACAATGGGTGAGTGCGAAGCACTTTGTCTCAGCTATTGTCAGGATGAGCTCTGATGAAGACAGAGATGGTAAAGTCACAGATACTGCCCGGTAGGACACGTAAGGAAAGGTCTCCCTGGAGACGGGAGGTCCACTGAGACCAAAGGCAGGAAATCCCGCTTTCAGAAAAGAACCTCAGTGCAGGCAGAGCGCGGCCCTGGATGATTCAGTGAAGGAATTCCTTCTGCACTGCTCCCGAGTGACATCCTGAGGCCTTGAACCACTGCAGCGATGGAGTATTGGAAGTACTCCTCCACCTAGGCGCGCTGGGCAAAGCCAGGCAGCTGGCGCCTGGGTGGCGAAGGCAGAGCTGCACGACGCTCCTGTGCAGGGTCACTAGCACAGCTCAGACAGCGAGCACAGCCAAGGCTCCTGGCGGCGTGGGCTGCCCACAGGCGACAGCAGTGTAGGCAGCAAGTGGTTTCCCAGCCCTCCACGGACAGGGAGCCCCTAGAGTGCAACGGAGGCTTCAGCGTTCTCGAAGTCCGGCAGGAACTCTCTGGATGAGAAGGTCGGAGCCTGCGGAGACTGTCCTAGAAGAGCAGCGGCTGGGGACGCTGGCTGGACTCTCCGCAAGTGCGGCCAGCGTGCCTCGAATTCTCAGGAATGACCCCGGGCGTCTTACTGGAAGTCTGGGGTAGCGGGGGTAGAAAAGCGGGTACGATGCGCCGAACGCCAGGCACAAACGCCGAGCAGCAGCAGCACGGCCGGGCAGGCACACAGGAGCGGAAGCGGGCTGGAGCCCGAGGACCTCTGTGTGAGGAGGAGCCGGGCTCGAGGTTCCGGTCATCGCGGCACCGTTTTATACCTTGCACCCTCTTTGACCTCTGAAAGTCTGTGATTTCAGGGTCTTTTCAGAATGGTTGTCAGTGGGGCGTTGGGTTCTTCTGCTTGGATACACATTTGCTTATTTTCCCTCAGAACTAGCTGCCTCGGGAGAAGCAGTGGAGAGTCTATGATAAGCACCTTATGGCACAAAAGTGTCCCCCGCCGCGCTTCCAAGTAGCAGGTGCACTTAGAGGAGCTCTGAGCCCCTTGTCCGTCCGCACTGACAGGCCTGCCTGAGGAGGGAGGAAGCCAGCGCGGTCCTTCGCCGGACAGCACAGCTTGGGAGAAAGCACGACCGAAGCTCTTAGCGCTGCTCCGGAAGCTGCACAAGCGACCGCAAGGCCGCGCGGTGCACCCTCAAGCGTACCTTTGAGACGCTGGAGCAGACCGTTAAAATACTTCCGTTTTACCATTTCAGAAACTGGCGCTGTCAGTGCAGCTGTCCGACAAGTCGCAATGCCCGGTCTACGAGCTCTCGGTCCTTCGAAGGCGTGGGCGTCGTGGGCTGGACGCGGGAGCAGGTCAGACGGCCGCCTTGCCGGAGACCGCGACGTCGGGAAGGCCTGCTCGTCCCTGCTCGCGGCCGCTAGACTGATGGTGGGGACGGCACCAGCCCGGTGCCACCCCAGTGCCCCCACGGCCGCAGTGCTGACTGCTTCTCTGACCACAGGACCCTGCATGTACTGCACGCTTGCAAATGCACTTCTGCAGGGACAGAGGCAGCGGAGCTAGGATAGCCAGTGTTCACACTACCGCAGATTACACCTCTGTTTTAACAACGCGCTCCCGTGAAACCTAGTCGGGAGGTCTGCGGGGAGAGGTCGCTCCCCACAGCTGAGCCTCAGGCACTTTGACGCCTGGCTCTTCCAAACGTTGGCCCTCCTTCCGCGCAAGCCTCCGGATCCAGCGAGCCTGGGAGGCGCGGCTGTTTGCACAGCTGGGATCCATCACTTGGGTCCTGTTAATCAGGGCTCTAGAGATCAATTCCAGATGCTGACACACGAAAGCTACACAAGCATTGCTCACATTTTTAACTACAATCAGACCGAACTTCCCTTATCTTGAAAGTAGCATAATTTGTACAAGAAGGAGTAAGAGTTTGCACTTTTTATTAAAATTAACTCTCAATGAGAGATAAGACTAGAGGTCATCCCAAAAGTGAATCAACATCAATGAAAAATTCAAGATATATTCTTGTAAATCATACAATTAGTTGTGTTAACTTGAAGATGTCATGAGGAAGAAAGAAACATTAGTCTAATCCAGTTACCCTCTATGTGCTGGGCACCATGAGGGATAAATGTACACACGTTATTATCTTGTTGGGCTGATTTACTCCTTACAATAATGGTGAAATAGAAATTATCTCCATTATACAAACGAGGAAATGCAGGCCATAGAAGTTAATTACGTTGCTGAAAATCACAAGCCTAGTATCGAAGCTGAGCGTGCAGTCTGGTTCTGCTGATCCCAAATTCAGTATTCTTGCCAGATGCTGTTTTCCTGTAGTATGGGCCAGAAGGACGGACTTGGAAAGAAAAAAGCATGCATCTACAGTTCTGCTTGCAAACCATTTTTCCAAGGAATTCATAAATATGAAACCTACATCTCATTTTCAAATATAATTTAGTATTTTTGTCTATATTTTATTAAACTAGTTTAATTATCTGATAGCATAATTGAATGTTCGTGAAGTTCAAACTGTCTGGCACACGAAGAAAATAAATTGAATCCACTTCACTGCCATGCGGTGGCTCCGAAGGAAGCGCTTTGGGCTCCAGCGCCGACTCCTCGGCCAGCCCGCAGCAACCCTGGGGGCACCGCAGGAAAGCGGAGCTGGGCTTCAAAGCTTAGGAAATCTCCAGAGGTGAAAACAAAGGCAAGAGCTCGGGGAAATGACAAGGGGAAAGGAGAGAGTGGGTGAAGAATGAGGCTGCCCCTCAGCAAACGCAGGAGTCTGTCCCCGCCGCAGAGCGGCCTTGGGCTCGGCCCCCTACAGCCCGCCACGCAGGCAGGACGCCCCGCATCCGGGCAGGACACCCTGCATCCAGGCAGGGTCCCCGGGGTCTGTGAGCCTTTGGCTGCAGCGGGAGAACCCTGGTCCTGGGAGGCGGACAGGCACACTACACTGGGTTCTTGGAATTATCAGAGATTACCTACAGTTAAAATGGGAAGTGTGAATTAATATCAGGAGAAAAGCAAAATACTAAAATGATTAATGTCTGATTTCATGAAGACTAAACAAATCTGTACTTACAAAGTTCAGTATAGAACTTGCTAGCCACCAGCTGCTATTTAAATTTCAATAAAATTGAATAAAAATGCAATTCCCTGGAGCAGGCTGGCAGCACTTCCGCTTTTGCGTGAGGTGCGAGGGCGCCTGCAGGCCAAGGCTGCGAGGAGGATGAAGAAAGGCCGAGGCCCTCGGGCCAACAGCAGAGCAGGGCGGCTCTCCAGGGTGGCCCTCTTGTGTCCAGAAGAGGCAAACAGGTCTGGTGACCTGAATTCTCGGACTAGTTGCGAAATCAAATCTGCTGTCTTTAGGCTTTTCAATAAAGAAACCTGGTAAAATGCTAAAGTGATAACTAAGGTTAAAGTGGTAAGATGAAATAAAGATCCAGGATAATTACACCCTAGACCAATACATCTTTAGGAAATAAAAAGAAGGGGAAAGCAGCCAGAGGAGCAGAGCAAAGGAAGCAAGCAGACTGCAGGAGGGAGCAGGTCAGTTGCGCCGCCCGCCGTCATGGGAGTGGGGGACTGCGGGGTGAGAAGGAAGCATTTGTTTGAATTTTGGCTTAAAAATAAAAGGTTTATTTAATCAATTTTAAATATGCAGTTGTATGAACAATTTGATAACAGAAATTTGAAAATCTAGGCAAAAATGAGTGGGAATATAAACAACCAAATGTTACCAAAAAAAAAAAAAAATTTGCAGATCCTCTTTGTTGGACAGAGTTGCCCGGCCCTCCACACCTGCTGGCTAAAATAGCCTGCTGCCCAGGAGCCTGGGGTCTGAACAGGGCTCGGCGAGGACCACTCCCGTCTGCCTCCCGCCCCAGCTAGGCCTTCTGAGAGTGCAGTGGCCTGCGCATGGGGCAGGGTGCGCCTGGGACCTGGGATGGGGCCAGCCAGGATGCCTCCTGTGCCCATGTGCAGCTGGCCTTCCTTACAACCTGGGGGCAAGAACCAAGGTGAGGGTCTGCAGGAAGAGGTCAGGAAGAAGCCGCTCTGTAGGGCATCCCTCCGCCTGAGCTGCCACCTGGCTGGGATCCGCCCACCCGCTGAGGCCCAGTGCAGAGAGTTTGAAGGGGACAGCGCAAGTCAGCTCTTAAGATGTCGCTGTATTCTGGCAGAAATTATGGGACTGAAGCAGCACTGTGATCTTTTTGGAAAGCAGAGTCTGCCAGAACCGTCAATAATTTTTTACAATCTATCAAAAATGGTTTCTTGCTCAATCCTCAATTCGTTTTACCTTGACAAAAAAAAAAATACACACACACAAATCTAGTCAGATCTAGTAAAACTATAGGCAAACTGCATTCACATACACAACTCAGAAGTCATAACAGAATCATTCACCCAGCTGCAGCGTCACTACTTGGACACATCCAGAGGAACCAAAAGCAGCGTGGTGGAGCAGCACCCGGCCTTGTGTCCACTGCAGTGGACACAGCACAAGACAGAGACACGGATCCAACCAAGGCCCATCAGCGGGAGTGGCAGAGAAATGCAGGAGCACACATGGCAGAGTGCCCACCAGCCTCGGAGAGGGACACCTGATATCTGAAGCGGGAACATCATGACAGTGAAACAACCGCCACAGACAGACACACACCGTGGCACGGAGTCCACACAAGGCTGGACTCCAGGAAGCAGGCGAAATGCTGGTCTCTAGGAGCAGAACAATGACAGGATAGGCAATACGGGGCCAAGACAAAGGATTTCGGGTAGCAGGAGGCCGAGATCCATCAAACAACACAGTGACGTGTGCCGTGCACTTGATTTTGCCAAGAGCAATTTAGCTGTTCTCAGCACAGAGCAGCCAAGTGGGGAGGTGGCGCCCACGCTCACCTGACCACGCCCTTCCTCAGTGGGAGGTATCGTAAGGCATCGGGCCTCATGTGATGAACACAGTGGTACCTGCTGCCACAAACAACTTGCTCCACGATTCTGGGTGAAATGGAATTGGACAAGAATCAGAGCAAAAGCAATGGTTAGGTTCAATGTGGATCTTATGGGGGAATTCGACTCAGTTCTTGTTCAGTTTGCAATCAGTCATGAAAATAATTAAGTTAGTGAACCGAGGTAACTTGGCATTTGTCAAATGAATTATTAAAACACTAATAATCCAAACATAGCAGTGTAATAAAAAAAACCACAAAGTTAACTTTAAGAATCAAAGATGATTCAACATTAAAATTTTATAACTCTTAACTATTCTATTTTCAGGTTAAATAAGAAATATCTATGATCATTTCAGTAGAGGCAGAAAATACATTTGGTATAATCCAACATTCTCTCACCACAAAACTAAACAAAGTTCTTGGGAAGCAAAAATAGAAAGTGGTTTCCTCTGTTGGAAAAAGGAATTTGCAAGGGGAACAAGACGTCTTCAGAGCACACTGAGGGGCAAAGCTGGGAAGGAGAACTCGAACGACCACTTCTGCTCCATCTTGTACTAGAGAGAGAAGGACTAGGGTGATATCTAAAGAAGTTCAACCTCACCAGGGAAAAGAGGCCCAATTACCCACACAGTCTCCTAAAAAGAATTAATGAGCACTTAAAAAGGTGGCTAAATGCAGTAATACTCAGAAATTAATAATTTGGGGCTGGCCAAATAGCTCAGTGGATTAAAGTACCTGCATAGGCAGACCCAGTGGCCGGGGTTCGATCCTCGGCATGCAGTGCTGGCACCGCCCCCTGGGCGCACTGAGATGGCAACTAAGACTGGGCGTGGTAGCATACGCCTATAATCCCAGTGCTTGGGAGGGAGGCTGTAAACAGGAGGATCACTATGAGTCCGATCTACATAGTGAGACTCTGTAGACGCTGTACTAGACTTAAAAAAAAGAAATAAATAATTTCTAGGTTAATAAACAGTAGTGATGAAGCTAGAAAATATTTTTAAAATATATTATTCATTATGGAAAATATATTAACATAATTAGACATTTTAAATAGGATATAGTAAGAATTTAAGAAAGAAAGGCTTAAAATCTTTGAATAGCTGAGATAATTTGGTATCCTCAAATATCTCTTTAACTGAACTATAATTTTTTCTCAGTATCAAAAATTTAATATGGGCTGGGGAGATAGCTCAGTAGAATAAGCACTTGCCTGGCAAGCACAAAGGCCTGAGTTCAATCCCCGGTTCCACCAAAAAAAAAAAATTAGTATCATAATATCTTTTTCTGTTTCCCTAAAATTAGATCATAGATTGAACTTTTTTCAGTCACAGCATTAACAGGCTTTTGGAGGGACTGGAGCTGATGCTAAAATTTATTTGAAGAACAAAGGCCCACTTCAGGCTAGGTGTCAATGAGGAAGGCCAGGCAGGCAGGATGGAGCTATGAGGCCCAGAGTCCACCTGCAGCTGTGTCGTGAAGCCAGGGACACTGCCTCATGGCCACTGGCAGAGGGCCCCCGACAGATTGGCCCAGAACCACACTCGGGCTTACCAGAACTGAGCCTGGTGGAGAAGACGGCACCAGAGGGGGGCCAGACTGAGTCCTTGTTTTTGTTTTTGTTTTTTTAATGTATCTGGTTGTTGCAGGTCTCATTGCACAGCCCAGACTCATGGCAATCCTCCTGCCTCAGCCTCCCCAGCACCAGGATTACAGGCATGCCCACCATACCCAACCTTGGCCTTGGGTGCCAGCTTGGCACACCGGGGGCAGGGCCGGTGTGGCACATAGTGCCAGGGATCAAACCCTGGGAACCAGGCTAATTCTAGTCAGAATCAATAAAGTTGGCTCTTTGTTTAAATCTAAGTCAAAAAGGGATTCCACACAAAAGGGAAGAGTTTTGAACTTTTAGAGGAAATAGAGAAAGTAATCTTTAGGACCTCAGAAGAGAGAAAGCTCAAAGCCACCTACATGGAGAGGAAGACGCTATAAAGAGGCAGAAATAGGACCCTGTGTGTCCCTACAGCTGTCTGCCCCAAGAACCCGTGCTCCCAAGGGGCGTTGTACCGGCACGAGAGCAGAAAATGTTTGTGTTCTCATCTCTGACAAAGCTAAGGAAAAATACCGTGGTCATCTGGATGTAGCATGGCAGCCATGAAAGGGAGTAATGGATGTGTAATACAGAAACGCAGGAAGTCACCACATTTAGCCAAAAGGCAGCTACGACGTCACAGAAACAGCCTGCTGAAGCCAAGTGTAAATTTCTAGACAAAGTATATGCAAGGGCCAAAAGCAGCATGGGCACGATGGCCAAGCAATTCTCAGCATCTGAGAAGAGCTGTGGCTCATCATTCCACGTCCTGACCAAGGGAGAGACCCGTGGGTTCCAGAGCCTGAAACTGGGTGGGTGGGTGGATTGTGGCCGCTGTGAGAGGGCAAATGAACCAGGTAATAGACAGGGAGGGACAGCAGAGGCATATCATCATCATTATTATTATTATTATTATTATCATTTGCTTATTTGGGTTTTGCACCTATTGGTTTCGTTTGTGTCTGTCTTGTCTCTGGCAGTAGCACCATCTAAACAGTCCTTGTGTTGTCCAAATAGAACACACAAGCAGAACACAGCCACTGTCCTACCCCAAGGCACCGCTTTCTAAGTGGCTAATGATTTTAATCCCATGGCATCCAGGGATTCCAGCATTGTTAGGTTCTCACCAGGTGCAACCCCACGCCTCAGAGCCACCTCAGTCTATGTACCTCTGGCTGCCTGGGCTTCTTTGTCCTGCAAGAGCCGGAGGGTTCTGAGCACAGGCAGGGTCAGCACTGTGGGCAGCAGCGGCTCCAGACAACTCTGAGAGTGCTTTCAAGCAGTGAAGATGGATTTCAGCCTGTGGGAGATCCGCTCAGACCACCTTTTGCAGTCTGTTTTCTGTTTGTGGTAACTGATTGTCGCAGGCTAGATGATTTATAAAGGACACTTTATTATAGTCCCAGAGGCTTCAGTTCCAGGGTCCGCAGACTGCATCTGCCCACAGCCTTTACTGGTGAGGTCTCTGCTTGGTCCCTACAACCCAGGCCAGCACATGGGGGAGCAGAGTGTGTCCTCCCCTTCCTACAAGTCCCCAAGGCAGTCTTGGGGTCCTGGGATCCTGCCCTCATGACTCAGCTGCCCACCTCAAGTACTTTTAATACATTATTTTGGGCATTGGGTTTCTGGTGGAGGGACACCTGGACACCAGTGACACAGAACCACACGGCCACTATCTCCGTGGACACGGCTTTGTTTCTGTCTCCTTCTGACTGCATGTGATTTAGCAAGTCCCTTCTCATCTTCATTTAAATGACAAGGACTTGGCTCATCCTGCTGTGTTCCACGGGCACAGCAGATTCTGAAGACACAGCTCTAGTCCCTCTGCACCAAGCATTATCTGACTTTCTGAAGGAAAAATGTGGCTGCACCCCTCCCTGCACTGTGTGGTTGTAGAATTCCAACAGCCCTGAAAAACAAAAGGCTCACAAATCCTTTTCTCAAAGGAGAACACAAATCAGTTCCTCCAGGCAGAAAGCCAAACCCGGAGTAAGAGAAATCATATGTATATATGAGAAAAGGTCCTCCACACTAGTAAGGATTTCCCCCAAATAATGAAGTTAACGTTTGATGGCTTTTGGGTGGATGATGGAAATGTAATGGTCAGATGACAAAACTTTGCAAATACTTTCCAAACATCTGAGGTAATGCCTGAGAAGGAAGAAGGCCAGATAAGGAGCCACCGCATTCATCAAAACTAATTAATGCAGGGGGGCAGCCATGGCATTCAAAGGTTCACCAGTTTCCCTACACTCTAGTGCAGCTGAAATTTGTTCCCACATATTTTTATCCATGTCCCAAAGAAAAAAGGTCTGCGATTAAATAGGGGAGAGCCTGTGGCCGCCCACACTCAGCCTCTGCAGAGCCTATTCAGGCTTCAGTACAGTTGAGACCACCGAGTGGCCACTCTGAATACATCGGGTGTGCTTGGAGAAGCTTCCCCGAAGCTCCGGGCTGGCAAGAGACCAGAGAGCTTCCAGGAGCAGCTCCTACCCAGCAGCCACTGCCCCCAGGAATGCTGGGCTTGGCCAGAGGCACTGGCCATTGCTGCAGCACTGGGTATCTCAGAAGCAGAGGCCAGGAGTGCTGCCAAATACCCCACCACACACAGGACACCCCAATAAGAACAAAAGCTCTGGGCCCAAAGACAAGTGTGGATGACTGGAAGTGTTCTGGAGTCATTTCCCTGGGGACCCACCTGGAAGAGAGGGGAGAATCACGCTCTTCTTCTAAATGTGCATGCAGTCGGTGCAGTTTCATCCTGAGTTGGAGCTTGGAGGCCCTGCTGTGAGCTGCTATTTGGACCGCTCAGCCCCAGTCTCTCTCCCAGCAAACCTGGCTCTCAGCTGCTGCTCTGCCACACCTAAAAAGTTACCCAAAGCAGCTGGTGAGAGCTAATAAAGCTGCTCCTCAGCTTTTCCCAGGTGGCCTAAGCTATGCTAAATTGAGTGAATTGTCATTTGGAACTTGCTTTTACCCTAGAATGAACAGTAAGTTTGCATAACTCAAAGCAAAACTAAATTCCAGGAATAGGAATACTTTGACACTTAAATTTTATTTTATGTTATTCCAGACTATGTATGAATTCTCAATTTTTATACAAGATATAATTGAAAAATATAGTTTATTTAAATATTTTTAAAATATTACAATAAAAATAATGCCCTCAAAATCCTCTCCCTCTCTTTGAACACTTACCCCCATTCTTGTGCCTTCCGAAGCAGTTTGGGAAGTCCTCTCTTGTGAGGATCTTTGCTGGGCTGTCCTGGTGCCTCAGTGTCCTGAGCTGACTGAGAGCACCTGCCTTCTGTGGCCATCTTGATGTTGGATAACAGCTCGCCATCAGGTGGCGCCAGCCCTGGGGACAGGCGGGGACGGCGCGCCCTGCCCTGGTGAGCCCGGCCTCTGCTGACTGCAGCAGCCTGCACCACGTTCCCACCAAGTCTCCTAACGGCCGGAGGAGGACTCCTGAACTGGGAAGCACACTCAAAGGACGGGGGCGCCTCCTGAGGGGAATTCGCAGCAACACTTCTTTTACTGTAATAAATGTTTCAAATTAAAACATGTGTTATATTTTTCAATTGCCTTTTAAATTTAATGAAGAAATCACTTACAAGAATACACGTTATTTTTCCTTTATTTGGAAATATTTAAATACAAACCTTAAAAAATTATCATGCAAAGTGGCCAGCCTTCTTTCCCTCAAAAGCTGTCCCGGGATAGTGCACCTCACTCTTCTGGTACGAAACTTCGAGTAGGTGAGACGGTGGGAGCAGGTGGGCTCTCCTCATGCTTGTGCTGTCTGTTCAGCTGTGAGTGTTCCTCAGCAAAGCAGCACCCTGGAAACTGCATTGCATCTGTTCACTCCAAACTTTTCTGCTCCGTTAACACAAAATTCTGGACTACAGAAAAATATTTTAAGCCAAGCAGGTATGGTGGCTCACGTCTTTAGTCCCAGCATGGGATTAGGCTGAGGTAGGACGATCATTGTGAGTTCAAGACCAGCCTGGGCTACAAAGTGAGCTCAGGGCCAGCCTGGACTGATAGCAAGACCTGATTAAAGAAGAACAAAAAAAACAAAAGAAAAATTCTTTTGGTGGAATAGCCAGGGCTTCTGCTTTGCAGCCCTACTGGTGGGGATCCACTGCTCCCAGGGATACCTCGTCCCGCCCACCCATCCCACAGCAGGCAGAGGAGGTCTTCCCTGTGCTGGGGAAGGCGGGGGCCACCTCCAGACACCCTGCTCTCTGGCCTCAGCAGGCGGCCCAGCCCACCTGCGGCCGAGCGCAGGCAGAGCTGCGGACCTCGGCCCCCTCCTGGCCCGGCTGCCGAGCGCGCGGTGCCGACCACTTTCTGTTTCAGACCCGCTTCCCCAAGGTAAAAGCCTAAGACATATTAGATTTGTTCCCAGGCCCTAGGGGGAGGGACACACGCGATTGAAGTCAAATCTAATTTAGATATTCGACAAATTCTTTTTGTAACCCACATGCCCCATACTGCACATTCACCCGAGTGGTGGCGTTTCCACTTGATTCAAGATTAAGTTTTCTTTTTAATTCCTCCCTCTAACATGATCTTACTGTTGCCAACACCTTGCTCCACCATGCTGAAGTTTTGAAAAATATTTTTGTTATAAAATATTTCAAACATATGAAAAATTAGTGACTAACACAGTGAAAACACATGTGCCTAAGTCAGATTTAATAAACATTAATGTTATAACATATTTGCTTTTCATATTTGCTTTAGTTTTTTTAGGCAAATAAATATTAAATGAAATTGTGGCTTTGTTGACCATCACAACTCATGCCCTTCCCTTGTTACCCAGCAAAAGCCCAGGGCCTGCCAGCTCGCTCGCGCTCTCTCTCTCTCTCTCTCTCTCTCTCTCTCTCTTGAGATGGGGTCTGTCCAAGTCGTTCAGGCTAGGCTTGAACTTATGATCCTCCTGCCTCAGGACCGCACGCTGCTCAGAATACAGTCCTGCAATGTCTGGCTTAAAAACACTATCTTAAGGTGCAGCGGATCCTCCCAGACATCGGGGTCTAATCCTGCATACACCGAAGATGTGGGAAGAATAAAAACTTAAAATATACCACCACATCCCAATCTTTCTATAACCTGTTTTAAAATTTACTGTCTGTGTTCCTGACACCTGCCCTTGTTGGGCGAGCGGAAATCGCTGTTCAGTCCACACGTGGCACACTGGCCACACCCCGCGCCACAGCGGCTGTGGGACTCATACCCAGCAGCAGCCTGCCAGGATGGAGCTGCTGGCACGACCCAGCAGGGGCTTTCTAGGCCAGTGCTGGCTGACCAGCGTTCCCACCAGCACCGCGGGAGCTCGCAGGACGCTCCACCCCCAGCAGTACTCAGCATTTGGATGAACTGTGGCCTCCCCTAAAATTCATATTTTGACATCTTAACCCCAGTTCCTGGCAAGAGGATCTTGTCTGGAAATAGTCACAGTGGCAGGAAGAAGGTTGAGCTCTAATTCTGCGGCACACATTGAAATACAGCAGGGCAATTTGGGCCTCCACAGGCAGAGAGGAGACAAGCGCAGGGCAAGAGCTCAGAGACCCGCTGCTGTGCAGAGCTGCCGGGGCCGCACCGGGAGCAGCACGCCTGCCGCCCCACGACGGACGGGCGCCAAGCTGGACCCGAGAACTCCGGGTGTCTGCCACGCAAACGCCCGGGGTGCACAGCCGCCTTGGAAAGCACTGCCCCTGCTGTCGGCTGAGACCAGAGAGGCGGGCCGCAACGTGGATCTAGAGCAGAATCTTATTTTTATTTCTTCCCACTTGTGATGCTGAGCATACGTATTAGGCATTTGGGTTTTCTCCTCAAACAATTGCCTTTTTATATGTCTTGCCTACTTTTTCATCAATTTATCTCCAATTTTCATGAAAGTAATTTTCACACTTGATCTTGAAGGGAAGAGAAACAATTTTTAAATAAAATATTTAAATAAAATATTTTTAAATAAAATATTTATTTTATTTTTAAATAAAATAAAATAATTCAACAACATCTCTTAGGTGATGGTGTCTTGGTGACATGAATGATGTTTCCTTCCCTGTGGTTATACATATCTTCTACAAATTCTTTTAAACATCTGAAGTCATGCTTTTCTGCAACGTGCCCTTGCACTACACAGATGTGAACTTGCACATGGGCTGAGCCCGAGTGAAGCATCTGGAAAGTCTGTTGTCCGAGGCCCGCCTAGAACCCTGTACCCTTTGCTCGGTCAGGTGGCTGCCCCTCCTGCCAGTCCACGCCCCGCGCGGGTACCCCAGTTCTATCGTCCTGTCCCACTTGCCTGACTACCTCAGGCTGGTCCAATGCTGCAGTGTTTTCATTACCATAGCTGTGCGGCTGTGTAACAATTCTCCCACGAATTCTCACTGACATTTGGAGACTTTAGCATCACTTCCTTCTCGATCTCCCTGCACTGTCACTACAGAACATGACTGAACCATACTGAACCGCAGTATAAGTAACATGGTCTCTATCCACTCTGGTAGCTTCTGAGGACAAGGTAAGCAGCAGCACCTGTGTGATGGGGGAGCTCATTTCCATTCTGTCCCTCCCACAAAAAGAGACAGGCAGGCAGGCAGACAGGCAGGCATACACAAAGAGATGGAGAGAGAGGGAGGGACACAGAGAAAGGCAAAGAGGGACAAAAAGAGGGAGAGAAAGGACTCCCTCCTGGATTGTCAGTGCTGGGAGCCCAAAGCAAAGCCTGCTGCACCTCTTCATCTGGAGCTCGAACAAGGAAGTGGTGGGAGGAGCGGGCCCGACCCCAGGAGGGGCAGGGTGGCAAGAGCTGCTGCTGCTGGCATCTCCAAAGAGCCCTGGGTGCTGTAATCAGGTGAAGGGTTCTGGTGCATACAGGACCATCACCAGCAGCCCTTCTGAAACCATCCCAAGAGCTAGAGCAGAGAGGAGCCCTTGCAGCTCTCTCTGTGAAGCCAGCATGGTTCTGACTTCAAAAGCAAAAGGCATCGCCAGAATGCTGCAGGCCAATGTCCATTACAGATCTATACAAAAAACCACGCATATCAAACCCAATGCACAGCATGATGTGTGCCGTACGCCGGGGCCAGAGGGGAGCACAGGAAGATCTGGCATCAGCGTAAGAAGCCGCCTTCACAGAACACAGTCACAGTGGTCATCTGGGTAGATGGAGGAGCAGACATTACAAAAACACTCAGCAAAGTGCCGGCGAGGTAGCTCTGTGGACTAAGCACCAGTATAGACAAGCACAGGGACTGGGGCTCAGTCTCCCACACCACATGTTGAGCTGACCCTGCCCAGGTTGGGGAGGGCAGCAAGCAGGCCACTGAGACTGGGCATGTGGGTGCACAGCTGTAATCCCAGCCCTGGGGAGGCTGAAAACAGGAGGATCACTATGAGTCCAAGCTGCATAGAGAGACCCTGTCCCAAATACTTGAAAGGAAAAAAAAATAGTCAACAAAGTAGGACCAGCAGGAAACATTCACAGTCACATAAAAGGGACCCAAGGAGGCATGCCAGGCAGCCACGGAATGGAAGGGGAGTGACTGAAAGTCCTTCTCCTGGGCTCAGCTGCAGAAAGGTTGTCTGTCTCCCTCACCTCTGCTCATGTTCACACCAAAACTTCACGCTAGCAGCCAGGCAACCAGGACGTGCAGTGGCAGCCAGACTGACGAGAAATGGAGTAGCCAGACCCGAAATGACAGGTGGAGTTTGGACATGTCAGTGGGAGGAGCAGAGCCGTGCACTAAAAGCAGTCATGAGGAATTAAGAAGGTCTGGGAACTCACAGTGAGCAGAGCCCCCCGGAGCTACAGGAACAAAGCTCCAGAGGTCTCCAGCAGGCGCGCTCCCCCCACTGCCCTACTGAGAATCTCCTCTCCCTGACCTTTGCCAGCTTCTAAAGGTTGCAGGCGGGTGCCTGGCCAAGCTCTCCCAGGACCTCATGGTGCACTCCCTGCAGGCGCCCTTCCTTCCTAACTTCCCTGTTAACAAGACGCCATCATGTTGGAGCAGGTCTCAGATGGCCAGCCTCACCCTACCTGCTCACCAGCAGCAACCTTGAGTGACCAGGGTGCAGACTGCCCACTCTCCACTGACCTGCTGCCCAATACCGGGGATGGCAGCGCAAATTAAGAGTTTGCTTTGAGGAATAAATGAAAAGGGGGGGGGGGAATCCTCAAAAGCAAAAATGTTTGGGTAATGGGGTCAAAATAATCTGAGCTCTAACAAATGTACGTGTGTTTCATTATTTCTCATGGAAATTAGGAACTTGTAGTTCAGGTAATGGATGATCTGCCACAAAACACACATCTCAGAGAAATGGACGTGGGCTACCGAGAGGAGCTGAACCCACAGGCTACAAAAACAGTGGGCCGCACCCGAGGAATCTGCTGGCAGACCCACTTCTCAGGACCATCTCAGGCTCTGGCAGTGAGCAGCAGATGGTGCTAAGTCCCAAGAACATCAGTAAATGCAACAGCCAATGGTTTCAATCAGTTGAGCAACTGGAATGTTAACTCCAAATCTATGTAAACCAGTTTCCAACAGAAATGCTTTTTTCCTTTTTAAATGAAAACACATTTGCATTTTGATGGCACATTTCTTCCAAGGCTCCCAGAGCATTTCCACAGGGAGGCTTTCAGCTTCCCGGCTCAGTTAGGCAGGCCCTATTCAGGTTGGTAGCAGGGCCGCCTTTCTTCCAGCTGTGGCCATGAATTGTGGTGCCACACATTTCAGTGCCACACATTGTGGTGCCACACATTTCAGTGCCACACATT
>NW_004524724.1:1771744-1813946 GCF_000260255.1 Octodon degus
TGGTGCCACACATTTCAGTGCACTGCAGCTCCTTGAGCTGGGGCTGCCCTTCCTGGGAAAGGAACTGCCTTACAGCAACTCTGAATGAAGATGAGTATATGGCTAAGGCACAGACTACTGAAGCAAAAACAAACTAGAAAATAACAGATATAAAACATATTTACATAAAATGCATGGAGTTAAGGCCTAATGGAAGTTTTTGCAGACTACAAAAGTGTTGCCATAATTCCATGACTAGGAATGGATTGAGCAAAAGTTAACCCACAGAAAATGCTTATGTTAACCACACAAAAATGACCTTCTAAGTTCTAAAACAAAATACATAAGGAAACAAATTTTCCAAATCAGCCTAGATAACCGCGAGCCACCCAGACAGGCAGCTTTCCGCACACTCTTTCCCTCCGTGGGGCTGAGCTGCTCCTTTCTTTTCGCTGTTTGTGGGGTGAACAGCAGGTGGCTAGCTCACGCGCGAGGCCCGTGTGGTTACAGCTAGATGCTCTCCAAATGCCACACATACACAGTTGATCTGGGACCGTCATATGCCACTCCTCTCGGTCCACACCTTCTCGGCACCGGACGACACCTTTACCCTGCATTTCGGTCATCCTGCTTTCATTGTCTTCATCTCTTGTGTGTCTACCTTCACTTCTTTCCTGGACTCCAGCACCCCTCCAGGCCAGGAAGGCTGTTTTAGCTCCGACCCAACCCCACCAAGTCCTACTCCTGAGGCTGGGGATGCTAAGCCTCCTCGGTCCCCACCTTACCGTTGGCATTAGCATCTGCGTGGATGCTGTAAGCCACACTTCCAGGAAAACAGGCAGGGGCATGTAGAACACGGCCCCACTTTCACTGATGGGGATACTGAAGCTTGGGAACACACTGCAGGAGGGGCCGGAGCTCGGCAGCCAAGCACTCACCCAGCAGGGATGTACGAGGCCTGGGATTCCAATCCCCAGCCCGGAAAAAAAAATCCCACACTGACATGGAGTATGTCTAACTAATTTAAGAATTCAGGACTTGGAGCCAGAGTTCTCCAGCACTCTGCATTCACAACCAAGAGCCTCAGTGACAACAGACCCCTCAACACCTTAAGTCCTGCACTCGACCTGAGCACTTCCACCCTAGCTGCAGAGTCCTGGCCCCTCTGCCCCTGCTTCCTGCCACTGGCTTCTGAAGACTCCATTCCAGCACAAATCAGCAAGTCCCCTACTCCTGGGTGACATAGGTATAGGATATGTCAGAAACCAGCTCACACCGCAGCAGGGATGGGCACTGGTGCCGTGCAGACAGATGAACAGGAACGAATGAATTGTGCGCGCCCTCTGTTGAACATGGTTGCTAAGACAATTTTTGTAAATCACCTTAGTATCCCTCCTACAGGGGTTTCATACATCATTGTACACATTATCTTAAAAATTCTCTCGCTCTAAGAAGAACTAGTAAAAGAAACTGATTAAAAAGCAGACATTGTTCTGTAATATGAAGCATAGACAAAGCTAAAATTCACCCAGGCCAAGATGAATTTAGAAAGAAAAATAACAGCTCTGAATTAAGTAGAACAGCAACAAAGACTAAGTGTGCTGTCTCCTTCCCATTTCGACTAGTCTACTTTCACCTAGAATAATCCTTCAGTGTATGTGCAGAATTCTCCTGGGGCAAGGATGCTTTTGAGTCTAGCAACTTTACTTTATGTCCCTGGTAAATATACAGCAAAGAAGCACAAAGTGAAGGAAAAATACTAAGATTCTGGCTGCTTTTCAGTTAGAACAGATCTACACCTTGGGTGGTATTGGTCTTCCAAACTTCTCCTTTGGCCAGATGCTAAAATTCTGAAAGTTAGCTGAAACCACTGAAATGCCCGCAGGTTATGTGTTTCCTGGCCACAGGAAGAATCGTGATGCTTTTCTTGAAAATTGCTAATGAAAATATAGGAGAAATGGTGAAGTCTTTATAATCTTCCTTGAAGCAACCTCTATTTCATTGAAATAATGTAGATTATCATGGTGAGAAAAGTTACCTAAGCAAGTTGCTTATTAAATTTTGTTTTAAAAAAGTACGCCTTTCAATGTTTTTAAAAAAGTCTGCTTTCAAAAATATTTTAGAAGATCAGTTAAGACAGAGGTAGGCAGTGTTATCTGGTCAACACATACTGATTCTACAGTGTTGCTTCTCTGTTCAGTAAGAATCCATTTGAAATGTGCTAATCAGCAGGAAGGCTCATACCCATTCCAGGGAGGGAGGGAAGATGCACTCCCGCCCTCAAGGAGCCCACGTTCTAGCCACGGGCTAGGGACTAGCAGAGACCCAAGTGTTTCCAGAGCACTACGGAGTTAGTAAGTGCAGAGGAGGTCATGGCCTCACAGGCCTACCCAGTGCCGTGTGTCCCTGAGCCCTGGAGGAGACCCATCGAGTGGGCCAGGAAGGGGTCCATGGCCCCCGGGGTCCACGGCCCAGGTGCTGCTCGAAGCAAGGGGTCTCCAGAGGATTCCGCCACGACTCCAGTTCAAAGCTACACGTCCACTACTTACAAATGACTGCATGACCAGCCCACAGCTGTGGGGTTGGAGGTGCTGGTGGCTTGGAGAAAGGCCAATGGCACAACATTCATCTCTCCTTAGTTATAGCAGTTTGTCTCATGGAGGCCTTCTCATCAAGGAGATGTGCTGTTCTGACAAGTTCTGTACTCCTAACTCTGGCTGGGGCAGCTCTAAAAAGCAGACTGGAGCTACCAGTCCACACATAAACTGAAAATTAAGGAAACAATTTTGACAGGAAAAACTGTTGAGAAAAGGCACCCTCTAACCCACACAAGACCACACCCATGATAGCTGGCACAAACGGGGTGGTTTATTGACAGCAACCAGCATGAGCTGGGCTGCTCAGCAGACCTGAACAGCAGCGAAGGCTGGAGAGGCAGGGTCTTTATAGAGCAGGCAGAACAGGGAAGGGGAGGCATAAAGTGTCCCTGGCTGGGCCAGGGTGTTCTGAGCACAAAGTATAGGGTCCTTGAAGCAAGCTGAAACAAAGCTATATGCCTAATCAGCCGGATGCAGACAGTCAAGGTTAAATCTTTGCAGCACAGCTGTGGTTGGGCATCCAGGAACACTGGAAGTAGTGTGGGGAAGGGGGTCCACAGTCTTGTATGGGTTCAAGGGCACCTTTTTCCGACAGTGTTCCTGTCAAGTTCCCCATCCCGTAACTCTATGCTTTCAGGTATTGTCTTCACCAATGTGTCGTGAGGCCGCCTTCACTCTACAATGAGGCACAGTTTGTTCCTTTTCTGCACCAAGGGATGCTCCAGAAATTCGGGAGTCTCCATTTCCTAGTCCCAGTGCAGGAGAACACAGCCACGCGGCAGCCCAGCAGGGGAACGCTAGAGCCCTGCAGCTTCAGCAGTTGCTGTCCTCAGGCCTGGTGGCCATAGTAGGGTGTCAGCTCAGGGTCAACTGCCCCAGCCAGGGGCCAGTTCTTGTCAAATCCTTAAAAAAAAGCTTCCTTTGAGTCAACAGTTTAGGGAAAGCAGTTCTATAGGCATCTTCTTCCCTGGTGATTCGGCAGCCACCTAGTTATAGAATGAATTAGACACTGGTGAATGAGTCCCATTCCTTGACTTGATCCTGTGACATTTTACGGTAGAGCAGTCTCCATATTATTCTTCTGGAGGGTGTCAGCTCAGATTCCCGATACAGATGGGTCACATAGAACTGGAGTCAGAATTTCCCTCCAACTGGAAAAGCCTCTCCCCAACAACCCTGGTAACAGACAGACAGCTGCCAGTCATAACAGACTCGTCACTGAGCACTCTGGCCAGCCAGGCCAAGGTCTGGATGCTGTAAAGGCTCACTCTAGGTGGTCTCACGGGCTCAGCTGGAGGAGGAATCTCCTGGGTGCCCCTCAGGCTCTTCTCAGAAAACACAGTTTCCCCACCAGTGATGCGGCCAACAAAGAAGCACCTACCATATTCTACTCAAAAGGTAAAAAATGCCCCAAAGACAGTAACTGCTACTTGGTCCTTGAGCTATGGCTAACATTAGCCTCACATTTAAAACTGTAAACTCTTTGAGCTTCCAAGATCCACAGATACAAGTTTCCTGGGCTTTTTTGTCTGCAGAAAAGAATTTTAAGGATTCCTCATGTGAGGGAGAGGTGGAGGGAGGGAGTAAGGGAGAGAGAGGGGGAGGGAGGGAGAGAAAGAGAGACAGACAGACACACAGACACACAGAGACACAGAGAGAGAGACACAGACAGAGGGACAGAGACAGAGACAGAGACAGAGACAGAGACAGTCATCTTTCAGTTTGAAAAAACTCCCACAGAGAGCAGGATCACTTTACCAGAAGGTGCCGCAGGCAGTGGTGGCCGTTTCTATCAAGAGCTGTTGGCACCTCCACCACAGACAAGAGGGTGGCTGTTCTAGTCCTGGGCTCATCTTGCTCACCTGTCTACTCCAACGGCTCACCCAGGGCAAGAATGAGCCACTGCCGACTGCTCCCAGCCAGTAACCCCAGCTTGCAGGTTACTGTCTCTCCTCGATGACACCTCCTAGTCTTCTCCCTGTCCTCTTTGGGCCCCTCAGCTGCAACTGCACCAGCTTCCGTGTCTCTGCCAGTTTGGAGAGTGTCAGCTTCTCCTTCATCCTCCTCTCTTCACAGGAGCCACAGTCACACTGTCTTACACAGAAGCATGGCCCCAGCCAGGGCCTTCTCCCTTCTTACTGTTCTAATCAGAGACAGGGCCTTCTCAGGAGCACCCTTTGTCTTGCCCAGCCCAGTCACTTACCTGTTTAGAAGGATAATGTTACAGGTCCTGTCTAGACACTTTCAGGGTGCACAGTCACTTTCCTACCTCAGGGTCAAAATATCCAACACCTACTACTTGAAAGAGAGGCTCTTATCTCGGCTCACAACCACAGGTAGTGCAGTTCCCGGATAGCTGACTCGGTGCCCAGACGGCTTGGGGGAGCAGCGGGGGAGGGCTCTGTGCAGCCCAGAGCAGAGGGGAGGAGCAGCTGGGGAAGAGGTTCCCCTCCCAGCTCACATCCCAGGCCCACCAGGCCCCAGCTGAAACCCTCACACATAGTCCTGAACTCACTGAGGGGTGGAGCCACAGGTGAGCACAACGCCCCAGGCCCAGTCCCTCCCAGACACTTTCGGGGACACCTACATCTGAACAGGAAGCTCCGTGGTCCTGCTTCCCTTCCACAGCAGGCCTGGGGCTCCAGGGCTCGGGCAGCTGACAAGACTCCATCTCATGGCAGGCCAGGTACACCCATCACCTCCAGGGGGTGGGCTCCCTACTGGGGGGACAATCTGATGGCTTAGGCAGCCTGGGAGGAGCACCTCTCCAGGCCTGGGAGGGCTGCCCTGGCAGTAAGTGCCACCCATCCTGAGAGTGGCAAGAGTCAGCATCACAACCCAAGAGGCAGGCGCATGCCCTGGGTGTCAGAGGAGATCTGGCCGGTGCAGGGGGCCCATCCTAGCCACCTCACATCTCTACAGGAGCTGGGAAGGGCAAGTCAGCCTCAGTGGCATGGAGCAATGTCCCACCCTGGGACAGGAGCAGGGTGGACCCCCTGTGCAGTGTCCCACATGTGTCCCCCTGGGCCAGCTGGTGCACTCGGTGGATACCCTGCTGGCCTCAGGCCTTAGGGGCTCTTATCTAAACACATGCAAGTTGGCCACTAGTGACTCTTGTGCGCGGGAAGCTAAGAAGGATGTTAAAAGTCTGCTTGGGGCTAGCTTTCACTGGTAGTGATTGCATGGCTGTGGTGTGCGTGGAGAGAGGGGAACTGCTTCCTTCTCAGATGGCCTTGGAGCCCTCAGCCTCCGCTGTGCCGCACTGTGCGTGATTCTAGTGCCAGCCCTGAGGAGCTACGAGCCGCATGTCCCCATGGCAAGTCCATCTCTTGGCCAGTCACTTGCAGATACACAGCAAAGGTGCTCTTGGGCACCCTTGGACATGTGGCCCATGTGGCACTGTCCTTTATGCTGGTTACTGTAACTATGTTACATGGCCTGGTGGGTTTGAAGGCGTTTGTTTAGATGGCCCCATTTAACCATCCGAGTGCTCTAAAGCTATTCTAGAGGGCAGAGGCAGCGAGCTCTCAGATCAGAGGCACAGAGAACAGCCTGGAGGTGGACGGAGCCCAGAGCCCCCAGTGGTCCCGCTTGCAGCAGAGACAAGGATGCTGGTTTCCACAGCAAGGGTCCAGCAAGCAGGTGGATGCGCGGGAGTCCCAGAAGGAGCCCACGCCCCTCACCCTCTGCTCCTGGCCTGGGCAGAAGGGGCAGGAGGGGGCTGCAGCAGGAAAGCATCATGAGACCACACCGCCGAGCCCCGAGGCGCGTTACGCCACCAGTGCCAGGGTGGACATGGCACCTTCAGCTTCCTCTCACGACAGCATCTCATGACCTCACTGACTGTGGGACAGTGGGCAATCAGTGACCACTGAGGGGCTGCTCCCAATGGGCAAGTCGAAAAGGGCTTCGGAGGACGAGGGTCCTCATGCCCCGTGAGTCACGCACTCCACCTCTGAGTTCCACAGGGCCACTGTGCACCTGTCGTCATGGAAGACGCCATGGTTTCAGGCCTCTGTAGGCCTTGGGCACTCGGCCTGGATGCTGGCGTCCACGCTGTCATCACACACTTGGAGCTCAGAGAGCGTCCGGCACAGGGCAGACACAGACCCGACACCCTCAGCCCGGCCACCTCCCGGTGGAGAGTCCCCTGCCCACCTCAGCACCCCTGCCAGGGTGGCACTGTGCACCTGCAACTGGATAAGGAGTGGGGAAGGGAGCAGAACTCACGTGGAAGACAGAAATGGCTCTGCTAAGGTTTTGGGGACTTCTCTGCAAGTGAGCCAGTTTCCTGCCTTTCCGTTTGACCTCCTTTAGGTCCAGGAAGCAGTGGGACTGAGCTGCTAAGGACTGCGGAGGGGGCCTGTGGGGTTTCCGCAGCAAGAGTCCCAGAAGGGATCCTTCTCCGTCCCACTCCACAGCGTGAACACACATTCCACAAACAGAGGGGAAGCCTGGCTGCCCTGTGGAAAGAGGCCATGTGTGCATAGCCACACCGAAGCCGGTGGCCTGGCACATCACCCCAGGGCGCCTCGACGCATCGCAGACGTCAGAGGCCTTGGGCACACTGGGGGAGGGCGCCTTGGCTTCTGTGGTGTGGGAAACGATCCCAAGGAAGAGAGAAGAAGGGAGGCAGGAGAAGCCGCAGCCCCCCGCAGCCCTGGGCCAGGAAGCCCGGCCCCACCCTCCCGCCACCGGCCTTGGTCTCACGGTGGCGCCCCTTCCAGCCAAGGCCACCAAGCTGCAGAGACAGGCTGCACCCAGAAAGCTGCTTTGCCCTCAGACACAGCGGGGTCGGCCCCTAACCCGAGCGGGTGATCCCAGGAGAAGCGGAGACCACAGAACCTGAAGAGCCAAGCATTTGCTCTTGAAGGGCTGTGGGACACTACAGAAAGGCTGAGAATCACCACCGTGGAGGGCTGGGGAGACACACCCAGGTGGGAGAAGCATAGACGTGCGCCCACCGGAAGTGACAGCACATGGTCGCGGGGCTCAGGAAGTCGCCTGGGATCACCCCTGTGGAAGGACTCAGGTTTCCGAGCCGTGGACAGGCCTTGCCCTTCCTGCCACAGTGCTACCGGCCACCCCGCCCACTGCTGTGGCACAGACCACACATTCGCATCATGGTCAGCCAGTGTGACACCCTTAATCACAGCACATGCGGCTTAAGTGGGGCTAACAAACCGCAGCAGGCCCACGTCGGCTGCTCCACAGAGTGGCAGGCGCAGGCCCTGGATCCCCGAGCCCGGCTCTGCAGCATGGCCCCGAGCCTCCGCCCAGCTGGCGGGAGATGGCCAGGTCCTCCCAGAGCTGTGTCCTCATGGGCTGGCAGTGCCACTGAAGAGGACCGCATGCAGTAAGTCCAGAGCGGCCGCGCTGTGGACAGCCACAGTGTGTTGTGCACCGATTCTCATCAAACTGAGGGACCCCTGCGTCTACACACAGGCTGCGCCCAGCCAGGGAGGAGGAGAGGCCACCTGCTGCTGTCCTGAGATTCAGGCTGTGTGAAGCCAGCAGTGAGCACCCAGCAGATTCTAGAGCTGGACCTGCAGTAGCTCGGCTGGCAGGGAACATGGAGGCAGTAGTCCAACAACCACCCTGGTCCTGGCCCTTCCCTGGGAAATCCCTGCACAGTATCTCATCGCTAAGCCTTACAACGCAAGCAACAAACACTGACTCTGGCTGCTTTTAGGAAAGGGACGAAGGATGCTGAGTGGGCTGCCAGGCTGCAAGGACGGTCAGCGGCCTCCCTCCCCTAGCTGCACCTCTGGAAGACGCTTGTTCCCACCCATGGTTTCCTCCCCTCATCCCCAGCTATCTCTCACACCTCTGCTTCAGGAAGAGTCCTCTTCCTGTCCAAAGTCTGGCCCCAACATGCCTGCCCCTAAACTCTGGTGGAAACTGAGGAAAAGAATCAGAAGATGGCCTCTGCTCAGCAGCCGCAATGCAGGCTCCTGTGGACGGCTTGCCAGGAGACATGTCCTGTCTCTGCCAGTGTCTGCTTGCTGTTGGGTAAACAGGCATCTTTAACTGCAAGCAAGGAATGGGCAGAGCCTGGCGGATCTCACCCTGCCTACAGGATTGACAAGTGGCGAGTGCTTATACTTCCTGCACCCCGTGCTGTCACGGCTAGGAACCCCAGCCTATAAATTATATTTGCAGTGAGAAAACAAGATGTCTAACTTGAGAGTGTTTAAATGAGGACTATGTATTGTGAAAGCTATGGATTCAAAGACAGAATGAAATTAATGCGGTCACTGCCCAAGACTCGGATTCAATGAGTGTCACGTCACATGGATTAAAGGCTCTAGTGTTCCCCAGACTACCTCATTGTCCTTACTAAATATTCCGACATTGAAGTCAGTGCTAGACAACTTTTTAAGTAGACACCTGCAAAAGGAGCTTTTAAACACACTTATCTCCAGGACCAGGATTAAGAAATTAGTATTAACACTTTACAAAGCAAAAGTACACATTTAATGACCTTTCACTTTTGAAAGGACAGTGTTTCACCATCGATGGAAAGCAGTGCTGTTTGCAAGTGCTGAGTGCTTGTAAGTTGGCTCATTTATTCTCCTTCATTTGTGCTATGAAATGTTCCTCTCCTCTAAACATTATTTGCTTTGCTAATGAAGTAAGCCTCGTGATTAGACAAATTCTCACCCCACTCAACTGCCAAAATCCAATAGCATTATAAATATGCTATCATTTTCTAGGCAAGACACTGAAAAAGCAGAAGAGAAGGTAATTTACCATAGGAACTCGGAATGATTTTCTCTACTTCTGAAATCTGGGGGCTTATAAAATTACAAAATCAATATGAAAGTAATTCAAGCTGTTCTGAAGCATGGTAAATCGGAATTAAACAGACCGTGCAGCAAGCTGTTTACCAAGCACAGTCTTCTCGCCATCTGGGCCGTCTTCAAACCAGACTGGGCCAGACCAAAGCCCATGCACCGAGTCCTGGCTTAAAGCTCCAACCTCCGCATGGCCCAACCTCCCAAGAGAGAAAGCCTGTGAAAGAGGTGGCTCCCCTGAAACAGCCTTCTTTTCTTCAACATATTACATATGTTGTACACACTGAGGAAAATACCAGTAAGAAAACTCAGAATGAAAGCCATGAGGATCACACACCTGAAGCAATGACTGCTGGCATTTAGTGACGTCAACAAGTCCATGTGCACTCCCAGGTGCGTATCCTTGTGTGTGTATGTGCAGGTGTGTGCACACAGGTATGTGTGCACAGGTGTGTGTGCACAGGGGCACTCACTGTCCTGTGGCACCTGCTTTGGAAAGCTCACTCTCCCCACCACACGGGACCCTGGCCTTGTCACCCCCATTGCACAGAGCTGCAGGACACCGTCCTTTTGCTACATGTTCGGATTGGTTATGCCTCCTCGTTAGTATAACTAGAATTCCATAGAGTTACTCACCAGTTTAATGGGCTGCCTGGTTAGCGACAGTGCAAGCTTGGGACCAAGGCCCACTGTTCAGACTAAAACCAGATCCAGACTTTTTTTTTTTTTTTTTTTTTTTTTTTTTTTTTTTTTTTTTTTTTTTTTTTTTTTTTTTGTCTTTTTGAGACAGGGTCTCACTCTGCAGTTCAGGCTGGCCTTGAGCTCACTTTGTAGGCCAGGCTGGTCCTGAAATGTCAATGAAACCTCCTGCCTCAGCCTCCCAAGTGCTGGGGTTACAGGCGTGTGCCACCATGCCTGGCACTGGAATCCAGACTTCTGCCACAGGCACACAAGCAGCAGCGTGGCCTTGTGGTACCTCCAACCCTGTGTAGCACTGACATCGCTGCTGACCAGATTGTGAGCTGCGGTGCTGCAGCCCTGGGTTCTGCCACACACCAGCGGCCTGCATGTAGGAGTCAGCAGACAAGAGCAAAGTCATCAGGCTGAAGTCTCCCTTCACCATTTCCTTGTCCTGACATGGTGACGTCCACAGTGTCCCATTCCTTGTTTAGTGACCAGTCCACCAACAACCTAGTCACAGGAATGGAACTTGGTAGTTAAAGAAGGACTGTCTCTAGGAGCTCTGGCTTCACTTTGATATTTGGCAACTGATTTGCCCTTCGTTGTCCCCTGTCAAGAGCGACCCTCACCAAGCCTGTCTACCACTTCCTTTGGCTCCTGTCACCCTGGCTCTAACAAGCCCAGCTTGATGCTGGGTCACAGAACAGTATCCCCACCTGTGCCTGGGTCTGTTTCCCCCAGCTGAATCCTGAGGGCCCAGAAAAGCAATGGAGCCCAGCAGGTACTGACAGGGGCTTCTGGTGGACATGCAGCGGGCATTGCTGGCTGGCTGTCTTCTCAGGACTCTCTGCAGTCCCTGTGCATAGTTAAAAGCTGATGTTACTGCAGGCAACAAGTAATTTTAAGAAGTATTTGAGTTATTTAACTATAGATCTTAATTTTGCTTTAATTATTTGGTTACATCAGATGAAATTTCTTTGGCCTCAATACTTCAGAAATTACAAATTTGCGCAAAGGATTGGAACAAAAAAAATGTACAGAAAATCCTATACTCCAGCCAAGTTCTTTCCTGAATCTTCCCTATGGATGGCTTGAGGCTTTCTAGCCACATCCTGAGAAGATAATTTCTTTTATAATCTCAGAGAACTAAGCTTAGAGTATTTTGGAAAATGGCTGTAACTATGTTACTTTCCTTCCCAGGACTCTAACTGCTGCTCTTTCCAACCCTAAGTCACAGAAGTATGCCTCTGCTCAGCCTGCACTGACACTGCAAAGGAAACAGGCTTTGTCCTCACAGCATGAGCCCTTCGCATAGCGCTTTGTGTGGCAGCGCACGTCTGCCCCATCTCTCGGAGCTGCAGGGAATGCTGCTGTGTGCAGCAAGCAAAATGGAAGCCGCATGACTTGGGTTCTGCCCTGATGGAGATGCCCGAGGTGCTGCTGGGCGCAGTCAGCACAGCATGACAGAGCGCGAAGCCCGCAGTCAGCGCGTCACAGACCAGATCGAACCCAGCACTCCATGGCTGCTCAAGGGGAAAATAACTCTGAGCTTTAAAAAAAACATAGAGTAAAAGCAACATGTGAACTCAAATCTCACAAAATCAGCTCTCTACATCCACAGCCAGCAGCAGCTCAGGGAAGCATACTTCCCTGCCTGCTGTCCAACTTCCGAGGACCCATTTCCCGACATGGGCAGGAGGAGCTCAATGTGTCTCAGTCATTTGTTCTGATTTGGTTTAAAACTGCAAGAGGCACAGAACTCCCTTCTGCAGGAGGAGTGACTATCGAGGGAGACTGCTGCATATCGCATGCCCCGTGAGGGCAGCTGCCCCGCGGCGCTGAAGCCTCGCGCTCTGCCTGTCATCCGCCTCACTCCACAGAATAGGCTGCTGTCTTCCAAGCTGCTGTGGTACGGCTGTATAAATTACAAATAGGTCGAAAACTGCAATTTGGAAAAATTACAGCAAGAAATAAGAGAAAGTCAGGTATAATAGATTAGTTCTCAAATTACACGAAATGTTTTTAATTTTGTTAAACTTAAGCCAAAAATCTGACTTGAAGACTTCTTGCAGGAGGCATAGGAAGGAAACCTGACCACCTTAAAGACCCTGAAAGCCTGAGGGGCTGGTGGAGATCAGACACAGTAAAGCCGCCGGCCTCGCTGTCCTCACATTCCAGTGTTGTTCTGAGAGCTGCTTACAATAAGCAGCAGAACTGGAAGACAGATTCAAAGGCTGGACTGAGTGTCATCATTGTTAACATGACACAAAGCAGTTACACCAAGAGAATGCTCTGTGTGCAGCCACAAATCTGCCACAAAGGTGGAGGAAACAAGCAGCACCTCCTCTCCACCCAGGGCCACAGCCACTGTGCTTGGGGCTCAAGCTGGGTCTTCCCAGCCCTCACCTCAACCTGGCCGATTTTAGCCCAGAACTGATTCACAGCCCAGGAGCCAGTCCCTGACACCAGGACGGCCTCCTCTCTTCTGGACTTTGAGTATCATTTTTCCGACCGTGTGGCACATAGTGCCTGTGACCTTTCTCAAGGCCCAGGAGCTCACGTGCTCACCACTGGCCGGGCCCATGTTGAGTGCTCTCCCAGTGTCAACTCCTGTGGAGAACCACTTCACAGCCAGCAGAAGTTCAGTCTGCTCACAAGCGTGCAGTGCTGAGGGTGGAGCCCACCTAACCTGGGTGTTGGAGGGAGCCCTCGGGTGGCTGTAGGCGTGGCCCTGGGAGCCTATCTGGCCCCGCATCTGCACCGCTCTGGCACTGTCCCAGCTGCCTCCAGGCTGCCAGGAGCTGTACCTTGCTTGGCCGCTGAGGAACAGAGGATGAGAAGCCAGAGAGCAGAGCGGAAATCCATGCTGGGCCTCCGGATACAACCATGCTCCTTCCTTGCCATCCTCTCCCAGCATCCTGGTCCCCGCTACACCTGCCGTGCAGAGGTGTCCCTCACCCAGCAGGGTCACATCCCAAGCCTGTGCTTGCCCAGAGTTCCTGGCTGTCCCATCCCACAGATCACACTGTGTCCTGCATGCACACTTAATGCCTTCCCACCTCGACTCTGCAGTCTGAGATAGAACGACAAAGGAAGCCTGGGCTTCTTTCTCAGTTCTGCAGACCAACATGTGTTCCTACCTGGGTCTCAGCAAACTCAGCAAGCTCTCCGCTTCCTCCTTAACTCCAGAGTCAGCTCCTCCCCGCAGAGTCCGTTACAGCTTCTCCTCATCACACGGCTACTCTGGTGCTCAGGACAAGACAGGATGCTCGGGGAGCTTGAACACAGCTCTGCGTGACACGTGCCTAGCCCTGACTGCAGGACTCACGGTGGCTGGGGCAAGGGGCGTGGCACATGCGCAGAGCGAGGCAAGGTCTGTGCACAGGCAGGGCCAGTGGCATAAGGCTCCATCATAGCACCCAGGGAGCAACCGGAATGCAGGGTCCTTTCTCTCTGAAATGTTCCATTTAGTCTTTTCTGACTGCAGCTGACCTGGGGTAACTGATGCCAGAGGGTGAAATCCCACTGCACACAACTTGGTCTGTGGGTTTGGACAGAGGCCTGCACTCAGCTGCTCTGCCAAAGGTGCATGGGTTCCAGTGAACCAGACCTGCTAGCATGGCCAGAGACTAAGGATGCGAAGCCAGGAGCTGGTGCACGCGGTGCCCGCACCAGGTCACAGCAGGAAACGAACCACGGCCCGTGCTGCTCCCCAGCGCCATCCAGCGGACAGCCAGGCTCCTGCAAGCGCGACGCTCCGTCCAGGCCACCTCATTCCCGCGTGTGCTTGCAGGGAGAGGGGCAACTGCACTGCATCATGGCGGCGCCTATGGCTCAGGTACAAGCACGGCTGCATGGGGGAAACTGGGGTTTGCAAACACATTTTTCAGCAGGCTTGATAGTAAAAGTGTAAGGCACAACCTATTTGATGAGAATCAGCTCGAGAGCTGTGCTGCTAACGTAAATAAGAAGCCCTAGCCTGCAACTGCTCTTCTGAACAACAAGCCCGAGGCATCAGCTGGGAGCAAAGCCAGACGCAGGAGCAGGCGAGGTCTGTGGCAGTTGGCTGAGTGCACAGTGTGGGGGCTCGGACCCGGAGCTTAGCCGAGGACCAATGTGGTCTCACTTAGGCAACATCTGTGCCAGCTCTGCTTCGCAGAGCGTGATCAAAGTCTGCTATTTAATATTCAAATGCTTAATGAACTCTCTTTCTCATTAATCCCAAAGAAATTCAACTTTTGACCATAAAGCTGTTGATAACCACAAACCTTATAAAACATCTGTTATAGGAGGTTACAGTAATTCACTTAAATTGTAAAAGTTTGTAATCACAAATCACACCACACAATTAAGTTATGTGCATGCCCCCCAACACCAGCCTTAGGGCCTGTCCAACCCTGTGCGGTGGGCCTGGGCTTGCTGCAGACCTGCGGCAGATGTGGCTGTAGCGTCCACCTGCAGCTGCAAGGCGAAGTCAGACTCACCTCTGAACAGCTCTCTATAACACAAAGCTTGCTTGTTTCTTTATGCAAGGACGTTCTCAGCAGTCTGGCGGAAGAGTTTGTCTGTCTGTCTGTCTGTCTGTCTGTCTGTCCGCACTTCTGGTCCCACTTTCAGGCCTTGAGATACAGACAAAGCACACACCACCAGCGCTGTATAACTAAGTGGCCTTTTGCTTGCATAGCCCTAAGGCAAGGGCTACAGACTGTGGGGCCACCGAAGCAGGGCCCAGGACCCAGCTGCTAGTGGCCTGGAGCTGTGCTTCCCAGGAGAGGGGAGGGCACCGGGGCACAGCCGTGGTGGCTGGGGCCAGCCCTGGGGCCAGCGAACCCAAGCTCCAAGCACACAGGACATGGACCTGTCTGCGATATTTCAAAGACTTCCTGGCCCACAGCAGCCCTCCAAGCAAACATTACAGTAATTGAATATCTGTCTTCATGTTGTAGGATTTTTTTGTTTTGTTTTGTTTTTTCTTACTGACTCATTTTTACTGTGTCATTTCCTTGCTCCTCTTTTTTCTTGATTTTGATGTTTCGCTATTAATTCCACTTTTCCCAGTCTTAAGTGACTGGGATACCTGCGGCCACCAACCTCGCTCTGCGAGTCTTGGAGAAGCAAGTGCGTCTCCTTTGCCATGCACGTAAGGTGCACTTGTGCTCTCTGCACTCAGTTCATGATGACCTCTGCACTCCAGCAAACCCGTGCACCACCTGCTTCAGCCCAGCTTCCTGTGAGGCAGGACCACTGAAAGCCCAGTGCCTCAGCACTTCCGCAACATGCAGCACAACACTAACAGCTGGCTGCGTCCTGGAAGCCACCAGGAATTGCTCCAGTTCCAACAAGGGAGAACTTGACAAAAACTGGTGGAAACAATAGCTCCTTATACATTCATGAAAGTGACGCTGGCCCTCGGGGCAGATGGTGGGCTACTCTGCAGGCTAGCTCCTGAGGCCCAGTTTCCATCCTTCTCGGCCTTCCTTGGCGCTTTGACCAGAGCTGAGCAGCTAAAACTCTCCTAGCTCTGTATGTATACACTTCATGCTAGGGATTTTCTTTTCTCCTTGAGCTTCATGCCAAACTTTCCCTGACTCATCCCGGGCCCGACTGTAGTGGGACAACCTTCCCGGCATGATGCACAGACCGGCCTCTTATGAGCGGAAGCAAATGGGAGAAGGGTGGCGTTGCCTAGTGAACAGCAGCCTGTGCTGTGCCCTAGATCATGTTTGTCCATTTTCAGCCATAGACACTATATGGGGAAGGGGAATCATCTGGGCCCCAAAGCAAAGAACTGAATCCAAATTCTCCCACTGATTAAAATAAGGACCAGAGCCCCGCCCTGCACAAACCTTTCTTCCCAGGTCTGGTACCGATGGCTTACACACATGGAGACTTCTAATCAGTCAGGCCCCATGAGGTGCAGGCTGCCAGGAACACCCACCCGCTCTCTCCTGTCCACCCAGGTCTGCAGGGCATGAAGCTGAACACACGATCACCAGGGGACAGTGGGTGTCTTTCTGCACCATTTAACCAATGCAACTTTTTCTGGTTTTGTGGAAAGAAAGAGAGAGAGTTCCCATTTCACTTTCTTATTGCCCATCAATCAGCTTGAGACGACATCTGCAATTGTACGTCCTTCATAATGATATAAGGCCCAGTGTTGGCAGCCAAATACATCTAAAAGCTCTGCATGAAATTACCTCTGTGAGCCCGTATGAAAATGCAGGGGCATGCTCCAGGCGGATCGGGTGAAACTGGAGGATGCACAGCGGGCCCAAGAGTGGGAGAGCCTTGCGCCTCTGCACTCCACTAACTCTGCTCGGCTGAACACGTAAATCTCAGCTCACTTCTTCACCTCTGCTTCCCTAACTCTCCTTACTAACACTTTCCCTCAGCCTTGCTACCTCTCATAGGTCAGAAGGAAAAGCAATAATGGCTGAGTAGCAGCCTCTTATTTAACATGATATGCAGCTCATGCCAAAGACCAATAATATTCTAGATCACCGTGGGAACCCGGCGTGAACAGGAGGAATCCCTGCCCCAGGCCAGAGCTCCCATGCCCTGTGAACGATGGCACCATGCCAGGCTGGCAAAAGTCCCCAGGCTCTGCCCTGTCTCCATCCCAGAGAAGAGTCTGTCCCTACTGCAGTTCCTCAAACTTAAACTATAATTGACCCACTCCTCCTGCTCAGGAAAACTGTACGATAATTCTTCCCATTAAAAACAGATTCTTCATTATACATTCATTTTCAAGAAACACAACATATGGCAAAATACTAAGAAGCTAGCCCATTAAAGAAATCAGCTGAGGGTTCCTATTGCCACTGAGTTAGAATACTTCAGTGTACGAAAGCACTCACTCATCAAGATGCTGTAAAGGGTACCACCCAGTTCTTGTGGTCGTGTTGTAAAACTCGATCTGGACTCAAAATCACATATGTCTGTAGTCTGAAATCAGTGGGGAGGAACTATCCTATTTTCCAGAACATTAATTTGCACAGGACTGTGGTGTTCCCAGTAATGTAAGTCTGTCGGAGCTCAGGTATCCACAGCACAGTGCTCCCCAATTATTCTTCTGTCTCCCAAATATTTACTTCCTCGCCCTGTCCTTCTATGCCATATTCCTTCAGCTTAGGTCTACTGCAAATAAAAAACAATGAAGAGGAGACTAAGAAGAGCAAGCTGCTGCACTCAGAGGACAACACCAAAGGCTTGCGTGAAGACTAGACTCAAACGCATGCATTTCACGCCCGATGTCACCCTCCTACCTTCTGTGACGGTTTGGGTCTGGATGTCTCTGCCAAGCCTGATTACCCTCAGATGCGGCTCTTTCTGAGGTGGCTGAATCCAGTGTGATTGATTCGTGCCTCGCTTCTGGGACTAAGCGTGCTGGGACTAAGGGTGCTAGGGTTCAGGGCGAGTGGTGGCCAAATCAGTCCTCTGACTGGATTGGCACGACCCCAATCCTAGTGGTCCAGATGAGCTAAAAGGGGCAGAAAGAAGCTTGTTCCCTGTCTTTCTTTCTGCTCCTACCGCTCTTGTTATCTTCTACCGCCATGAACAGTTGCCCCTCTGCCACACGCCCTGCCTTGGAGCTGATGGTGAGCTCAAAACCTCCACAAACTGAGCCAAGTAACCCGCTCCTCTTTCAGCCCTGGGCATTGGGTATTTTGTCTCAGCAATGAGAGAAATGTAACTCATTCATATGCCTACAAAGCTTTGCCCATGACCTCAAGAACTGAACTGACCTCAGCAGCACATCTACTCTCGCTACAGTTCTACAAAATTTTAAAGTCAAAATTAATGCCCCAGTGGGTTGCTGGCTACTGGATCATGCAAATTTCTGCTACACATGTTGGTTTCATTGTGATTCAGACTCCTGCTAACAGTCTTGGATTTACTGAATTTAAAACATATTTTATGGAATATTTTGGCCCTTCCATTTTGGAACCATGTGTGCTTTAATAAAGTAAATAATTATGGGAAGTCTTACTCCGTTCAGAGTCATTAACATTCAAGTGAACCTTGGTGTGTTGACCAACAGCACAGAAACCCAAAGCCCGCTGTTGGTGAAATGATCCACAGTCAAGCTGGAAGGCAGGAGTCAGAATCGCCTGTGTCCACACTAGCAAGAGGAAAGCTGCTCCCTAGGCCCACACTGTGCCACAGCTGTCCCAACGCTCTGGAGGCCGCAGCAGGTCAGAGGTTTGGGCTGACTGTAGGAGTCTTCACATCACTGAGCCGTCCGCCTGGGGCTTCCAACGGGCCAAATCCGAAATGCCTTTCACATGAGTCTTCCCACTGTGTGTGTGTATATTCTGGTGTATTAATGTAACATAGACCTGTGCGGTAAGAGCTTTTCCAAGTTTTTAGTAAATCATTTCCCGATATTATCATGGAGATATTAGGTGAGTGTAAGAAGAACAGATGCTGAGCTTGAGATATTATCCAAAATGGGGCTGTTATTGAATGCTACATCCAGAGAAGCAGCTGGCACAGGGACAGTTCCGTCAAGTAAATGAACAGCACTTCTCCAGTCCTTTATAAGTCACATATATTTGTTCTACTTATCCTGTGTAGATCAGTTTAGCAAAAAAATGTAAGACTGTTGGCTACGTGAGAGGCTTTTCAGGACATACAGGATGTGGAAGATAGATCCCTCTAGACCAGCACCCAGAGCAAGGGACCTGTCACGTGCACACCTTGGAGTCCGACAGTCCAGGCACTAAACACTACTCCAGACCCAGACAAGCAAAACAATGCACGAGAGAGAAAATTTTTGCCTGTGGCAGTGTGACATACAGCGTGCCGGTGTCATAACGCCCTGCTCCTCAACAGGAAGATCATACATCCCCACCTTGTTCCAAATGGGATGAGAAGGGCTGGTGAGATAGCTCGGGGACTAAGCGCCTGCTTAGGCAAGGGCAGGGGCGGGCATTCAATCCCCTGTACCACATGCTGTTCCAGCCCTGCCTCCAGGGGTGCTGAGCCAGCCACCAAGTCCAGGCATGGTGGTGCATGCCTGTAATCCCAGTGCTGGGGAGGCTGAAAACAGGAGGATCACTATGAGTCTGAGCTGCATTGTAAGACCCTGGTACCAAATAAAATTTTAAAAAGCTACAAAATGGGATGAGCAACAGGACTGGCTTGTGATGCTGAGCTCTCAGCAGATGCACCCCAGTTCTACACCAGGATTCCATGTGCCCCATGTCTGCCTTCAAGCCCAGCAGTGACCAATCAGATCTCCTGAGTCAGCCCAGGCCCAAACTGAAGAGGAGGCTGAGAGCTCCAGCCAGCCCAGGGTGAGGAGCAGGACATGGAGGAAAAGCCCTTAAGGTCCAGAGTGGAGAAGCCCAAGCATCATTTATCACTATCTGTGACCACAGACACAAACTAGACAGGATTAAAGGGATGGCAGCATCAGCCCACCTGACCTAAACCCAAACTTCACCACTACTACTTACACATTGAAACACAGGTCCAGAGGCACGCCTTGACTTAGTCAAAGCGAAAGAATAGCAGATCCAGTTCACTTCCTTTGACGTGCTCCTTGGCCAGTCCTGGAAAGCGTGCACGGAGAGTTAGCCGTGGCCCATGCGGGTCAGGCAACGGCAACGCTTGCACACCTCCGGCGCGTGGCTAAGTCTTCGAACCTGAACTATTTTTCAAATTTTGAATTCTAAGTGCTTTTGATGCCATAACTCCCTCAAGTAACACACACATACGTAGTATTTGCTTAGTATTTATCTTCCCTCTCCCCTCCCATAGCTAGGACAACACTGAAGCTTTCCTAGTTCTGGTCTTCGGATTTCAGAGTCCACACTCAGAGAACCATGGCATGAGATTTTCTGCTATGTCACTCTAGCATAGCCAGTAATTCATTCCTCATCACTGTTTATCAAACTTACAAGTTTTGATAAGGAAAAATAAACAATTTGTTCGGGTCACTCTACTCTCCATGCTGTCAAAACCATTTGGAGCTGCTTCGAGGGAGACAGATGACACATCAGACCCGAAGCAAGCCCAGACTGCACGCAAAGACCCCAGGCAGGGCCTCTCTCATGAGCTCATGCACAACACTGGCCCCCCCAAGAGGACAGAGCCATGAAAATGTTTTCCCAATTTGACTTTGAAACTCCTAGTGTCAAGGAGAAACGGGAAACATAATCACTTCTCAGATACGCAATGCCCATAAACCTTTAGAAGTCAATCACTCATGAGAAGCACAGCCTTTCATCTCTAGACAACTGTCAGACGTTTCCTCTACAGGTCAGCATACAAGGAAAACCGCGAGGCGCTCTGCTTGGCAATGTCCTTATGAATGCACACACAAACACACACACAAGGACAAAACTTCCTGTGAACACAGCAGCAGAGCAGGACCAGGATTTCCCACTGTGTTCTCCAGAGTTCAGCTCCACCATGTGACTCGGGAACCCAGGATGGTGATGCTGCATGCTCATCCTTTACCCTAAGCTGATGTTGTCGCTCAAGGGCCTGCAGTCTTCATGTGACATTTCTGAGCCAAGTACAAAAGTAAGCTGGGATACAGCTCGCTGCTGCAGGCTCTCATTCTCTATGGACTACTGAGCCTCTAGGCCTACATATGTTAAAGACCATCCTGGTTTACCTGCAAAAGGAACTGAACAGACATCATATTCTTTACCCAATCTGATGGGCTCTACCGTCTCATCCCTCACCACCAACTCTCCTCCTGGCAGCTCCAGTTCCGCAGCTACCTGCAATGATGTACGCTGTCTGTAAGTTGTCTCCTTAACAACTCCGCCACTCTCAGCCTGCACTCGGGCTGAGTCCTGCAGGACCAGCATGCTGCACTGTGCTCCCCGCCCAGGCTGAAGCTGTGATGGGCTCACTGTTGTCTGCAATAGTGTTGCCCTTGGCAACTCTCGGGGTAGCGCCTCGCCTGCCATGGGGCTTTCTGGACTTGTCTTGCTGTATAAATGTCAGTAGTTTTTATAGAAAAACTGTGCCTCACTGGAGAATATCAACAATTGCAGTCTAGAAAAAGAAAGAAAAACAGCAAAATGACGAACAGATTTGAGTGCGCCTTTGAGATTTCAGATTTAAACTCATGAATATGTTTTGTGAAGCCCTCTAATGAGCCCACAGGAAAAATCTGTAGGCGACTTCCAAGGCCTCCTATTTCTGCTATTCATTTCTAAAACAATCAGCACGTGTGAAACACTTCATTTTGGAAATTAGTAGCAAGACTTATTATTCACTTTCTTAATTGTTTGACCTGGAATAAACTGGCTGATCTCTCTGTGGTTCTTTCTTCACTGCTGAGAATGGAGGTTATGGTCACACCTGCCACACCAAAGGACAGATTCAGTGGATTGAAAGCCATGTCAAGAGGGCTGTACTCCACCTGCTGTGACACAGCAGGGTGCCTGCTAAAGTTATTACTCTTGCACCAATCCTTGCTGTCCCATTTGTCTTTTTCCACTGTTTGACAGCATAGAAATGATAGGAATAGACACCGTGAAAAGTCAACATATTTTAAATTTAGATGAATTCCAAATCCTGCCTCACTAGGAAGAAGCAAGGCTGCAAGCTTGCCTTTGCTATACACACTGTCTAAATCAACAGGCACCGAGACATTTCAATCAGTGATAATTCAAGAAAGATTTGTTATTGCTAATGTTTCTCTGAAAATTTGTTTTGTGTAAAGGCCTCAGGGAAGCCAACCACAATTTTGTTGTTGTTCCAACTCCAAAGCTCTACTCTCCCCATCAGCTCACCCCCCCAGTACTGCCCACCTGCCCTGGTTGGCTGCTGGGTACCGGGGCGGGAGCTCTGGTCTAGAACCACATCTGCCCCACCCTGGGCTGGCAGCCACTGCTTCTGAAGACCTGATGCTTGGCATCTGTTGCTTTCAGAGGATGAAGAAGAATGGCTGCTCCAGAATCACAGAGACCCGAAGCTCTCAGAAGCCTATGACAGGATAGCAACGCCTTGCCTTTTATGGAAGTATCGAGACTGTGGATTGGCCAATATCTGCACCAATATTTGTTTGTTGAAATTCAAAATAAAAATTTTGAACACAACCACCAAATAGAAATAGAAAAGTAAAATATTATTTTAAAAACTTTAAGAGTACTGGTGAGTCATTTCTGTAATAGAATTCTAAAAATGGACATAGAAATGAATAATACTGCCATTCTACAGTGAACTAAAATGCCTCCTGAAAACACCAACTATGGACTCCCCCAGACTCGCACAGAAATCGCCTAACATTAATTCATGGAACTTAATCTCCTAAGCCCCTTTGGTATGAACTCCTGCCCCCCAAAGCCTCGTGGCTCTTAGATGGGGGCTGGGGAGGTGGTCAGACAGGGTTTGCTTTGCATCGCAGTTCCTGCACCAACGAGTTTATAGCTAAGGCTGCACTCCATGGTGGGGCCTGTGGAGGCAGGGTCACTGGGGCATGGCCTGGGACCCACTGTCTCCTCATTGGAAGAGGACAAGGCAGGCACACAGGAAGTGAAGAGCAGCCGAATGCTTACTGGCACCCTCAAGAAGGTGGAGGACTTCTTCCACTTGGAAGAATCAGGACTGCACCTAACACAGAGGAACCACCCAGAATCATTGTCCCTGTGGAGACTGAGCAAGAGGATCTCAGGTGGAAGCCTGCACAACTTAGAGAGAGCCTGCCTCACACAATGAAGTATGGAGATGCAGCTCAGTGTAAAGGGCCTGAGCTTGAGCCACAGGACCACAGCAGTGCTGTGCACCGACTTCCATGGTGCCCTTGTGGGACTCGGCCCTGGCTCCCCAGTGCCTGATCAGAACTCCCCTCTGGGAAGGAGTGGGGCTTCTGCAGCTGTACAGGGGACAGCAGCTTGAACCAGCTTCTCATTGAGCTCCATGCCACCCTCGTTGGAAATCCCATACAAATACTATAGGAGGGAAATGTAAATGGGGGACCCACTAGGAACTGCATTCTGAGCATGGGCAGATAGCTCGACATGCACGATGCAGAGAGGGTACCATCTGCCCCCCCAGCACAGTAAGACACCAAATGGTGCCCCCCGGAAATGCAACTTGCAACCAGCTGAAAACTTTGTCATGGTACCCGTCATGCGGCTGTTAGCTCAGAGTCTGACATCATTATGCAGCAATTAGTTCTGAAAACAGAAGGTTTCATCTCAGGAAAGCAGTTACAGCTGTGTCTGCAGTGCGCTCTCGGGACAGATTAGCAGTGGCAGCGATCAAACAAAGAATAGCAGTGAGTTTCGCATGGTGCTTGGTCTTGCCAACAAGCTCAGTGGTACGAAGCCAGCAGTGTCCTGCCATACAGGAGCGTGGGGCAGTGGGAGACACAGGTAAGGATGCAAGCTGAGGGGCCTGGGAAGCCTGCGGCTCGATTCCGGTCAGCCGCTGCTGATGTGGTGTTTCAGGCTGGCCGCCAGTCATGGCCCTTAACAACACTGCACTGCTTTTCTTGGGGTTCAAGAGGGAGTACCTCCCCCTTTACACAGGCACCACACACATGCGAGCATGGTTAGTGACTGTGCAATGTGAAAACTGGCTTATTGCTAATCTGTGTGTTCAATTTAAAATTATTTCTGTATTTTGCATGCTTCTTAACTGTACAGATCGGGAACACACCCCCCTGGGGCACTAGACAAGAGCAAAGATCCAGGAGCTGCTACCACAGCTTGAGTTTAAAGAACACTTCCTTGCAGTGCTGGGGATCAAACTCAGGACCTTGCACTTGCCAGGCAGGCACTTATACCAGTGAGCTATCTCCCAGGCCCAAGAATGTCTCTCTGTAAAGAGGCCTAACATGTCCATCATCCATCACTGCCCAAATTCAAATCCGTCTCTGCAGGGGCTGAGCATTCATATAGGAACCCTGCAGAGCTCTAAACAAGTAGGAGATTGACACACTTCTCTAGAGAAGGACTTTAAAAGTCCAAGTTACCAGGCTGGGGACAGCTCAGCAGTCTAAGCACCTGCCTGGCAAGCACAGGGTACCACATGCCATGTAATCCCAGTTTTGGGGAGGCTGAGACAGAGGAGCACTAGGAACTGCATAGGAAAACCTTGTAGCCAATAAATAAACTTTAAAAAATCAAAGTTACCAATGAACATACATTATTAATATTACAACAATCTATTTAATCACCTAAGTAAAATGGGCAATTTCCTGAGTCTTTCTAGAAAGAGATACAAATGTTCCTAAATCATAAACCAAATGGCTGAATAAAAATATCTCAGTGGTCTGAACACCTGCCTGGCAAGCACAAATACCCAGGTTTCGATCCCCACTCCCACATGCCATGCCGGCCCCACGTCAAGCCAGCCACCGAAACCAGGAATGGTGGCACAAGCCTGTGATCACAGTGCTGAGGAGGCTGAGACAGGAGGATCACTATCTGAGCTGTATAGCAAGACCCTGTACCAAATAAATAAGTAAAAGAGTTTTGTAAAGACCTTCACAAGCTCTCTCAAAGGGGAAGAAGAAGCACTATCATTTTTGAAGACAGCATAACCTTAATATCAAATCACAATCAGCAACTTTAACGCATTTGTGACAGGGCTGTGATGGCTGCATGTCCTTGCCAGGTAGTTCAAACCACCTGTGGCCCATACGTGACTGTCGCATCAGGCAGCTTCTTGTCACTTTTATTAGTAAAAAGACTGAAAAGTAACTAGATCCGCTAGTACCACGGCAGTCCTTGGCACCGGATGGGACAGTCGTGCTTGTACCCCAGTGGCTCAAGCCAGCAGGCACGAGTTAAATTTAGCCCACTGTGAGTAGGATAGGATCGAACAAGTAGTACAAATGAGATTGGAAACCAGAAGGATCGGTGAGCTCAGTCCCGTGTGGACCAGAGAAGCTGGCATCACAGCAGCTGAGGGTGAAAAGCGGTTACCCAGCCAGGCAGGGCAGAGAGCTGGCAGAGGAGGAAAGCCTGGCCCACAGGCCCCAAGTCTTAGACCCAGGGGACTAAAAGTCTCTGGCTGCTCGGCAGGGGACAGAGAGGACATGGTGTCCTGTGGATCTCGCAGTGCTGGAACAAGGGGTTCTGAATGTTCCCTCCCTGAAGAAACGGCGAGCGTTGGCGGAGGCCCCCCACTTGCCCTCCTTTCTGTTCTATTCAGTGTGCAGCTTTTGAGACAACACAGGGTGCCCGTCCATCTACCACAGACTGTCTTACGTTTTCATTTTCTGTCTAAAAACCAATTCAATAGAACAATTTCATTTCTGGCCACCGGCAACAAGCATAAAATGAAATCCTGAAAGCAGTTTAAATAACAAAACAGAAATAATTTTTAAAAGGTCATAATGGAGGAAACTATAAAATCATTCTGGAAGACATTTGTACATGCCTGGATTAGTGGAGAGACACTGAAACTGTTTCTCACTGCCGTGACCTCTCACTGGAAGAAAGGGAACATTTTTTAAAAGCACAGGCTGGGCATGATGCCTAGGCTTAGGATTTCACCATCTTCCCTATAGTCCGGGCTCAGAGCCTCCGACACTGCCCAGGGGACAGCTCATGGCTGTCGGAGTCCAGGGTGTCCCAGGACCCACAGTGACACACAGGTCCCCATGACAAGACACACACGCCCACATTGTGGCTCAGGCAGTCCCGTCCAGGCCTGGCTGCAGGGGCTGCATCTGAACACAGCGGAGGAGGTCATTCTCAGGGACATGTATGCCGGCTTGGACCCAAGAGGCCACGGCAGCCATGAGCTACTGATTCTCTCTTCTACTGAGATTCTTTCCTTAGCTTCATTCCTCTATTTAGGGAGATTTCATTCTTCAGGAGGGGACATAGGAGTCAGAGTGCTTGAAATAATTTATAATTTCTTTAAATATACAAACTAGGGACAAAAGTCTGGTAAGATGGAAAGCCAGTGAAGATGGCATTATAGAAAGGAAAGAGGCAGAGGTCTGAAAGAGAAATGATGTGAGTGGGCATCCTGAGGTGTTGTGAACAAGAGGCAGGGCTCCTCTGGCCAGGCTTGGGACTATCATTACCTAGATGTCTGGCCATCCCCTTTCTTCCTTCTCTGCTCTATCAGGCCTACCCTGAGAGGTCTTTCAAAAGCTCTCTGCTTTCTCCTGGGAAGCCACATGCTTACAGAGGAATTAAGTTGGGCCCCGCCCCTTGCGCATCACCACAGCCAGGCTAACCCCATCCCAGTTTCCCATGCCCCTCCCTTACATGTGCGGCCCAGGCTGTGGCCATTAATCTCCACTTGTCAACTTGACTGCATCCAGAAACACCCAAGGGGTTCACACAGTGCACTTTGGAGCACAGCTGGCTGAGTTCTAGAAGGTGGGGTCCCTGGCCTCTGCACCCCTGCCCTGCTTCCCGCTCGCCATGAACAGGGCAGCTTCGCTCCACCAGGATGCCCTACCCCCGACCGGCTGGCCCTGGACTGACCCATTCCACACTCTGAGCCAATCCACCTGTGCTTCAGGGCCCATGCTCAGGGTGCAGCTGCCAGTCCGCAGCATGATCGGGAAGAGCCCCCCTTTCATCCTCACAAGTGCTCCGTTTTGAATAACAAATGTAATTATTGCCATAAATATGACCAGGAATGACTAATTTTTGATAAGGCAACTTGATCCCTTAGGAAACAAAGAAATCAAAGAGAACTTGCAAACAAATACAGCTGTCCTTTGCAGCAGCAGAGATGAGCCACGCAGGCAGTGCCCAGCAAGTCCGGCCACACGCAGGAGCTGTGGAGATGCTTGCTGAGGAGGCAGAGCAGACAGGATTGAGGAGCAGCCCATGCCCACACTGCTCCTTGCCATGAAAATGCTCTGTGGCAGCACAGCGAGTGGTCCCGCCCCAAGCCGTCCTCTACCTGCCAACCACCTGACTTCTGAGCTGGCACAGCCACAGTTAGAATCCGGATTCTCAAAACCCTTAGTCCTAATTCCAAAACAAGCTCCTTTCCCAAAAGAAGAGCACAGCCTCAAACTGCCTGGTGCACCCTCAGATGCAGCGTGGCTGCTGGGCTTCCTGGGCCTGCCTGCAGTGTGCAAGCATAAGATCAGAGGGGCGGTGACGGCTCCACAGCAGTCACGGCGTCCCACCCGAGTTGTAATTAAAGAGAGCTGAGCACAGCGCTGGCTCATTCAAGGATGAAGGCCCATGAGGACAGACTGGATGCCAGTGACGCCGAGTCTGGTGACATGCAGCTTTTGACAGGGCACCGCCCCACGCTTCAGGTCTACTTGTCCACAGTGGCGGTTCATCAGCATAGCACAGCGATAATAGATATGGGAAAGGACATGAGCACAGGAAGCCTGACATCTAAATTTGGAACTGCGGGTAGGCCGGGGGGAACTATGCTGAGTGGAATGACTCTTTACCATGTGAAAATCTCAGAGAAATTCCTCTCTTTTGGTAAATTGCTAGAGGGTTAAGTAAATTGAATTAATGTGAGTATCTAATGCCAGTGAGGGTTAGGCAAATATCACTGGAATCCACCTGGCTTAAGGATAGAAATCCCCCCACTGAAAGGGTTTTATGAAGGGAAGTTACACCACCCAGCTGCACAGTCCCAGAGCAGGGTGTGGCTGGGAACAAGCACCAACCCTACCGCGCATCACCTGGGAGCTGCCCTGCGGGCAATGCGGATGGGAGGCTCTGGCCTCGGGGAATTTGCCGCAGCTTCTCCGTGGATGAGCCACAGCGGTGACCCGCCATGAGGTGGGCTCCTTTTCAAGGGCCCAAGCTCGCCTGGCAGAGGGGAACCCCCTCCCCCCTGTGGGCTGTGGAAGGCATGGCGGTTTTCACTTGGCTGCAGAATGTGATCTGCAGATCGTGACCTGGGAACGCAGTGCAACCCAGTTCCCACCCGAAGCCCAAACCAAATGAAGCCCTCTCAGGTTTAGCCCGCCTGGTACAATAGCAGCTCTGTCGGGTTAAAAGCAAGCTGTGACAAGAGAGACTGAGGGGACGCCTCTTCACAGCGCTGGCGCCAGGGCCGAGAAGCGGGTTTTATAGGATGAAACCGCATATCCTGTCAGTACTTCCAGTTCTTATTTATACCCATGGCTCCTTGTTCAGCCTTGGAAGGGATGTGGGAAGACTCCGCCGCCTGCCCCCTAGAGAGTCTGGGCACAGCTATCGTCAAGACTGCCTGCACCTCCCTGGTGCCACTTCCCGACCTGATGACAAGGGCCAATGTCCAGAGAAAGGACGCGCCAGGCACAAGACAGTCTTTTTTTTTTTTTTCAATTTTATTGAGAAATAGCAAAGAGACTGTTTCAAAAGTGATTAGTAGGACAGTTTCAATAATTAATACATTGCATACTGTTGTCTTCATAGTGGCTATTCATAATACAAGATGCAGACATGACATCCTGCCCAAGCACTGTTAGTACAAATCTTTCTTCTCATTGAATTAAGAGAAAGTAGTTGTATATCTATCCTAACTATTTTGTATATACAGATACAAAATGGTCCTTCATTTGTATCCCCTTTCTTTTTTTAGTTTTGTCAGAGGTGGGTATTCCATTGCCATTGAAATATTGTAGGTGCGTGAATTCAGCAAAAAAAAAAAAAAAAATCCAATATAGTCCAGTAGTCCATAATAGTAATGGGTTTTCTCAAAGATTGGCAATGTCAGAAGTTATTGACTTGAGCCTATTGCAGCTCAGCATATTAATATGGCTTTACTTTTTGTACCTCATTTTTATACTTTTCTATTGGATGGTTAAGACCAAGTGAGTCTTACGTGGCCAGGACCCATTGCAGCCCTGGAAAATCATGGCAAGAGGTGGTGGCAGAAGGGGAGAATCAGCACCCACAGTTACTCACGTTGCATTCGATGTGGAGAGCCCATCCAGCATTGCTGCAGGCTCCTGTCCTTGGCTAGCTGTTGAAGGAGAGGTGTAATTCTGCGTACACTCACATAATCCTTTTTTACAAGAATAAGGATGTAAACCCCAGCTCAGGACCTCATGGGAGGCAGAAATATCCAACTTCCTATTTCCTCTAAGCATGTGCTCTTTGAAGCCCTGAAAGGCTGAGTGAAGGTTCTAGGCCCAGGGCCTGCCTGAGGCATCCACCCACCCCTGACTGGCACAGCTGTGAAGCAGCGTGGAGAATCTCAAGCTCTCTGGAAACCTCCTCACAATATTTACAAGCACCCTCCACAGAGCTCAGCAGAGGTGGCAGTGGGTGGTGTCCCTCCCTGTGGCCTCGTGCTGGGGGCAGCCTCGCTCCGAGCACCAGCCCAGGATCCAACTCCACACCTGCGCCTCCCACAGAGCTTGCTGGTGGGCTTTGGAGTGCTGTCCTATAAGGTGAGAAGGTTTGGTTGTTTGTTTCCAGTTGTAGTTCTCTTCCTTCTGCCTTGGTACCGTGGTCCATTTGTCTTCAGCTTGAGGTGCCTGGGTGCCCCATACCTGTCAGACATCACACAGGTGTGTGAGGGGGCCTAGGAGAAGCGACACAGGGAGCAAGCTCAGGCAGCAGATCACCCTCCTCCTGAGGCATGGAGGCCCCTTGTCTGAAGCCACACAGAGCTGAACATTGAGCTTGGGGAGCCTGGCCCTGCTGCAGCTGCCTCCAGGGTCAGCTGCTGAGCTGTGTGGGGCTTGGTGGCTGCTAGGTGCTAGACACACCATGCACAGTGGCTCCTCTGGGTTCTCGGACCCTCATGGGAGTTGCACTTAGCTCCACCTCGGATCCCCAGGAACATGAGTTGCAGCAGATCTTCAGCCTTCTGAAGCATAGGCTAATTCTGTGGGGTGAAGCGGCACCCTCTGCTCCATCTCCAGAGAACCTTGACCAGGACACAGGATCAAAACCACCAAAAGTCACAGAAATTCAGCTCTGATCAAATTGATAAATACATCCTTAAATACCTAGTGAGCACCTGGGTGGAGTTGAAGAAGAATAGTCCAGCACAGCCCAGGGAGGAAGAGACTCTCAGGGAACACGTGGTCCACACAAAGCCTACAGATGTGAAAGCTGAGGGAAAGCCGTGAGCAAGTGCGAGGTGAGGAGGGACAGAGAGTCACCTGGTATAGGCAATGCCCTTGAGCTAACCTGAACTACCATTGTCACACACGACACAGTTACTTCATGTTGCACTTAGCATTGGGTACTTCATCTAAATTATTTCATAAGTTCATAAAATTTAGAAATGTCAGAGATCTCTGCTGAGAAAATGGAGTTAAGCACAGGCTGGTGCAGTATTATACCAACTGCGTCCAAGAGCTGACGTCTAGGTTACAAAGACTTCTTTTACAGATCAGTCTTAAAATTCACAATTTAATTTTCTTAAGTAGGAAATGCATTTGAACAAACTGCAAAAGGAATAATGAATGATCAGCATTTTCAGTGACCAAGAGAAAGCAAATTAAAATCACTGGGCAACACCACTGTGAGGGCCCCTGATGTGCTAGAACCTAGAGGCTGTGTTCTCTGACCCTGAAGAGAGGGGCACGCTGAGTGCCTGGCCTTCTCTTCTGCTCAGGGTGGGACTAGGAACTTGCCAGCATGTGGGAAGCTGTTTGACTTAGGAAGTGCCCTAGGAAGTGAGCAAGTGCATCTGCATATCCCAGCAAGCCCTCTCCCAAGCAGGAGTCCACAAAGGAGAAGTGAGGACGCCTGCCCTCCAAGTGTCATCACACAGGCGGAAGTGACCCAAATGTCCTTCAATGCGTCACTAGAAATACAAAGCGACTGCACTTATCCAACCACAAACTAAAGGGAAAGCGGAAGGCTGGACCGTGGAAATGCACAGCAGAGGCTAGTACAGAGAGAGAGCCCGCTGTGTGGGCATGGTCAGGAGCGGCCAGAGGACAGATCTGAAGTCTAAGCCCAGGGGGCTGGGAGATAGCTCAGTGGTCTAAAGCGCCCCGGTAGGCAAGCTTAGGCAGGCTCAGGGGGCCGCTGTTCGATCCCCAGCCCCACAGGCCATGCCAGCCCCGCCTCCAGGGTGGGCTAAGCCAGCCATCATAAATGAATAAATAAATAAAATAAAGTCCAAGTGCAGAGCTCAGGTCAGGCAAAGTCTAGGCCCAGAAGTACAGAGTGAGGACTGACCCAGTGGGCAGAACACCATGGAGACAGGGACGCTCTGGACATTGGTGACAGGGAAAACACTCCTCAGTCTCACCATTACAGCGGGGTGTTCTTGGTGTGCAAATTAGGCCCCAACAGAGTTGGTCTTCACATCTGAGAGAAAGCCAGGTAAAGGCAGCTGTGGACCGTGGAGGAGTGCTCACCTCGGAGGCCCATCCCTGGTCCTCTTCCTCGGGAGGACCCTGCTGGTCCCTGGTCCCAGTCTTGGCTTCCTCCCAGGCGTCCCCCAGCCTGCTGTTTCTTCAACGCTGACTTCAGACAGCGTGTGTCATTCACCCGCATCACATGCTGCTCTTTACCGTCTGCTTTCTCAAATGAGCGTGGCATTTCCGCAGAACTTTGTTTCCACATTTCGTCCACTAACGCACCACAGATTGTTAGGTGTCTTACACATAGCAAATGGGCCATAAATCTTTATTGAGTAAATTAATGAAATTCCAAAGAGAAAATCTTTTCAGGGTAATCTAACTTTAACAAATCACCCTATAAACGGCATCGAGATGCTTTAGGGAAAGCCACTTCTCTACACATCATCAATCTTCCTCAGCTGCATTCCCAGTGTGCTGACCAACTCCAGACCACAGCAGAGCCACGCACCACACACATAGTCTCTGCGTGGTCACAGACTGAGGGGTGGAGGGTAAGAACGTGACACTCACAGAGACCGACAAGCGCATGTGCAGTCAGCAGCCAGAGAACCAGTCAGCTCACCCACCTCGTCACACATCACCTGAAGGACATTTACCACAGGCAGACTGTGGGGGTGATATTCTGATTCAAATGCATTGATGCAAGTGCCAAAGAAGCTATATCTGCTCCCTATAATCGAGGTATTTAACCCTCTGGACCAGGCCAGAAAGGCCCTTTGGGGCCAGGTGAAATCACCAGGTTTTGCAACTCTTGTTAGGGCTCTAATGGGTTTTGTGGAGTGGGCGTGGGCCCCAGTGAAGCTTGGGGGTGGGCAGCTGGGTCATCAAAGCGTCAACACCGAGAGCAGCCCAGGGCCAGGACCCACAGCTCCCCTGGCTAAGTGGGCTGGGCCCTCTGGTCCCCCAGAGTCAGCACAGTGCTTCTTCAGCAACCCGGCGCCCGCTTCATCACCAGAGTCGGCAGCTACTGCCTGCCAGGGAGAGACCAGTGGGCAAAGACCCGGGCCCTTTGCAATGCGCTATCCCACATGTCAAAGGCTGAGGTCTGAAGATAATTAAATGGAAGCTGAATAAGAAATGCTGGCAGCAAGGGTTGGGAACACGCCAGTCCCTGCCAGCCCAGTGGAAGGCCTCCTTAGCAGGCTGCCTAGGGACCTGGAACCCTAGGCCGTGTGAGGAAGACAGTGATCCCGGGCTGCTGGTCAGGAAATGCCAGGATGCGGAGTGCAGCATTGCCTTCTTCTGGGCCTTGATTCAGGTGGCCAGAGGACAGCGTGGCTTGCCAGCTGGACAAGGGGAAGGTGCGCAGCGTGGCCAGGAGAGGCTGTGCAGTCCGAGCTGCTGCTGGCCAGGGTGATGCAGCTGGACTCCCCTGTGCTTTGAGTAAATGAGGAGCAGCTGACTAAATGACAGATACACAATGGAAAGTTAAGGAGAGATCAGAAGAACGAAGCCCGCTCCCTTCATTGGAGGGCATGATCCGACTCGACCACAGCAGCCGCACCGCATGTCTTCCTCCACCGGCTCCACCGTGATCATATTGATAATTCGTGCATCTGTCTGTCAGCACCTGCGGGTTCCAAGGCAGTGTGCACAAGGTGTGCTCGATGTATACCGTAAGTGTTCACATCGTAGGAGACTGGCAGGCTGTGCTGAGGTGTTATGGCATTTACATTTTAAATATCATTACACTAAATGATGTGTGGCCAGGAATCCCTCCCCAAATCTTCCTCCTTGCTGAAGACCCAGGGGTCCCATCCTTCTTGCCACTTTTTAAAGCAGTTCTGGTGTCCTTTTGCCTGAGTGCCTTTATAAGGAGTGACCAAGAATACAGTAAATGCCCCTAAGTGACACCCACTGGAAAGGCAGACCCCTGAGAGCACAGCAGTGTCCCCACACACCTCACTCACCACGCCTGGCACCACGCAACTTTCAGTTCAGCCTGCAAGCCAGATGGCCGTGAAAGGCAAATGTCTGGAGTTCATTCTGGATGCTAAGAAGCCCAGGCAGCATGACTACAGCATTCAGAAAGAGGGTTCCTGAACTGCTTCCAAAAGTGACAAGGAGGACGGGACAAGGAGGAAGATTTGGAGAGGCCCTGATGGCACTGTCTTTTACTGTAACAATTTTCAATTGAAACGCGCACGTACTTTCGATATCTCCTATACCGACTAAGGCAGAAAGACCAACAACCTCATTTGGGGGAGCTCCTGTGCTCCACCATTGACAGCACTGCCGTGAAAGTGGACGACAATCATGGCTTTTCCGAATGGAGCACTAGGGAAGACTGAGCAGGCAAGGGTCCTGCTGCTGTTAGCAGCCGTCAGCCCACGCGGTGAGCAGGCCTGCCTCCAGGAGCGAGCTTCAGAGTGATTGGATGGAGCTCCAAGGAGAAGGCGCCTCAGGGTAACTCAACTTCAATAAGTCACCACATAAAAAGCATTACAGTAATTTTTGGAAAGCCATATTTCATTAGACTTCACTCATCCAAAATGATGTTAATGGGCCGACCAAATAGCTCAGCAGATTAAAGAGCCTGCAAACAGGTACAGGGGCCAGGGGTTGATCCCCAGGCCTGCTGTGCCGGCCCCGCCCCCCAGGATGTGCTGAGTCAGCAATTGAGACTGGGCATGGTGGCACGCACCTGTAATACCAGCTCTTAGGAGGCTGTAAACAGATGGATCACTATGGGTCCAATCTATTAGTGAGATCCTGAACACCCTGTAGACCCTTCCCTAAAATACAAACAAAAAAAAGATGATGCTAACTATTCATAGATTGAGCCACTTGAGTACGTGAAGACTCACCATAGTTCAAGTTTTGTCTTAACTTGGGCAGGAACGTGGTTTCTCCCTGAGTCAATCACAAGGACAGAAGCTCAAAGCTCATTCGTTCTCTAACCAGCAGCGGCAGGCAGCTTCCAAATGTGCGGCTGCTGTCCACGCCGAGGTGCGGAGAAGCTTCCTGTGCCATGGGCTGTCACCACCCAGACTTTCTGTAGCACAGTCTGAGCAATGTGCTCTGGTAATGATGCACACACCCAGGACCAAGACTGGCGTCTGTGTTACAGGACTGGCCAGAGAGGCTGATAAGAAACCCAGGTCCTCAGAGAATCCAGCCCCGGAAAGCAGTGAGGATCACACCCACCAGAACCGGGCACGAACAGATGGCTTTCCCAGTACCACTCTCAAATCTTTTCAACTTAATGTCCCAGAATTATTGAGTTTTTACTCCTAATGGCAAAGATACACAACATAAAAATGCACAGAGATGAGTATAAATGCAGTAATTTCACAATCATTTGTCAAACTGTCACGCTCCGGTTTACAAGCCCCCAGCTTAAAGGATGAACACATTGATCTTCTCTCTTATTGTTTATTTTTGTGCTGGGGATCGAACTTGGGACCTTGTGCTTGCCAGGCAGGCACTTACACTGCTGAGTTACCTCCCTGGACCTGAAGCACTTCTGCCTTATTGCTTCTGTTTTCATAGCCATCATCTTTTTAAACAGAGCCAATGTTCTTCTTTATTGAAATTTGATAATTTTCCTTAAAATCTTATCAGGAGAAAGAAAAGAGCAGTTTCTCATGTAATACTAACTGTCCGCCTTGAAGTCAATGAGTTCACTAGGCAAATGGGCTGGGGCAATGGTCCTAACATGCTACACAGTAACACCACACAAGAGCTTTAAAAAGAAAGAACAAACATGTCCGGGCCTCCCAGCAACCTGGGGTAGGATTCAGTTGCTCTCTGAGTAGCAGGCCTTAATACCAGGGCTTGTTCAACAACACCTGTCAGCCCTGCTCGGATCAGACTCTCGTGCTAGACTTTTCAACCAGGTAATGACACGTCGAGTGCCAAAATAACTGGTCCCCCCCGCGGGTGGCACACAGCCAGTTTGGAAAAGTTCGTGTAGATCCAGCAGGCAGCCCAGCTTGAAAACTTGTGGTAGAATTTTCTCTGATGAGCAATCCCGCGTCTGTCTTGGGTAGAAGATCACGAGCATGCTGGCTGTCCGGCCTGATGCTGGCGGAGCACGCCGCACCCTGCAATCTGTCAGCACGCCCGCACCGCACTCCCCACGGGAGTACTGTCAGCCCTTCATCCCCGGATTGAGGAAGAACTCAGTCCTAGTCCATGTGACGGTCTATTTAGCATCACCCCACTTTGAAAAGAACTTGTAAATATTTAATATATCTAAGGGAGGTCCAGGAGCTGCTACAACATGGAAACCAAATATATGAACATGGTAATTAAAGAGGTAGATGCAACAGGGGCCAGAGGCACCAAGGCTAACATGAGGCAGACAGCGCCGAGCCAGGGGACAGTGCGCTCTCTCTTGGCCTCTGCTTCCCGTCTGTACAGGGGTCCTCTGCTCCGCGGTTTAAGTCACTCTCTCCCTGGGACACCATACCCAGTGCACTCAGTTTAAAGGAGAGGTGCACTGTGGCTGAGGCACTGGTCCATGAAGGGCTGACCCCAAGGCCGGGCAGAAGGAGCTGGTGGAGGAAGGCTGTGCCACCTCTTGGTGGTCAGGAAGCCAGTAGACGAACCCTTCTGGGTCACAGGGTCACAGGCCCAGTGACACACCTCTTTCCACCGGACCCCATCTCCTAAACCAAGCCAGCTGTAGCCCCTGGCAACGCAATCCTCTCCTGCGATGCAGCCTGAGGGCGTGAGCTTTGAGGGACAAGAGCAGAGGCTTCCCAGACACCCAGCCCTTGAACCAACAGCATCTGCAACCCACAGAGTTGTTGAAAATGCAGAACCCAGGCCATGTCCATGGCAGTCAGGTCTGTGCTGAGCCAGCCCCACCAGGTGACATGCAGGATGTAACGCTCCACAAACTTCTCCGCACACCAGCACTGATGCCATGGTGGGAGCAGCCAGCACAGAGGCCTGACACAGTGGGCCTCCAAAATGGAGATGCACAGGCATCTTCCCAGAGCATGTGGGAAGTGCAGAGCTTCGGCCAACCCATGCCACCTCTGTCCTTGTGAGGTGAAAGGGATTCGGTTTCCTGTCAGTCCATGGGGAGGGCTCCTGCTCCAAGCCTGCATAGATGCTGTTCCTGCGACAATGGGAACTCACCAGAGAGCTGGATTCATAGAGCCACCCATTCAGCCTCTCTTTTGTCCCCAGACAGATGCCCGAGATCCGGGAATCCTGTCTAAGATTGCTAGAGAATGAAACCAGGAAGTGGAGCTGAATCCTATCAACTCTAAACACAAATATCTAGCTCAGGAAAACACCAGGGGGAGGCTTTCCAGCTCCACATGAAGAGGAAGTTTGAATTTTGAACCCTTCACTGTATCCCATTTCTTCTTTTCACAAAAGCCCTTCCTGGGAGCATCCAACAGCATGACAGTGAGGCACCGAGAGCAAGTTCTCCTGAGAGTGGAGCCGTGGGCCTGGCTCTGTTGACAGGAGCTCCCTCCCCCTGTGGGGCTTGACGTGGCAGCTGACATGCATGGGTGAGCCCACCGTCCCTTCTCTGAACAAAAGAATCTCTCCCTCTCTCTCTCCTCCCCTCCCTCTCTTCCTCCTCCCTCTCCCTCCCTCCCTCCTTCTCTCTCTCTTCCTTCTCTCTCTCCCTCCTCTCTCCTCTCTCTCCTCACTCTCTCCCTCTCTCTCTCCCTCCTTCCTTCTCTCTACTTCTCTGTCTCCCTCCTTCTTTTCTTCTCCCTCTCTCACCCTCCTCCCTCTCTCTCTCCCTCCCTCCAACTCTCTCCTTCTCTCTCTCTCCCTCTCTCCCTCCCTCCTTCTCCCCCTCTCTCCCTCGCTCTTTCTCTCTCTCTCCCTCTCTCCCCACCTTCATGAAGAAGACAGCCAGGCCACATTTATCATAATGCTAGCAAATTCCCTTTTCACTCCTGTATCTACAAGGCAAGGTCCTCTGACCATGCTCACAAGCCCTGAAGAGAAGAGATCAGGACAGACAGAGGATGAACCAAAGAAGAACTGTGGTAGCACCCCCATGCAGGGGACGTGCCCTGTGAGCACAGAAGCCACACCCCACATGGGAAAATTAGTCCTTCCCTGTCTGGGGTTGGAAAAAACAACCAACTCTCATCAGGGGCCAAGTACAAATCTGGGTGGGGATTTTCAGTCTGCTTTGCTTGAGCTTTCTTCTGACCAGACAATGAAAAGTGAAAATCCAATTACACAGAAACAGAGAATATTTTCACCCAGCAGGTTTTCAGTTCAAATATAACGACTTCATTATGTGAAAAGATTTAACGTTTTATAAGTGAACTAGGAAAACACAAAAGTAAAGACTGATGGATAGGCTGTGCAGGGCCTGGATAGAGCCCTAGGGGTTTTTAAATGCTCACCCTTTCTGTCCAGAGCTTCTGCCTGGACTGAGGTTCAAACACCCAGCTCACGAAATGCACAGGTAGGGGCTCTGGCCACCTGCCGCATGATCTGTTGTCTCCTGAGGCCTAGTTTCTTAATTACTGCGCAAAATCTACTCTATACTTCATTGTTTTTTCCTGGCCCTTCTACCAGTTACTGAATTCTGTGGCATACCCTCTGTGGTAGTGACCCCGTGGCTTGCCTGCATTGACACAATACTTCCTGTCGCTGAAAGCTCTGAAAGGTTTGCAGCACTGCTGAGGAGGGCTCTTTTAGGTCTTTGTATTCTGTGAAGCTTTGCTTTATTTGGAGGGCATGTGCCCACTGAGAACTATTCTTAGCAAATCACTATAGTGTTTTTTCTCACTATGGGGTGATTTCATAAAGTAATCAATTAATATTATTTAGGGTCTTGCTTTAAAGCTAAAGGAAGAAGGGTGCATTTGGTTCATGGTCTGCAGAGGCTTCAGCTGGCTCTGGGGGCAGTGGCACAGGGCAGAGGGGCGTTGCAGGGAGAAGTGGCTCACAGCAGGCAGAAGGCAGCAAAGCAGAGAGGTAGCAAGCAGTGACAGCCGGCCCAGCGGGGCTCTTTCTGTCCCTCATGCTCTGGCCAGGACACATGTCATTAGGGCGGGTAGCACTCATACCAGGGCGCCTTCCCCTTGTCCACACCCAGAACTATGCCAGATAAGCAGTGGGTTGGCTTAGTACCACACGTCTTGCTCCAGCCCTCCCCCTAGAAGCCCGACCTGTGACTGCAGGAGGCTTAGCAGGGACACCTACACCCAGCCATAATGTTTAGTTAACTAAGATCATTTTTATCCTAATGTCGACAGTCCTAGGTATTAACACAACTATCTTTACTCTTTTGGTATATTTTTCTACTACCTTTTTCAACTTTTTTTAGTATCCTGTTTGAGCAAAAAGCCCTATAAGTAAAATCGTTAAAATCTAATCTTACAAATACTCTATTTTAACTGGAGATTATATTCAATGTATGTCCATTTTAATTACAGAAAGTTTTGACTTATTTCTGACATACATGTACTTTTCACTACTTTGATTTTGCTATTTCTGGTTTTTTTGTTTGTTTGTGTTTTTGTTTTTTTGAGGCAAGGTCTTACTGCGTAGCTCAGGCTGGTCTTGAACTCACTGTATAGCCCAGGCTGACTCAAAATCACACCAATCCTCCCACCTCAGCCTCCCCAGTGCTGGGCTTACAGGTGAACACCAGCACATCTGGCTTTTCCTCCAGTTCTTGCCACGTTTTGACTGAGATATTTTATTTGCTTCTTCTAAATCCACCTGTCCTGAGAGGATAAATAACGTTCCCTCACTAAGTTTCCATGCACACGTGAATCTGGCCCCAGGCTGATGTTACTTAAGATCTGCTCTCGCCTGCCCTGAAACACACGTCTCTTAGGACGCCGTCTTCACCAGGCAGAGGCCGCCAACTCCGCCAGCCTCTGCCGAGGCCTTCCTCTCTCCCCCTCTTAGAGTTACACACATTCTGTCTTCCCAGTGGTCATGTGCATCTTTCCGCAATAAATGTATATTTTACCACACCAATCATAATATCATGGCTGGCCAAGTCTTAGGCAACTCTGCATTCCTGAGAGCACCTTCCAGCATGGATCTAATGGTGAGAAATATTCTCAGTTATTTTTGCGAAATAACGACTTGGTTTTACTCAAATTCTTGAAAGATATTTTCACCAGATGCATAACTTTAGGCTGACAGAGATTTTCTTCAGCACTCTGAAAATATTTGCTTGTGTAAATCTGGGCATTGCTAAGAACAGCTGAGTTATCTAGCATACCTTCAGGTGTCTGTGCGAGCACTTTCCTTAGCATGCGGGTTCTGCTTTCAGCATTCGGCAGCTCCCTCAGGCTCACCTCAGGAAGGCCTTGTCACTTATCCCATGCAGTTTTGTGCTTCATCCCTGTATTTCCTCAGTTGAAGTGTTGATCTCTTGCCAAATTCTGAGAATTCTTAGCGCTTACCCCTTCAGTGCTGCTTTTCCCCAGCCTGAGTCCCTCGTCCAGAATTCTAATTAGACACTTTGAGCAGTCTTGCCTTTATCCTCTTTTCCTCCTAGTCATTTGTACACTTTCTGTTTCATCATCATTCTGTTCCAAAAAATTTAATTACAGATTTCTCACAGAACTTGAGAAGCGTTTTCCAGACAAACATGATCCACAAGTCCAGGTTGCAAACCCTCATGAGGACAGATGCCGCGCTCGAACTTCCCAGTAGTGCCAGTTGTGTGCTCCTGCCATGAGATCCAGCAGAGTTTTCCTCACTCCCCACTGGGCTGTGGTGTGGCCCTGAGATGCCAGTGTTAGTGGAGGCCTGCTCAAGAGCCTCCACACTGGGGCTGTCCTAGACACCAAGCTTATGGAACTTGGAAAATTGGGGTTCATTCAACTTTCTCTTTTTAATGTAAAATACATTAATTCTCCTCCAAATAATTCTTGAGAAGAGTAGAGCACAGGAGTAGACATGCTGTGGGAAACCCAGCAGGTATGATTTTTTTTTAATGTATTTGGTACAGGGTCTTACCTCACAACCTGGACTCGTAGTGATCCTCCTGTTTTCAGCCTCCCCAGCACAGGGATTACAGGTGTGCGCCACAATGCCCAGTCTCAATGGCTGGCTCAGTGCACCTGGGGTGGGGCCAGCATGGCATGTGGTGCAAGGGATCGAACCCCAGTCTCTGTGCTTGCCTAAGCAGGGGCTTAGTCAGCTAAGCTATCTTGCCGGCCCTCTGGCAGGTATGATCTTAAGGAAATGGCTAAATTTAACACAACATACTAGACTGACAGACCCTGCATGCTGTGCACTAGGACTTGACCCAGTGACTGAGGAGACCAGGAACCCAGGCTAGCAGTGATCAGAGGAGATGAGCCCTAGCCACACAGCTGTCAGTATCTGGAAGGGATGCCTGGATCCCCTGCCATCAGGGACCAAGACAGGTAGATTGCTCAGTGAGGATCAGCGCCCTTACTGGGAACCGCCACTGACCTAGCCAGCCAGGCTCGCTGAGGAGGTGAACAGGGGGCCGCACTGTTCCCACGTCTTCTCTACAGCTTCAGCAGATGCCAAGGTAAGCTACTGAAATGTCAACAGCTGGAGCTCTGGATCCGTGGAGGATGCCTGGGTCCCACCATCCTGGCTTGCCTGCCGCTGCCCGTAGTGGACTTGTGCTCTCGCCAGCTCATGGACCCTTCAACTCCAAGCACTGCATGCTGGCTCCCTCGCACTTGCAGGTATGTGTGGCGGGAAGGCCCTGAGAGTCAAAGGCACGGAACATGGCGGCCGCCCTCCCGTGCATCTGAGTGTGTCTCACACTGTTCTTGTCTTTGCGTTGTGTCCGTTAGGTGCACTGATGATTCCTGTGTAATTCCCTTAGCCCTTCCAGCATATTCTAGCTGTTTCTGTTTCTCCATATTCTTTTTTTAAAAAATAGAAAAAGCAATTTTAAAACTATTAGAAATGGTACAGAGTTTCACTAAACAAGATGATAGGAATTCAGCTATGATTGTTAAATTGCATATTGTTGGCCTCAAGTTAGTTGTTCAGATTACAAGATATAAGCATGTGAAATTGCTCAAATAATTAAAAAGAAAAAAGTTAAACACTGTTTCTTTCAACTGACCAGTATAAATCAGCAGTACAATTATCCAAGTTATCCTGTATATATGTATATATATATATATATATATATATATTTCCCTTCTTGCTTTCTTTCCTCCTTTCTCTCATTCCTGTTGTTCCTTTGAGCATTTTCTTTCTCTTCACAGTAATTCCTGTATCCTTCAGATTTTATTTACTCTCTCAGGTTATCTCAGTTACTCTTCTTTCATTGCTGGGACAAATACCCGACACCCAAAATGAAGGAAGGAAAGGTTCATTGAGCTCACAGTTACTGGAGGTTTCAGTCTTACTTGGCTGGCTCCAAGGCAGAGTGGCACATGGCAGAGGGCAACCTTTCATGGCGGCAGCAAAGAGCAAGAGCACCAGGGAGGGGTAGCAGCAGTACAAGCCCCTCACTTCTCTCTCCTCCTTACCTTGTAATGCAGATTACCTGCTGTGTGTGCAGCCTCCACACCCACAATAATGAATTGCAAACTCCAGAAGCCACCCCAAGACTGCAGGAGGCTTTGGGGGGACACCTAGACACAAACCATAACACAGGTTCCCACACTAGGGAGACAGTACAATGTTTACGCATGTGAGTCCGATTTATTTCGCCTATGAGTATGGTCTCTGGGTGTGTCCATTTACCTATTTTTCTATAGCTGAGTAATACAAGGAATAAATGCAAAGTAAAGCAACACTAACATTCTGTCTCACCCAGAAAGATGGCTATCATCAAGAAGTCAACCAATAACCAAAGCTGGAGGGGCTTTGGGGTAAAAAGTACCCTTCTCCACTGTTGCTGGGAGTGCAGGCTGGTACAACCACTGTGGAAATCAGGTGGAGCTTCCTTTTTAAGAAAGAAAGAAAGAAAGAAAGAAAGAAAGAAAGAAAGAAAGAAAGAAAGAAAGAAA
>NW_004524724.1:1814046-1821291 GCF_000260255.1 Octodon degus
AAACAAACAAACAAACTAGAATTAGAGGTCTCATTCAACCCAGTTATTTCCCTCCTGGGTATTTTCCCAGAAGAACTAAAAGCATCAAACCACCATAATATGTGTACCCATGTTTACAGCAGCGACATTTGTCATAGCTAAATCTCAGAAACACCTAAATGTCCATCAACTGAGGAATGGATAAAAAAGATGTGGTATTTTTATACGGTGGACTCTATGTTCTTTTTACTCTTGTGAATTCCTTTAGAACTGTCTTTCTCGTCTCCAATTTCACTTTTGGCAGCATGCAAACTTTTTATTTCCAATTCTTTTACATTTTTAATTTCTGACATGAATTTATTTCTTATATTTCTTTCCCAAGTCTTGCCAACTTACTGTCTTTATTGTCTTGATTTTGAGTATTTCAGAGTAGCAAGTACTACATGGATTTATAGACTTTCTGTCCTGATTTTTCCTGTTCTGTACTAAGCTGCACCACTCTCGACCCTCAGTCACGGTCCCCCTCGTGTCTTCTGGGGGCCCCTCTCCTTTCTCCTCCACCTAACTAGATGGTGGAAGGGACTCTTCAGGGCTGGTGCTGCCCACAAGCAGCTGCGACTTGTGGTCCGTCTGGTGCTCTTAGCTCCTGATGTGTCTGCGCGCCTGAGCCAGCGTCCGACCTGGGCCACAGAATGTGTCTTCATCGCCAGACCACCTTCCTCCTGTGGGGCAAAGAGCTGATTTCATCTGTGCGGGTAGCTGACAGGCAGCTGGAACTGCAGCACTGCCACCAGGCCAGGAAGCCCGGAGAAAGGCCACAGCGGCTCTGCTCCTGCCCTGCAGCCCCTCCTCAGGCGGCTCGGGAGGGAGCAAGCCGCCGTGCCGGGCCTCTCCCACAGGGCTGTGGGAGCAGGCCTGACACAGCACAGGCTGCACGGGAAGGGCAATGTGGGACCCAAAGCGCACACTCAGCGGGACGCCTGGGCGAGGGAGGTGGCGAGGGAGGTGGCGACGGGCTGTCCGCGGCAGGCGCAGACACTGCACTGTTCTGCGGACACCACCATAGCTCAGAGAAGGCGCAGTGTGCAGAGTGGGTGTTTTCTGGAGGCTTTGGGTGCCCGGACCGAGTGTGCGCTGGAAACAGCGAGACCGAGCTGCCAGGGGCAGGTGAACTGCTCAGCCAGCCCCCTTGCGTGGCCCGCAGGGTGGGGGTGATCTGGGGACAGATGTCAGAGAACGTGACCGGGAGCGGGAGCCCCAGCCGCGCCCGTGCCCGCGTCCACATTTCCCTGCCTGATCTGCTCCCCAGCCATGCGTACAGGGCATGGGGCCTCGAGAGTCCAGGAGGGGCCAGAAGACTGAAGGAGCCGCGCCCACCGCGGTGGGATGATTGCCACGGAGCACCGCTGAGCATGGAGGACCGCCCACCACAGCGGGGGCTGGAGGGGACTCGAGCTCTGCCCAAGTGAAGTTCCAGGCCCTGCCACAGAACACAAGGGAGTGTGCACGGTCCCCAACCTGAGCCCCTGCGCAGGACCGGGAGGTGCAGGAGCTGCCAGGTGGGGACACCGCAAACAGAGAAAGCATGGGTCGCGCCAGTCTCCACGAGGAAAACCGCAAGGGCAGGTGGCACTCGTTGTTGTGAGAGGCCACGCGTGGGGGGGCGTGTGCAGCCAGGAGACGGCGAGCGGTGACAGACCAGTGGGCGGGGTTCTCCTGGACAGCTTTGCAATACTGGAGGAAAAGCGCAGCGTGCGAGCCGCCGCTGGGTCGCTGCCCCAGCTGCCGGACTCCGAGCCCCCGGGCTCCGCCTTCTTCGCAGGTGCGGGCAGGGCGCGCTTGGTTTGCTCCGACGTGGACTCAGACGTGTTCCGGCCGCTGCTCAGTGTGGCCTCGGGCAATAAACGACCTTGTGAGGCTCTGCCGCTTCACCTCCAACGTCCTCGCACCAACGCTCATCTTACCATGTGGCTGCCAGGTTTGAATGTCGAGGCTTGGCAATCGCGTCATGCCACACGTGGCTTGTGGGGAACCTCCATGAAGGGGATCTCCCCAACCTCATTTTTTCAATCTCTGTGCCTACTTGTAGTTTAGGGGGTAAAAATTTTCAAGTTTAAATTCAGACTAACATGGTTATTTTAAATTTACAAAACAATTGTATTCAGCGATGTTTATAAAGTTCATTTTAAAGAACCAATTTTGTTACATATAAAAAGTTTATCCCGTTTAAGGTCAGATGCTGACAACTAAGATCAAGTCTGCCCTCCCACTTTCCAATCTGTTGGGATGAGGCATCCTGGCCATGCCCCTCATACCCACAGTCACAGGCTCAGGCTTGGGGCGAGCAGCCCAAGAATCCAGCTCTGGTACTGGGTTCCAAAAGGCCTGGGCACAGGGCCCATGCGCGCACTGGCTTGGTCCACTGTGGCCCCTGGGTTCCCTACAACCCGCAGCCGCATCAGGAGGCAGGAAGGTGGATCCTAAGTGTCTGGATGCAGATTATGCCTTAGCCCTAAAGTTGAGCGATGCTGCACCCCGAAAGCCCTGCAGTGTTGAAAGCACCATGGGGCTTCCATGAGACCCTCCAGGTTGCCACAGTGAGAAAAGGCGTGGGACAGAACCCGGGAGCACAGAGCCAGAGTGTAGAGTAGAAGGAGCCACAGTCACGGGGCCAGGGAGGCTGCACAGCCAGGAGCCGGGGGCTCTCACGCAGGCCTCGGCCTCCCGCATCTGCAGGGAAGGAGTCACGCTCTGAACGCGCTGCAGGGTGAGACCCTGCTTCTCAGAGCCACGCTCAGACACAGCACCAAGAGGAGAGTGTAAGGGGGTGAGGCCAGAACCAGGAGGCGCACACTCTGCTGGCCCAGAAGGCGGGCTCAGCCCCCCTGCCACAGGCGCGACCCAGCCTCCTGCAGGGGCTCAGGTTCTGTACCTCTCGAGAGCACCACCGTGAGGCACACAGGCCCTGCTCCCTGATGTGCCTGGGGTGAAACGGTTGCTGTGTGCGCTTGACGTTGTGCGGATGAGCCAAGTGCAGCGACGATGGTCCCTTTTATACACTGCAGGAAGTTCAAGAGTTTCAGATGCTGAAAGTCATTGCGAAAACTGCACACACTTTCTGCCACTGTGTGGAAGGCAGAGGATGTGCCATGCTCAAAAGCAACTTACACATAAGCGTATTTATTTACTTTTTAATGCATTTAGCACAGGGTCTACAGAGTCTCATTACACAGATCAGACTTGTAGTGATCCTCCTGTTTTCAGTCTGCCAAGCGCTGGGATTACAGGTGCGCATCACCACGCTCAGCCTTAATCTCCATTTCAGCATGCCCCTGGAGCGGTGCAGGCACAGCATGCTGGGGATCAAACCCCAGTCCCTGCATCTGCCGAAGCAGGCGCTTTAATCTGCTGAGCTATCTGCCAGCCTTCATATAAATGTATTTAAATAATTGAATATCTTTCCCACATTCAGGAATATTGGGATTAGTTGCATATGTCTTAATGTGCCAACAATATTCCACAATTTAACTCTTCTGTCGGGGCCCTTTTTTTTTTTTTTTTTTTTTTTTCTTCTTTTCCTTGAAGCTAAGTGTCAAAGTTGCCAATGTGAAAGGCTTGGTTTTAGCATCACCTACACCACCCATCTTCTGGTCCTGGGTCCAGAGCTGAGGGCCCTCCCTGGGCCCTGCCCCTCCGGCGGGTGGTGTCCTGGGCCCCTCAGCCCCCATTCGCAGCCCCTGCAGCGCTCAGCTTGCCTCTCCCTCCCAGCACATACTAGCTAGCTGCTGGGCTGGTATCAGCCCAAGAGCTGCGATCCACAGCCACACAGCGTGTGTGTGGGGACACCTACAGGCCATCCTCTGACATTGCGAGAGGGAGTGGACGATCGTGTGCTCCTGACCAGGCCACCACCAGCACTCCCGGAGCCCTGACCTCACCCCTGCCAATCCTCAAAGGAAAGGAGGCTGCAGGCTCAGCCAAACCTTTGTTACCAAAGAAATCTGCAGACCCCGATCTACAACAGCTCACTTGCGAGAGGGAGACCCTGCCAGGGTTCCAAACTGCACCAAATAGCTCTCTAAGTGATCGATTTGGGTGCCTCAAACCACAGGTAATTGACAAGGCTTGATGAATCAGCTCTCCTGGTCAAACATCAGAATCTTTTGGAAAGTCTAATAATTAAGAGATCGAAAGAATGACACTTGCTTTAGGGAAGATTGCAAAGTATGTAGAAAGGAGGCTTGGAGAGTCAATATGCACAGAATTATTTCTAACATTCGCCAAACTCTTTCCTCGGTTGGCCTAAGCTCTGCCTGCCGTGTAACCTACACAACCACTGGGACAACTGTCCCCAGTACACTGCCCTGAAAACGAGGAAACAGTCCTTATTGCGGATATCCTCCCGCCTCCCACAGGGACCAGGGCTGGGACACCCTAGAGCTGGGCTTTCAGGTGTTCTGTCCCTCATGTAAATCCACAATTTCCTGTCAGGGATCTGTTTTTATACATTGTACGAGTGCTCACTGCTCAGAAGTAAAATACATGGAAAATATAATCTATAGCTTCCTAAAGAACAGGCTGTTGCGTCAAGCAGCATGTGAGGACCCGGCGGGTGTCAGCTGCCAGCCGTGTCTACCCCAGAGTCCTAGTCCTAGCCCTAATGGTTGCTATCAGTTATGCCCTCCTGGCTCCTTAAGACTATAAGTAATGCTCCAGCATTTTCAGGTTTGCACAGTATGTTCCTTGCTTCCCATGCATGAGCTGCTCTTCTTTCATATTACATACATATATGCACTGCCTGCATGTATAATTGTATACATATACCATTGTATGCATATGTATTATGTGCATGTATACACTACACATTTATGTATCTTGTGTACAAATATGCATTGTGTGCATCTATATATAGTACACATATCTATGCTAGTCCCTTTTATAACTTTCTTGGGTTCTATTGAAGACCCAAAGCAGGCAGTTCACAAAGTGTGTTGTTTTAAAATAATTTTTAAAGTCAGATTTTTCTCTACAGTTTGAGAAAAGGGTGCCCCCACATCTCAGCCATGGACACCAAGGCCCAGGATAGCCTGCCATCTGCTGACTTCCGTCCACAGCAAGGACACCCCAGCCGGTGCTGTGAGCGCCTGTGTTCTGCTCAGATGCAGCACCTAGGAACCCCCTGCCCTGCTCCCGCCCTGGTGTAGAAACTAAAGGCTGGAGGAGCAGCACCGCAGGGCGGGCGGGGGGCAGCAGTGGCTCAGGCTCCCGGGACACTGCTGTGCCTGCATGCGGAGCCTCACCACAGTGAGCACAGGGAAGGGCTCCGCCCAGCGCATGCCGTCCACAACGATGAGCTCAGACAGCCGTGCAGATCTGCGTGGGGCGGGTCAGAAGGGACAGAGAAAGGTGGCCGGCGATTCGCTGGGTAGGAGCACCTCCCCGGCCTGGGGCCGCTCTCCATAGCCAAGGTAAATGTGGCCAAGTGCGAAGAGCCTGTCCCCCTGGGCCCTCATCAGCACAAGCGCTCCTTGCGGTTTCCTCACAGGTCTTAGGAAAACCAGGCAAACTCCTGGAATCCGAACGCAGTCCGCAGACACTGATGGGAGAAAACAGCAGAGGTTTTTGTTCTCCTTCACTCTGGATAGTAATTTTGTTTAAACTCTTTCAAAAGTTGGCCTATTTCAGGAAGACCTTTCTCATCTCAGCCTTCTCAATGATGCCTGTGTTTAAAACCACAGTGTTGACTCCCTTGGAGCCCTGGAGGGGTCGGCCCTTGCCGAGGCGCAGTCCCCTCTGTGTCCTCAAGGGGGCAGCTGGGGACTTGAGCCAGCCCGGCTCCCTGGCAACGGTTCCCGAACTTGGCTTTCCTGTAGCTGAACTATCCAACTTTCTGTTAAAGATGCATCTTACATGCCACTCACCAGATTGCTTTGGAAAACAATACCCATTTCTTAAACACGTTTTGATTTTCCATACAGTTTAGATTTTCTGAGTGGGGAAAAAGGCAGGAATTATTGAAGAGAATACTAACAGAATTACAGAGTACACAGGGCTACAACTTGAAAAGAAGGTATGGAAAGAATGTAACATAACCCAATATTCAAAATATTAGAGAAAGTGGGCATATCTAGCATCTTTTAAAAATCCCACCAGAATTACCACAAAAATCTGAAGGTCATCTCTGAAATCCCAACTTTTTTATTTCCAAAAATATTTCCTTTCAAATTTAATTTGATCACAGTAATAAAATTATAAAATATATTTTTTTCAAAAACCAGTGGTAACTTGCCAGCTGACTATAGTTAGAATCAGTGCCAAGAAAGAAACCATTGTGTTACCAAACTCAAAGTGCAGGGCTTCATTTTAAAGTGGAGGAAATGTAAAATGTCAAAAGATGCCAGGGAAAATGTTCCCTCTCTAGGATCTTAAAATTTAATCCTGATAGTGTTTCTTTCATTCTAACACTAATATCTAGATCGAAACAATTATAATCAGTTAAAGATTATGTAAAATAGAGTTTGGGTTTTAGCTTCCATATCACTCAATAAAAAAAGATGAATTTTTAAATTAGCATCCGAAAGTAGATTATGACAAAACGCAAGCTGCCCTTATGGACTCAATTCTGGGAGAAAGCAGGACATTACTATGAAGTTCGACGCAATCTGAGTGAAATCTTAGCCTAACAGGATGACAGAAATGACTTACTGGCGCGGACAGAGCCCCTGCTGTGTGGCCTGTGAGAGGGCGCCAGGAGACTGTGCGGGGCGTCCCAGGGAAGGGGCTCCGGCCGGCGCCCCCAGTCTCGGGCCGCGAGGAGCAGGCGGAGCGCAGTGCGCAGGCGCTCGCCGTGGGCAGCTCTTCCCGACAGCACACGGACGCACGCGAGCACCGAGCACCGGCAGGGCGCCGGGGCGGCTCTGCGGAAACACCCGGGCGTCTCAGGAGCTCTGCAGGGGACCCAGGGTGAGAGGGCGCGTTGGCCTTCCTGGGACTGCTAACGCCCAGCCACAGCACCGCGCCATCAGAGGGTCGGAGGACGTCCTGCACTTACCCTAGTCAGGCAGAAGAGATAGGAAGGGCTAGCATGTATGGCGGTGAGGCGGGCGGACGCGGAGGTGACCCGGCAGGGTGAGGCGGACGGACGCGGAGGTGACCCGGCAGGGTGAGGCGGGCGGACGCGGAGGTGACCGGGCAGGGTGAGGTGATGGACGCGGAAGTGACCGGGCCGGGTGAGGTGATGGACGCGGAAGTGACCGGGCCGGGTGA
>NW_004524724.1:1821501-1822031 GCF_000260255.1 Octodon degus
TGGACGCGGAAGTGACCGGGCAGGGTGAGGCGGCCGGAGGCGGAAGTGACTGGGCAGGGTGAGGCGATGGACGCGGAAGTGACCGGGCAGGGTGACGAGAGCGGACGCGGAAGTGACTGGGCAGGGTGAGGTGGAAAGACGCGGATGTGACCGGGCGGGGTGAGGCGATGGACGCGGAAGTGACCGGGCAGGGTGAGGAGAGCGGACGCGGAAGTGACTGGGCAGGGTGAGGCGATGGACGCGGAAGTGACCGGGCAGGCTGAGGCGGACGGACGAAGAAGTGATCGGGCGGGGTGAGGCGGGCGGACGCGGAGGTGACCCGGCAGGGTGAGGCAGGCAGACGCGGAAGTGACCGGGCAGGGTGAGGCGATCGACGCGGAAGTGACCGGGCGGGGTGAGGCGGACCGACGCGGAAGTGACCGGGCAGGCTGAGGTGATGGACGCGGAAGTGACCGGGCAGGGTGAGGCGATGGACGCGGAGGTGACCCGATAGGGTGAGGCGGATGGACGCGGAAGTGACCGGGCAGGGT
>NW_004524724.1:1822131-1826701 GCF_000260255.1 Octodon degus
CCGGGCAGGGTGAGGCGATGGACGCGGAGGTGACCCGATAGGGTGAGGCGGATGGACGCGGAAGTGACCGGGCAGGGTGAGGCGATGGACGCGGAAGTGACCCGGCAGGGTGAGGCGATGGACGCGGAGGTGACCCGGCAGGGTGAAGCGGCTGGACGCGGAAGTGACCGGGCGGGGTGAGGCGATGGACGCGGAAGTGAGCGGGCAGGCTGAGGCGATGGACGCGGAAGTGAGTGGGCAGGCTGAGGTGAGGGACGCAGAAGTGACCGGGCAGGCTAAGGTGATGGACGTGGAAGTGACCAGGAAGGCTGAGGCGAGCGGACACGGAAGTGACTGGGCAGGCTGAGGTGATGGACGCGGAAGTGACCGGGCAGGGTGAGGTGATGGACGCGGAAGTGACCGGGCAGGGTGAGGCAGCCGGAGGCGGAAGTGACCGGGCCAGGTGAGGTGATGGACGCGGAAGTGACCGGGCAGGCTGAGGCTAGCAGACGCGGAAGTGAACGGGCAGGCTGAGGTGATGGACGCGGACCGGGCAGGCTGAGGTGATGGACGCGGAAGTGACCGGGCAGGGTGAGGTGAGCAGACGCGGAGGTGACAGGGCAGCAGCTCAGGAAGGCCTAAGATTTGAGCGCGGGATGGGAGCCGCGTGCACAGAAAGCACAGGCATCATACCCAGGCCGACTCCAGCGCCACAGGTCCTGCTACCCGGAGAGGTCGCAATTTCCTCCAATTTAGGACAATTAATGAAGCCAACTCAGTAGGTCTTAACCAGTATTTTTTTTAAACACAGTAAGATACAATATTAAATGCATTTTACACAGTAAAGGTTTTATGAGATTTTTTTAAGAACATGTTTATGTAAGTAGGTAATTATTTATGTGTGTTCGCTTTGATTAATATAGAGATGTTGCCCAAAGGCTTATGTCTTGTATGTCGGGCCCTTGGGGAGTTGACTGGATTATGTGGGTGTGACAGTGGTTTAGTGTAACGCAGTATGGGCTCAGGAACTGTTATGGTTTGTGTCTAGTTGTCCCCCAAAAGCCTCATGCAGTCATGGGGTGGCTTCTAGAGCTTGTGACTAATTCATGATCCACTATTGGGAACGTGGCTGTGAGTGCCACACTGGCCCTAGGGTGGGTAATGTGCATACAAATAGGAGAGAGGGAGAGAGGCTTTCTACCTGCTACAGCTGCTGCCCCCTCCCCCTTGCTCTCTGCTGGCTTCCACAACCACGAACTGCTGCCCTCCGCCAGGTGCCACTGTGTCGGAGCCAGCCAGGTATGGACCGAAACCTCTACTAACTGTGAGCGACATAAACCCTTCCTTCATTTGGGGTGTTGGGTTTTTGTCCCAGCAATGAGAGAAGAGTAACTGAGACAGGGACTTAGTGGATGTTTCTCATGGTGTCACGAAGTCACCAAGGACTCAAGCAGAACAGCATGCTGGACAGCGCCTTTGCCAGATGCAGGGCAGGGACACAAGGGACAGTCAACTCTGCTAGCTGTCCATCAAAGTTGATAGCTGACACTATAAGATTAGCAAACGATGCAGAGGACCCCTGGGGTTTCCATGGGATTTTTCCAGTGTATCTCCACAGAAGCTTTCATGGAGGATTAGATAGGCAGAAATTATAAAAAAGGGTTCCGTGGGAGGCAGACAGGCACTACTGATGAATTCAGCTTTCCCCTACTATGTCAAAAATTATATCTTTTCTCTGTCTGAAGCTGAACCTCTGGCCTTTGGCCCAACAACTTCTGACAGTGAATTTTGAGGAATCTATGGAGAAGAAACCAACACAACTGACAAGGGTGCACTTTCAAGAACATGCAGTAAGTTAGACAAAGGCAAGTGACAGTGTGACACCAAGACCTACAGGTTGAGATTCACAGTGTGGCCCAGATCTCTGGCAAGTGGCTCCATGGGAAGAGACTGAGAGTTTGGCCTGAGCCACAGACCAGGTCCCCACATTCAAGGGCCAAGGGAGGACCCCATTTCAGCCACAGTAGGAGAGAGTAGACAGGATCAGGAAGATAAGAGCGCAGAGCTGCCTGTGCCTGTGCCTGTGGCAGAGCACGCTAGGACAGCCGCTACCTACTGGGCAAACTCCAGGCTGGATTCTTACTCTACATGAAGTACGAAAGAGCTAGAAATGAGTCACAGGCTGCCACGTAAGAGCTGCCATGTAAGAGCTGCCACTAACATGATGCCACTCTGCAAACACGAGAAATTCTTCAAGCCCTTGGGTTGGGCAATGGTTACTTTTGTGACACCAATAAGCAGCAATAGGCTAATTTTACATCACTAAAATGAAAACACTTTGTGTTAAAGAATACTACAGAGAGTGAAAAGTCAACACAGCCCAGTGGAAGCATACACAGGTCAAACCTGGTAAGGACCTAACTTCCAGAACATGATAGACACACACAACTCAGCATGAAAAAAAAGAAGCAAAAAGGGGTTTATGTATTTAAACACAAATACATGTATAAATTGCAAATTGTTTATCTTAGAGCTATGTGTTCTAAAAGCATAAACTCATGTGTGAATTGAAAGCAGCGGTTTAATGTGGGTTCCATGGTGTAATGGTGAGCACTCTGGACTCTGAAAACAGTGGTTCAAAACGTAGCTTTCAAGTGCAAGGGGCAGCTCTAGCCACAGCGGCCCAGGGAGGATTAGCAAGAATGCACAGACAGCAAAAAGTAGTGTGCACTACAGTGGAGTAGTATGCAGCAATGAAGGAGGAGCTGACATGTGGACCCTATGGTCAGCAGCGGAAGCCACGCATGATGGTCGCACACCTCTGGTCTGGCACACACGTGATGCCGGAGTGGCCAGCAAGGCAGCCTCGGAGGTGTGGGCAGTGGCTAAGGCTGGCTTCCATCATGGGCTGAAAACGCTGGGCAGTGAGCAGCATGGCTGCGCCCTCGGGATGCGCTTTGTGCACAGAGTTCGCGCAGGGAAGCCGTAAAGGCAGCGCGTGTTGGGTTGCACTTCACGACCACACGAGGAGAAAGCACAGGAGAACCGCTCTGGGGACGGCGTGCCAGTGCTGGGAATCCGCGCCCAAGCAGGCAGCAGGATGACGAGTGCGACGGAAGTGGCTTCAGCAAGGCCGGAGATGGAGCCTGGCGTCTCCTGAAGGCCGGGAGAGGCCACAAGCCCGGCTGCTGGGCTCTAAGGAAGCCCTGGCTGGGTCTGGGCTGCCAAGGTCCAGTACGCGGTCTCCTTAGTAAATGTCGCTACTCTGCGCTCTCCCCGGAGGCTGGAGCTCGGGGCCCCTCCCAGCACGCACATCGGTATACTAGGGCTGCAAGAGAAAAACCTCGCTGACTGACCGTGACCCAGGGGAGGCCCGGAATGGTCTCCCAGCTGATGAAAGAAAGCCAGGCCCCAAGCCTCGGCCAACACTTAGAGGCTGGGCTGCGTGGGAAGAGGCGTTTCCTCTGCTCCCAGGCTGTCCTGAGATCCGAAGGCCGCGGGCCTCAGAGCAGAAATCCGCTCTGCCGCCTGGAGTCCGGCGTACTGGGCATTTAATGACAAAGCACAGGTGGTGACATCTGGAGCTCCTGGGAATGCAGCAAGCGTCCTCGGGGTGGGTCCCACACTGGCCAGGACTCGGGAGCACCCGTGCACCAGGCTGGGGGCGCTCCGTTAATAGATCATAGAGTCACACTCATGTGGACACCGCGTCTGCACACACAGCCTTTCCGGGGTTTCTACACCAAAGCTCCGACTCAAATACCCACCAAACATTGTTCAGGCCAACCTCGCCTTAGCCAGCATTTACAGGGTGCCCGTCGGCGTCCTCGCACTCTCACCCGGCCCCGGCCAGCTGGGGAGCCTGCAGCGTGCAAGGGGCCGAGAGCAAAAGGGGACAGGGTGCCACCCCACACAAAGGCCACAGTCCAGCCTGGGGCAGCAAGCACCAGAGCTCCTCCCCCAACGCCACAGGCCTATCGTGTCCCAAAAGCCAGGAAATAAAAACATCTTGAGAGTCTTAAGGGCTCAATTGTTTATACACAGCATTCTGTATATGTGTGAGATGTAAGAAAATGTGAATTTCAGATACAGAAATTCACAACTCTTTGCAAAAGTTGGCTAAGGGGCATCACGATAAATGAACCCCAACTTTTCATTACACAGGAGCACCTATATAATAACATCTATTTTATTTAAAGGCCCCCTGGAGAGACAGAAAGATTTGAATCTGTCAGCTAGACTTCAGCAGAGAGGAGGATTATTTTAATGAGCTCTTACTTGCTAGCAGCACAAGTCCGGAGTGGAACGAACAGCTGTCTGGGTCACGCCCTTGAGTGATGCCCAGAGCACTGCCGGCAGAACCCAAGGCCCTGGGGCTGTGCCGCCAGTGACATCACTTGGGATCCTGAATCACAGTTGGGAGCTCAGCCCCTCGGCAGACGGGAACGGAAGCAGCCAGCGCCCGGCCTGCTGGAGCACCGCCGCCTCCAGATCCGCTCATCTCTTTCCACCAAGCAGGGGGGCAGCAGCGCGACCACCTCACCTGTCTTCAGGTTAGCCTTGTTCTCAGAATTGGCCACCTGTCTGCTTC
>NW_004524724.1:1827708-1828729 GCF_000260255.1 Octodon degus
GCACAACCCTTTGGCACTGAGAGCGGTGGGGGAGGCAGAGCAGCCCCACCTGGCAGCCGAGGCTCCCTGCCCACCAGCCTCCTGGCCTGCACTTCCAGTCTGGGCCTCTCTGACAGATGGGTGAAGGGGTCTGGGCTGCTCCCCTGCTGTCCTTGCCAGGACAACCAGAGCGGGCTGGTCAGCAGCGGGGGAGAGGAGCTTCCTCGCGCACACTGAGCCCCCAGCCTCAGGTCTTCCTGACAGAGACGGATGCAGGGATCCTGGAGTGGAGCACTGGGCTGTGCCTGTGTCTCAGGCAGGGCGTCATGCCTCCTTCGCGTACATCTACAGGTTTAAATGCATGGTTGTCAAGTTTCCTATAAGAAAAGTAAGTTTACAGGGCTTCAAGAAGGAACCCCAGAAAGATGAGCTGGTCCCTACTTGGCTCCGCCCTGATTGGCAGCTCCATGCAGCATGGCCGGAGGGACCCCACAGGGGTCCACGGTGAGGAGCCACCCAGAGATGCAGGCCTCACAGGCCGTCACCATGGCTGCTGAGCCCAGCCCTTGGCATGGGGACAAGGCCCAGGCTGCCCAGAGCCTGAGCCCCGAGCGCCAGCCTACAGAAGAGGTGGCAGCAGAGGTGCATGCTGGGAGGAGAGGACTCCTGACTACAGCTGCTGCAGCAGCAGCGAGTGGCACCAGTAGCCTCGGAGCCTGTGCTCCGTGGGCTCCTGCCTCAGTGTACCACAAGGCCGCAGGTGGATCTGACATCAGGTTTCCTAGGTGAACGAGAGCCACAGGCCCTGCACACTGAGTACCACCTACACACTCAGGGACATCACCAGGTGTCCACCCACACATTAAGGGACATCACCAGATGTCTACCCACACATACCAGATGTCTGCCCACACACTCAGGGACACACACCAGGTGTCCACCCACACACACCAGGTGTCCACCACACTCAGGGACACACCAGGTGTCCACACACATACACACCAGGTGTCCACCACACACTCAGGGACATCACCAGGTATCT
>NW_004524724.1:1829229-1878003 GCF_000260255.1 Octodon degus
TGTCCACCCACACACTCAGGGACACACACCAGGTGTCCATCCCCACACTCAGGGATATCACCAGGTGTCCACCCATATATACCAGGTGTCCACCACACACTCAGGGACACACACTAGGTGTCCACGCACACACTCAGGGACATCACCAGGTGTCCACACACACACCACACCAGGTGTCCACCCACACACTCAGGGACACACACCAGTTGTCCACCCACACACACCAGGTGTCCACCTACACACACCAGGTGTCCACACACACACACCAGGTGAGGGACCTCACCAGGTGTCAGGACACAGGGTTCCAGATCTGGTGAGGAAGACTCTGGCACAGTGAGCACAGACCATGACAGCAGAGCCTGGGAGCCGGGCAGCAGGTGGGCGGGGAGGGATGCCTCAGTGCATTCTGCTCAGCGTGGCCACACGCATGAGCGTCACTGCTGGGGGGGATGCCCACATCGCCTGTCCCCTCTGCAGCTCAGGAAGGCACAGGAGCCTCCCCAGCCCCCTGAGTGGCAAGAGGTTTACTGCAGGCAGGCTCAGAAGCAGTGGCAGGCCTCTCGTGCTTACACACCAGCCTTCCACCCATGGCCAGCTCTGCAGTGAGGACCAGCGCACTGTGGCTGTGGCCACTGTGGCCTTTTGGGGGACTGTCACTTTCCACTGTCCCTGTACAGGCCCACGGCACTTATGCAACCCTCTCTTTGCCTCCTCAGCGGAGCGCCTGTTGGCTTCCTCGTGCTGCATTAAACTGATAAACAGCAGGAGGGTGCTACCCTGGTCCTGGGAGGTGGCTCCCTCGCGTCTCCCCAGCATGGTCCTCCCAGACGAATCATGGGCGAGGGCCTGGACAGTGGCATCTGTAAAGCCTGCTAAGGCACAGCTGGAAGGGAGTCTTCTCCGCATAACTTTCATGTGCAATCCTCCTGTTGGCAGAGTAACTGTCCAATGCCCTGGTAAGTTATGGCTCTGCTCCGCAGCTCGCTTCAGAGCTGCAAGTGGCCTCAGTCTTTGTGGAAAGGACACTTGCTGGTCAGAGACACCGACTCCCTCTGTGGCACCAAAGTGGGAAGTCTGTGCTCAGCATCACACCAGTTCTCATTCTCAAACCCTTGTCAGGGCTTCCAAGAACCACACAACCACAGGAAACTGGGCACCCAGAACCTGCAAAGCAACAGCAAACAGCGCAAGCAGATCCCCTCGACACGTGACCAGAAGGGCACGCAGCAAGATGCCCATACTGCCTGAACTGCGCGCCCCAGAGGGCCGCTGCCTCTGGTAACGCTTCCCTCTCTCAAACACCATGTCGCTTACGAACTGAGCTAACTCAGGATGTTCCACGTCTCCTCTTCAAATCCATTTCTCTTTTTGTTTAATATTTGAGCAGTCATCCCACCCCATAGTTGTAATGCCCTGAATCCATTTCTTTCCAGTCTTATTACGGTAAAATTAACAAAAAGTATAGGTATCTGCTGTGTACAGTGGAATGTGAGGTGATTATGCCCAGCTACTCTACCCAGTACCTCCCAGACCGATAGCCATGCATCGTAACCATCTAAACCCCTTCTGGCTTGCGGGGCCTCGGTACCAGCTGTGCTGTGCCATACATCCGCAGGACCTGCTCATCCTCACTGAAACCCTGTGCCCTTTGGCCAGCACCTCCCAGTCTTTATTCTAATAATATCAATTTCTTACTTTAGTAATGAAATCATTTTTCCTAGCCCCTTGAGAGCGCTTGGGGCATGCCTGACAGATGGACCGACCCGCTGGGCCAGCTTGCAGACTGGGGTCCTCTGCAGCCACGGGACCCCTGTCAGAGGGGCACAAGCTCGGCCAGGCCAGCTGGAGCCATGCATGGTCCCAGGATGGTCCTTTGGGGATGCCAGCCTTAGGAAATGCAAGCTGCATGAGCCAAAAGTGACTCTAGGAAGTCTGAGAATGAAGCCAAGAACAAGGAAACAGAATGGACGGGTGGAGAGAAAGTGCGGTCACTTCACTCCAGCAGGCTAGCCCAGACCTAAGCTCTGACGGGCTCTGGCTATTCTCTTACTCTGCTAAGCTCACGGAAGGCACTGTGCTATGACAGAGCAGAGCGAGGGTGGTGGCTGTCAATCAAAACTAACCTTTCAGTTGGATTGAAAACAGAAAGCAGTCTTTGGAAAGAGAATATTACAAATGAGTGTCTGTGCAGTGCAGGCAGGGCCACGCTGTGGCTCGGTGGTCGGCAGTGAGGATACCTTGTCCTTACTAAGCTAAGAAGTGGACGGACACATCACAGTGCTTACCTGTCTGCTATGCGTAGGACACACAGTGTGCCTATCGGGCTGGGATAGTAGGGCACCTTGAAGAAAGACCCCAGGCGCAGGAGGGCCTTGGTTTCCCCTGCAGGCTTCCCTGGGGCAGCTGGGTACAGAGGCCTCCATGCAGGCTGGTCCACCAGGGCAGAGGCGAGCACATCTTCTTCACAGCAACTGAAGATGTTTCAAGATCTGTCTGTTTAGTTGCAGGGTTAGAGACACTAAGCCTTGTGCCCAGCTCCAGAGCTGTGATAGGGCAGGAGATACGCCGGGCCTGGGCATGGGGAAGGTCCAGGGTCTGCTGCCCTGCTTCTCCTAAATATTGACCTGTGAGCTCCCGCCTGCACAAGGTGACCCACCAAGGAGGGGCACTGGGCAGGGCCCTGGGGTTGGGAAGGAGGGAAAGGCAAGCTGGACTTTTGAGCTGTCTGGGGACACAGGGTAGGCCAGAGGAGATGAGCTCACCTCCAGGCCGAGGTGCACGGCACTGTCCCAGATGAGCACACAGCAGACTACAGAACAACCTGGATGTTAGGGAGTCATGTTTTCTGAGTGTCCCAAGCCTGGTGAACGAAGGGAAGTACAGCTCTTTTTCTGAAGCCTCCGTTTCCAGCTACCAGTGAGTGAAGGCCCAGTCCCAGGGCTGCTGGCCTGGCTCTCCCTTACTCCTGCCAGTGGTGTTTCAGCCTATTAGGGTGCTTTAGCAAGTCCAGCATTGCTAACCGTCCAATTCAGATATGTTAGATAGAAGGACATAGAGAACTGCCTTGACTGTGGATAATAGCGAAGTCATCTTTGGCTTACAACTCCACTTGGTTCTGTGGGTGACATACTAGCTGTGACTTGTGAGAACTCGAACAAGCATCTGCTCAAAAGGCAGACTCTCATGACTGCAAGGGTGGCACTTTGCTCCCAGATCTGAGGACTCACAGGTACCCTCCAGCAGTGTCCTCCAGAGACCCTAGGGCGGAGAACCGAGTGCCCGGGGGTGGCGAGGCCAGGCCCTGGCTGTGGTGTGGCCAGCACCAGCCTGGCGCGGCCTCCGTACCTGTACTCCCTCTGCTTCCTACCTGGCTGTGTCCAGGCTGTGGTTTCCTAATGTGCTGGGCGTGTGTCTGTGTTCCATTTGTTTCTGGCCTGAGAAAGCCACATGCTGGGTGGGTGGTGGAGCACGACAGCCCACCTCCTAAGAGCTAAGTGCACCGCTGACTCCACACCTGCGGCTTCTATGAGAGCAACAGAAGGTGTGTGTCCAGTGTGGAGGGCACGACTGACAGACAGCAGCCAGCGCTCCGGCGCCTCCGCCGTGAGTGGGTCTCTGCGCTGCCCCCGGCTCAGCGCCTCTGCGCGGCCTACCTGCCTGGCTGCAGAGCTGCAGAGCGCCCACTGCCCTCTGCCTCTGCGCTCTTCTCCTGGTATTCTTTGGCTCAGTATTCATTTCCCGCTTTCCATTCTAAAGGAAGAAGCCTGGTGAAGCCCCTGCACAGCAAGTGCACACAGTGCTGAGGAGCTTGCCCTCCAGGGACAGCAGAAATAGCCCAGCTGCTGCGATATGTTAGTGGAGACTCAAATACCTAACTGGGGCCATGTGCTGAGAGCTAGATTCTCTTGGCCCTCCATGGGCTGTAATTTATGGGTGAATTCTGGCAACACTTTCTTGAGCTTGTCGACATGCCAGCCACTGACAGGCGGTGAACGCCAACAGGACGAAGACAGCTCCTATTCCTGAGAATTTTACACCCTAGGTATGAAGACAGTCAAGAAAAGTTCTCCAACATAAACTGATGAAGGCAGAGGACCTGTGTGATCCATCATCGCGTTGTCAGAATGCGAGAAATCCGTGCCGCATGAAGAACATAACTGCATGTGTGTGTGTGAAAGCCAGCCACAGACGGCAGGAACCAGCCCTGAGAATCGGAAGAAGTCAAGCTTGGACAGGAAGCTAGAAATTGTCACCAGAGAGGCTGCAGAGAAACATCAGGAAGTCAGTAAAGGAGAACACAGCAGCTGGCCGGGTCCAGGGAGTCCGAAGAGGTGGAGCTGCCGGGACACGGCGACGGAAGATGGCACTGTGGGGAGCCCGCTAGGAAAGGAGGGGAGGAGGCCAGCAGGACCTGAGTGGAGCAGAGACAGGCCCCCGGGCGTAGGGCAGAGCGTGCTGGGGAAGCGAACCTGGGGCTCGAGGGAAAAGAACGGGAACCGCGCTGAAATCCCAGGAAGTGCAGTAAAATAAAGGAGGCAAAGCGACTGACTGGGAGAGCCAGACCTCCTCTGCCCACCCTCCTGCAGGGCGTCTTTCCGCCTGTGCCCTGCCGTGGGGACACCCGAACAGCGTGCTCAGCATTCAGACGGGCCTCACCACGGGCAAAGGGAGCTGCGCCAGTACGGTAAAATGCGGGTCGAGGGTCCCCAGTTTTAAGAAAAAAAAAATTCAAAGGCGATGTTCTCAAGTTTTCTCTTATGCACGTTACCCTTTTGTCAGTTGTCCCGCATGTCTGCCAGGAAGCTCCAGATTCTGAGAAAATAAGAGAACAGAATGATATTCTAAGGACAAAATGCGTGGCGAAGCTAACCGTGTTGGCCTGGTGACTTTATTTCATGGTCAGGTATGCTTGGAATTGTGATCTTCTGTAATAAACTTGAAGATCATTCTCAGGTGGTGGAATAGAATTAACCGCTCCATTTTTACAGCCGTTTGAAAACCACCATCAAACCTGGGCCCTCGTCACCTGAGAGCCCAGAACCGCTGGCCTGGCGCATTCACTGGCCTGAGGTAAGCAGAGCCTCTCATCCTGTGTGTTCCCCTGGTAACAGGGACCACAGCGTGTGGGGACAGAAGCCGAGATGTCACCTCTGTCAGCACCTCCACATGAGTCTCCTCACAGCGTGCGGGTCCCGAGCATCATCCCTCTGGCTAGAACCAGCTCCATCCTTGGGCCGAGTGAAAGACAGATCTCAGACAGAGTGATCTAGCGCAGGAAAGCAAAACTCTAAGAGAGTTTGGCAAGGTCAGCTAATGAAAGGCAGGAAAAACAGAAGCTTAATAAGTATATAGCAAAAAAAAAAAAAAAAAATATATATATATATATATATATATATATATATATATCTCCAAACTGTTTGGACTCTTCCTCTGAATACCCGCAAAAGTACACAAGTAAAATGCGTGAGTTTCCTAGATTCCTTTTGGGGGTGTGGCTTCTGTGCTTGAGTGTTAAACTGAGTCTCGGGCTCAAGCAGCCGCACAGAGGCTCGGGCATGTGGGGTCACTCTGGTGGCTCTCCAGATGGGCCCCGCACACCTTTCTTCTGGGCAGCCTTCATGCATACACACCCCCTCTGCGAGCCTTGGGCCACCGCAGGGCAAGACCTGTCCTCTGAGACCTTGAGGATGCGGCGGCAGGGAGGCCTGGGAACACTGCTGTCATGCTATCAGGATGGGCTGGAATGGGAGCTGTGGCCTGGCCCTGCTCACAGCTTGAGGCTGCTCCTCCTGGTGTGGGAAGGGGCTGCACGTCCAGACCCGCCCTAGCAGCATGGACTCAGCCTCAGCTGAACCTCCAGTGGAGAGCTGAGGCGCTTTGGGCCTTGGAGGTGCGGAGTCACCCTCCACTGCTGTGTGCTGCCGCCAGCACAAAATCTCCTCCCATCTCCCCGCCTTGGGGGATAAGTAGACATGGAGTCGGTTCATGCTTCAGGACAGCCTTTCCCACCGCGAGGAGAGCTGTTTCTCACAGAGCCCTCTCAGCCACTGCCTTCCCTGATGTGGAATCAGCACTATGACGGGCGACTGCTGTGCTCTGTGGTGGCTTGCGTGTTGGCCTCTGTGTGCCTGCCATCAGCCACATGCTGGAGCTGTAGAGAAGCTAAGCGTGCACAAGGGAAGGGCAGCGAGCGGCTGGCCCAAAGGAATTTGGGAGCTGCATGCCCAGGAGGTGCTTCCTTGGCGCTCCACAGCACGGCCCCCAGGCTAGCTAATTTCCAGTGACTGGCACTGTGCAGACCTGAGCCGACCAGAAGGAAAGGGGTCCGCGCTACGCAGACCTACAAGGCACCTACCTCAGTCAGGTACCTGCCATTTGAAATGCACGACACTTTAGCAGAGGACAAGTAAGGGATGGAGAGAAGGGAGAGGACAGAGAAGAAAGAACAGAGGACAGAGGAGAGGAAAGAGGAGAGAGGAGAGGCAAGCAGAGACAGAGAGCAGCTGTCACTACACGTTGTATGTGGAAGACAATATAGAAAGTCAGGGTCATCTATTAATTGCTGCAGAACGAGCTTCCCAAGTCTTCATTCAGAGCAAGGAAATGGAGACTGGGCAGGCGGATTCCTCAGCTGGCGCCGCTGCTCAGTGAGAGGGGCTGCTCTGACGTGGCTTGTTAGGGAAGCCACTGGGGCTGAGGGCCCCTGTGAAATTCCAAATCTCCAGAAGGAAACATGAAAGCTGTCTCATCAAGACAATTTACAGTCCAGGTACACAAAGCTGGGCTAGGGTGTGTACACTGGAAGGATGTGTGCCCACCCACCCTGTGAGCTGTTCCACTCCAGAGCACTAAACACACAGGGCTGGGTGTGCAAATGTGCCCTTCCCAGGGCCTGGTGTCAGGGCCCGCCTCGGTCAGTTCTCAGAGTTTGCCCTTTGTATGACTCAGCCATATTTTCCTGGCACAGAGGCTTGGAAGGGCACTTCAGAGAGGTAGGCACTGTGACTGCACTGGCCAGGCATGGTGGGACTTCATAGGATGTCACACAAACTTGGCCAGATCTTGGTGGCTTTGAGTTATACAGCAAAGAGGGGAGGAGGTGTCCTGCCTTCAGAGCCAGGCTTCATGGAATGGGGATTCATCTGGAGCCTAGGCTATTGTATGAGGTCACGTGCGAGCAGATGTCACAGCTGTGACCAGTGCCTGGGCTCATTCCACAGAGGCTCACCCGGCCCACATCCCTAAATTCTGAGTCCTCCAGCTGCCGCACGGGTAAGAACCAAAGGGCATCTATTCTTCTCAAATACAGTAATGAGCTAAGAATAGGCAAATGACATGGGAACTAAAGAAGGCACTGAGGTAGTCGCCAATAACTTGTGAAGAAGGCAGGACATGAGCTGCAGTGTAGCAGTGCCAACTGACAGCGTCAGCGCAGAGAAAAGCGCGACAGCAGGAGCCCGCATTCTACCCTGGCGGGCGTCACGGGTTCCCTCCACAGCCCAAGCTCTGCCTGGGCCCATGCGTCAGTTGCACCACTTGCAATCAGCCGGGCCTTCCCAGGCCGGTGTTCGTGGGGGGCCTCGTGCACAGACGGCTTAGGGTCTGCACACTGGGGGGACTGAGTTATGATGCGTTTCTCCATAACTGGGACCCCAATGAATGGAAGTTTTAGGAAATCTGGTTTCAGAACAAAATCAGAAGCACTTAATGTGGCCCACGTGAGGGGCCCGGCGCATGTGCAGTGAGGAGTGGCACTTGGGGTTCCTGCCCACAGGAAGCTGACACTCGCGGAGAGTCAGGGACGGTGGCCCCTGTCATCTTTCCTCCCTGTCCTCCTCTCTAACCACTTCCATGTGATACAGCTGTGTCTCTAGCCTGGGTAACTTGGCTCCCTTATTGAGCTCTTAGGCCAGCACCAAATCTCAGCTCCAGCCCCTTCCTCAGGGCGTCAGACTCTGAACCTCGACCCACTGATACGCCTTGAGGCTGGTCTCCTCCGCATCGCATGTGCAGGGTCCCACGTACGCAGCACTGCGGAGCCCAGCGTGGGCCCTTGCAGGGGAAGATGAGCAGATGGGTAGGCAGTAGCACGGGTGAGGCGCAGCAGGGTTGGGGCCTGAGGGAACTGCAGGGCGGCCTCCTGTCACCCTTTCCTGTCTCAGCAGAGTTTTTTTGTTTTTAAGCAGAACCGCTGGGTGTTCATACTACCAACTCTCAGCTCCAGGGGAGCACCTACCCCTCTGGGCTGGCAACACACAGGAGCTGATGATTTGGGGAGTCTGAGATGAAGATGCAGTGAGACACACAAAACAGAAAGAAAGGGGACACCCTACAATCCTTTGAGAGGCAGCAGCAAGTCACTTGAGTCCCTAGTACGCCACTAGCACCAGGTCCCCATTGCACAACCTTGGGCCAGCGGTCGGCAGAGTTCCTGTGGGGTCCGGCAGGGGGCACCCTCCACCCAGCGTTACCCCGGCTGTAGGCTGGGGCCTGAAAGGTCTCAGATCACACAGGCTATAGGCCTGAGTGTTTGATGCCTGTTCACATTCCCACTGTGCCGTGTAGACCCGCTCCTGCTTCCCCGTTCACTGCCAAGGCTGCCCCCAAGTGGCTTACTACTAGGCGCAACCAGCAGCAGGTGCAGGCTAAGCTCTATGCCCTGGTTGTGTTTTTCCTGTGACTGCACAACTTCCTTCATCCCATGTGTCTTAGTTTTCTTGAATAAAACAGAGACTATGAAAGCCTTTTGACGGGAAATCTGTCAGCTGAAAATGTATTTTCCTGTTATTGTTAGTTACTGACTCTTCCAAAAGTTTGTCATATATCTTTCCTAACACAGCCCACTGAAAATGCATGCATACTGGGGGCCAGGAGATAGCTCAGTGGGCTCAGGACCTGCCTGGCAAGCACAAGGACCTGGGTTCAATCCCTGGTCTCACATGTCATGCCAGCCCCACATCAAGCCCGCCACTGAAACTGAGCATGGTGATGCACACCTGTAATCCTAGAACTGGGGAGGATAAGCCAAGAGGATCACTATGAGTCTGGACTGAATAGCAAGATCCTGTACCAAATAAATAAAGCCTGTTAAAAAAAATAAAATGCATGCACAGTAATTGTCTCGGTTACTTTTCTCTCATTGCTGGGACAAAATAACTGACACCCAAAATTAAGGAAGGAAAGATAGTTAGTGGAGGTTCCATTCCATACTGGGCTGGCTCCAAGGCAGAGTGGCGCATGGCAGAGAGCAGCCATTCATGGTGGCAGAAAGCAGCAAAGAGCAAAGGGAGGAGCGGCAGCGGCGGCAGCTAGCAAGCCTCTCCCTTCCTATCTGTATGCAGATTATCCACGCCAGGGTCGGTGTGGCACCCACAGCTGTAATCCCAGCCTTGGATCATGAATTTATCACAAGTTGTAGAAGCCCAGCCAATGACTACATGAGGCTTTGGGGGGACAATTAGGCACAAACCATAATGCTAATTTAGCTGCATTCAAAATTTTAAAAGTGGCTATATTTGTTGATGAATAGTCCAATCATTAGTACTGCTGTTGTTGTGCTGGGTTGGCATTACAGTGGTACCTCAATTTACAGGTTTAGTTTGTTTTCTGATTTGGGGGAGATGGGGAAGGAGTGGCTGCATGGGGAAGGCGGCACAGTGTGCTTGTCCCTCCAGGCTGAACACTTTTGCTTTTGAACCAAACTGTTCGCGAAGAGCAGGGCTTGGAAATAGGGGTGACTGTCTGCGCTTATCCTCAGCCCCAGTCATGTCCTAAAGGAAAGCTTACACAGCCCTGCCCCCAGACCAAGACTTATGAATGGCAACTATGCCCACAGCTGTTTTTGCCCCCGCCAATAGTCTGATTTTGGTCTCTTATGATGTCATTGTATTAGAGATCCAGGAATTTCTAATACAAGGACACAAATAAACCACCACACAGCTGCCTGCCTGCGCATGAGCCAAGGCTCTTGAGCACTGCAAGGGGCCCTGAGGCTGACAGAGTGGGCGCATGCACACAGCTCACTCCCAGTCCCATGCGGGATCTGAGGCAGTCTCCAGCTTTCACAACTCCAGGGCTTCCCAGTGGGCTAAGAGACAACAGCACACTTGCGTTAGCAAGAAAACCGTGGGCTTCCATGGAGAAGAGAACACAAAGGAAAATCATCCTCGGACGCAAGCCTGCTCCCTCACCTCGCCTTTCGGCGGGAGCCGAGACCGTGGGCCTCCCATGAGAGAACGGTCATGCAGGCAGTGCCCGCAGGGCCTCTCCGGGTCACATGCTGGGAGGCACTGTCAGCCTGAATTCCCAACAGATGTACGTGGTCCTGCAACAGGCAGGGACACAGGCTCAGATGAGACCCCAGGATGCTCAGAAAGCTGGGTCTAAGACGCTGGATGTCAGAGGCAAGGACGGGACTTGGGGACGCTCTCATTTACTGTGTGGATGGCAGCCAGCAGGTGAGGACCCAAGCGTGTCTCTGTTTTCCATGCCCTCCACACCTGCCTCTGCTCAGGACGTGCAGTGTGGCACATCTCCCACCTGGATGTTGCCAGAGTCCAGGACGCAGCCTGGTGACACAGATCCCAGTAGCACCCACCCACGTGTCACTTGGAGGTTCCCACAGGAAGCTCACCCGAGGAAGACACAGCAGAATCCCTTGGCCCTTGAGGGTGCTGTTACCCCGTTTCAGCCCCACTGGAAAGGCAGAGCTCCCAGAGCTGTGAGCCTGGCCTCCTGACTAACCTCCCTGCTCACTGGGCCTCACTGCCTTTGACTCTGTCTCTCCAGCTGGGTCACCAAACTGTGTCCACATGTGGGAAAAAGGCTGCTTCTGGCCTCATGGCTCTGGAATCGGGACTCTGGCACCCGCTGTGGACCCTGGCCTTGCTGGGTGCTGTGTGAGGACACCCCGGGGTTCTCATAGCTTATCCTTGCAGAAGCAACCATGTCAACAGGCCCAGGACAGTCTCCCCCTCTTTGGGTTCTATCACCTGGCAACAGCAAGCCCACACGAGCTGCTCATCTTCTAACCCAAAGCCAGCCAACTGGAGACAGCAATGACCACTGCGGGGTCCTCATCTGGGTCACATTCTACAGAAGGGAAGCAAAGGGCCATTGGCCCAGGCTCAGGGACAGCACATAGCCATGAACAGGGTGGGGCACCCGAGCACCACCCAGTCTGTATGTGATGCCGGCCTGCTGGGACTTCCCAGACCTCATTGTTCAGGAGACACCTTGGTCCTGTCAACTTGGGGTATCGTGTGGTCAGGAGTGCCGCCAGCCCTGGGGGCCTGTCCGGAGTCACCATGGTGGATGCTGCAGTTGGAACTCTGGGCCTGGGTCCTCACCACCTCCCTCCTGCTGTCCACTCTCCTAGGACTGTGCCTCTGGTGGTGTCACCGGTGGGTCCAGCTGTGGTTCATCCCACTCCCGCTGCTGGTGTCCCAAGGTGCTCAGTGGCACTCACAGCCAGTCTCTTCGCACAGGCAGAAATCCCTCAGCCTCTGGCAGCCGGACCTATGACTCAGAGGCCCAGGGCTCCCTGCCCACCGAGTGAGTACCCGCCATCCCCTTCGCAGCAGTAACGGACCTCCCGTGCACAAGCCACGCCCCGGGGAGGAGCTTTCCTGCTCCGGGTCTGCGCCTTGCTCCCCGAGGTCCATCAGACAAGGAATCCCGGGCAGCACCTCCTGTCCAGATGGAAGCCTTTCTTCCTTGGATGTACCCGAGACGGTCGCACAGCAGAGGCCTTGCCGCACGTGCAGTGTCTACTAGAGTAAGACGCACGTCCATCGTGTGCTGCTTGTCATAGACTTTGTTTCATAAATTAGTCTCCACGGAAATTTTATTTGGGAAAGCTAAACTGTTTCACCAGAAATCTTTTAAAGAAGAGGTAAAGAAAGGTTCCTCCCTAGATTGTATGTGTGGGGAACAGGGAGTTTCTCTCCCACGGAAGTGTCGGTCGCAGGTTTCTCGTTCTAGTTTCACCCAGACAGGACGCTGTTGTCGCCCCTCGTTTGAAAGGGCTCAGCAGCCCCTTGCAGCCTGCCTTGAGCTCGTCCCATGGGGCATGGGGGTGCTGGGGGTGCTGACGGACAGGCAGAAGTTAGACCACGAGGCTCCTCTTCAAGGCTGCCCCTGACTCTTGGTGCAAGTTCCAATCTCCATGGAAAAACGAAAATTACAAGATAAGCCGTCAGAGGCTCTGAGAGTGGCCAGCTCTGACCCCTGCCCTCGCCCAGTCCCGACAGCGAGGTCGGGTGTTCCGTCAGCCGGTGCGGGGCTCGCAGGCACCGCTGGCCTGCGTCTCCGGTGTGTACTGAGCGCTGGGGTCAGGCAGGCGCGCCAGCAGCTCGGGGCGCTGGTCCCTCGCTCTCCGCGGCCGCTGAGCGCTGAGAGCCACGAGGGCGCACCCTGCGCGCGCGGAGGTGCCTCCAGCCCGAGTTCCCGCCTCTTTATCCTCAGCACGGACTGGTCCATTCCCATCCGATGGAGAACTCAAGCAGGGAGAAGGTAAGGAGCGCGCCCAGGGCCGCACAGCTAGCTGGGGACAAGGCGAAACGCACAGAACTCGATGCGTGCGTGCCACAGGACAGTCAAAGGACATCGCGGGGACCCCGCAAGGAGTGGGCTCGGCGGTGATGCTCAGAAGCTGTGTCACATCCTAGGTCCCGCGCACATGCCCTGACCTGGGGGAAGCCTCGGAGATGTAAGCACGTTAAACACCTTGCGATGAGATTCTTTGGGGCGTCTGAGTTTGGTCATTAAGTCCTAATCACTAAATCCTAAATCAAACGACAAGTGTCCTTGTAGCAGAAAGGTGGAGGGAGACCTACTCTTGTCAGGAGAAGGGACGGGTGCCCAGAAGCCCGGGCATGCGGAGCTGGGGACCAGGGAGGGTCTCCTGGTGGCGTGCGGATGGAGCAGCCTGCTGGCACCTGGTTTCTACAATGGTCTCCTGAGCGGCGAGAAAAGAGATTGCTGTTGTGGCCCAGCGGGTGTGCGGCTACTTAGGACAGCGGCCGTGGCCAAAGAACATCGAGGCCTGCAGCACACAGGGTCGGGGCGCCGCTGCCACGCAGGGCTGTGGCGGAGCCAGGATGTGCGGAGAGCCTGAGGCCAGCCTCGGCCTACCGCGGAGGTCACGGAGATGGAGACCTTGTGAATTGATTACAGAAAGAAACCGAGGGCAGCGAAGCCTCAGCCCCCACCACTCAGCTCCCGAGCAAATATCCATGGAGCGAGTGTCCATCGCGGGCGCTTTCTTGGCGCCGGGGACACACGGCGAGTGGAGCGGGCTGTGGCTGCGGGGCGCAGCCTCCGAGAAGGGAAAACGTGGAGATTCGGGAGAGGGAGCGAAGTGAGCTGGGCACGCTGCCCCCAGCCCTCCCGACTCGGATGTTTCCAAATCCTCCTTCTTAGCTATTTCTTTTTCACAAACGCTGCCACAAATTCAAGTCCAGTTGTCTCCGTTCTTTTTAATATAACCGGCCCTAAATAACAGAGAGCATGGGTTCTTCATTCAGAGCACCTTGGCGCTGCTTCTCAGATGCCTATGAGAAAGCTCCTTTCCAAATGCCACCTAGAACCTCCATTTGGGTCGTGAGGCCGCACTTCACTTCACCTCCGCCCTAGGAGAGAATTGAAGACGTTTTCAGTCTTTCACTGTGTGGAAAAACGTGTTAGCTTTGTACAGGTATCTTTGGGATCCTGTGGATAGCTTCCCAGAAAAGGAATTACTAGGGTATACTGATAAGCCTTTCATTTCATTTCATCTTGTCATATCATATTTTATTTTATTTTTGGTATTGAGGATCCAACTCAGGACCTTGTGCTTGCCAGGCAGGTGCAGTGCCCCTGAGCTATGCTGCCAGCCCCAAGCAATGTTAACGACTGCCAGATTGCTTTCATCAAGGTCTTATTAAGGTGTAGCTCCCAACAATAACGTGAATGTGTTTGTTTTTCCACAAGCTGCCCTCCAACCATGGAGTCAACAAAATTGTGGGTTCTTTGTTCATTATTGCTGAAGGAGGACAATAATCGTGGGTTGTCTCTAACTTGCGCTTGTCTCCTTATGAACAGTGAGTGTTTTCCTGCGCGCAGGAGTCCTGTGCATTTCCTCTCCGATGGACATGCGAGCCACATGTGAGACTGCCTGGTCTCCCTGCAGGCAGTTGGCTTTATTCTCATTTATTTCTGTGTGACGTTCTATGTTTAAGAAATTATTTTGTTCTATAAATTTCAAGCATTTTTCCATATGTTGTCTTTTGATTTTGATTTTAGATTTTTAATTTTTCCATCTAGATTTTTTAATGTGTATGGTAACATTTACCAATTTTTGTAACTCCTGGATATTTATAGGTCCTAATACTTAAGAGGATCATTCTTACCTTCCATTAATAAGGGAATTTTCTTATAATCTGATTGTAGTTTCATATTTTATACTTTGATCTATTTAGAAGAAATTTTGACATATCCCATGAAAGTTGAGCTCCCCAACATGGTTCTCTACTTTTTTTTGTGACCACATATTTAAAATGTGCTTGTTTTTGACTGATAGATAAAAGCATAAAAATTGTATATATTAGTGGGGCACCAGGTAATGTTTTGATACATGAATACATTGTATAATGTTTGTTTAAATCAGTCTGAACACGCATATCCCCTCAAATATTTATCATTTCTTTATGGAAAAAATTTAAAAATGCTTTCCTCTGGCACTGAAAAATACAACCCATTACACCTGTAGGAACACTGCTGTCGGTGGCTCTCACCCTCCAATCAGTCTTTCCCTCGGGCCCAGGCCTATTCTCCCTGGCTCTGGACATCTCTTCTCTCACCGTCTATGCCTCCACAACCATTTCTCAAAAGTCTGTTTTTGCAGGCCAGGGAGATAGCTCAGTGGCATAAGCACCTGCCTTGCAAGCTCAAGGTCCTAAATTCAATCCCCGATTCAAAGAAAAGTATGTTTTCCCTCCTGACCTGAGACTAAACCTCTATCATGTATTAAATTACTGTACATTGTTGGTGTTTAACTGTCTTCCCTCATGTTCTCCATTGGCCTGTCAACTTGTTGACATTCCCTAAGAATTACTTTCTTTCCTTTAACTGTTTCCCTGCTTATTCTCAATTGTTTAATTTTTATATGAAATTTATCATCAGTTGGTCTTGTTCTAAAGTAAGAAAATAATTGATCTTTTATGGGAAAGTTATGAGAGAGAAATGATGTCTTAAGGATGTAAAATTATAGACAACTTAGACAGAAATTAACAGTCCAAGAGGGGCGAGGCATCCAGGGTGCTCACAGGAGACCCAGCTGGGTTGCGGAGATGAGTCTGAGCCAAGCCGGGCCTGCGGGCCCCTTGCAGCGGGCTGGAGAGCTTAGCACACACTGCTGCTGCCTCTGGCCTAGAAGTAAACGCAGCCTGAGGCTGCGCTGAACTCCACCGCCCCTGCAGCGAGCCCCTGGGCGTCGAAGAGCAGGTGCTGAGCTGGACCTCTGGACCCACGCTTCCCGTCTCTTCCGAGTGCTGCTGACCCACTTCCTACTGGATCCATGTCAGCGGAGCTCCATGCCTGTGACCCTGAGGTGGATTGCAGCCCACCTAGTGCGCCTGAGGTGGATTGCAGCCCACCTAGTGCGCACGCTGTAACTCTGCCATGTAAGTTACCCCAGACACAGGGCCTCAGAGGTGGCCCACCCGAGTCCTCCCAGAAGCCCAGGAACTTTCTCTTCTCCTTATTTTCAGCAACTCTCTCCTAACTTCCTTTAGTCCTCACCCCATTTCTTGGTGTCAGGAGACCACAGGCGGGGCCCATCTGGGAGTTGTCCCCATAGCACCATCCCTCTGTGGTCAGTCATTCCATGTCTGTCAGAAACGCTTCAAGTTTTCCTTGGTCAGTGTCTGCATCAGTTTTGGGAAGTTTATTCATAGGTATTTTACATTTATTGCTACTGCTGTAAATGGTTAATCTTCCTATTATATCTTCTAAGTAATTTTGTCAAATAATATGCTGTTTTACTCACACCAATTTTTTACCTCATGCCCCAATGAACTTCATTGATTTTTAAAACTCTCCAGTTGATTCTCACATTTCCAAGCACACAGCCACATCCTGTGTGAACAGTAGCCCTCTCTTCCATCACCACCTTCAGCTTCCAGGGCCTTCCCCCGCCCGTGGGCTTCCCCTGAAAGGCCCCGTGTTTCTGCACCGCGTTTGGCCCCAGCGTGTGCTCGCCCTTCTTCCCACACAGAGGTGGCTTTTCCTGGCTGGAAACTCAGAGTGAACGTTTCACATTTTCACCTGTTTGCGGCAACCTTTCTCTGATGCCGGGTGGTAAGCGTGCTGCACTTTTCCACGCGCTGTTCTTGGGCTTTGGGATTCTGCTGTCATCCTTGGAAACAGCCATCCGTCCCTGCTCAGACGGAGTTTAGTGTCTCTGGTCCGGCCCCTTGGCAGGTTCCGTGGGGAGTACGAGGACTAGCACACGGCTCCAGCGACGAGGTCTGCGGAGCTCCGGGGCTGCCGCGCAGTCCGCCGCTTGCTTCCCACCAGCACACGGCCTGGCGCGGCTGGAGGGCCTGCTGCTTGGACGCTTTCGAGCCCACTGTTTTTCAGACAAAATCCAGGGGGATTTCATCGCCAGACCAGCCAAGAAGCCTCACAGGAGCAAACAGGCTGCACAGATTTTTCCACTAGCAGGTGAACATCTTCCTCTGAAACACTTTTCTCAAAATCCTGTGAGCCGCCATGTCGAGGACTTCTGAGTCCCCGTGCAAATCCTGCCCAGTCTTGTGTGGCGTTCACGGTCAGTGCCTGTAACTCAGAGTCTGTGCACTATCTGGATCCTGCTTTACTGAAGGTTGAGTGTGAGAGATTTTTTAAAATTGTACATACTCTTGTTAGATGGTTTCTGTTAGAGGGGACCCTGTTAACATAAGCCATGAAGCATGGGCTGCCTCAGCAACACCTTGTGACAATGCAAAGGAGCGCTCTTAGCATGATGACAGGCCCGGCCCGAGGGGTGTCCTCGTGGAATATGAGGGGCGCAGCATCCCTGCCTGCCGTCGCTCCCTTCTGGTGGCCCAGACGATGTTTCTGTCACCAGTCCCCGTCCTTTGGTGCACACCTGGACACACATTCACACGTATGTGTGTGTGCATGTGTGCATAGGGAGGAGGACTATCAAGTAGTGAAGAAAGTTAAGCGAGAACCACAAGTTCTCTTGGATTTGTACAGAAGCTTCACTGTCCCTTCATCCTCGCTATGAGAACTGCGTTCAGCTGGGTAGCACTCGTCCCCACCCGCAGCTATACCAAGCCGATCATGGGCGACCAAGGAATCATACACTCTTAATTCCAGCAAAAGTACATTTGAGCCAAAAGCTGGCTTCAGGGGCACCATTTTCAGATGACATTAGAGATAAAGGCAGCTGTGTATTTGTTCCCTGAATTTACTAGACTGTTATTTAACGGATAGTGGAACTTTGTGACAGTTTGTTCTTTGGGTGTTGATGACGTTCATGCGTTGTTACTGCCTAGAACACACAGGCTGATACTATTGCTCCTGCTCAGGGTCAGCACGCCCCAAGAGCCTGGTAGTAGTAGCACTGGGTCACAGCCGTCAGGTCCCCTCTGGGGCTCCGCATATTGCTGGGGTTGGCTCACCCGATGGACAGCCGGTCGTATGCACCTGAGGGCAGCAGGCCTGGCAGGAGGTTCACATTGCTGCCATATCAAGGCACTGGCGCTGAGCTTCAGCGGTGGCGGAGAACTCTGCCAGGGTGTGCGACTTCTCCTAGAAGGTCCAGGATGCAAAACCAACCTGTCTAGCACCATGCTATGGCCTGTGCCTAGATGTCCCCCAAAGCCCCATGCAAGGGCCGGCCAGGTAGCTCAGTAGACTGAAGTGCTTGCTGAGGAGGCGTAAGACCAGGGTTCAATCCTCAACCTCCATGCCAGCCCCACCCTGGGATGCACTGAGATGGTGTCTGAGACTGGGCAAGGTGGCACACGCCTGTAATCCCAGCACTTGAGAGGCTGAAAACGGGAGGATCACTACAAGTCTGATCTATGTAGTAAGACCCTGTAGACTCTGTACTAAATATATTTTTTTTAAAAAAACAACAGATTTTTTTTAAAACAAAGCCGCATGCAGCCATAGGTGGGGCTTTCTCAGAGGTGGCTGCATCTCGAGTGTGTGGTGCTGGAATTAAGGGTGTGCGATTGCCGAGCCATGATTGGCGTGGTTCTGGGTGTGAGTGCTACCTGCTCTAAGTGCACCTAGCATAGCTAGGACAGAGGCAGAAAAAGGCTGCTGTTGTCGCTTGGAGCTTGCTGTCTTGCTGACTTCTGCCATCTGTCTGGCATGAGCTGATTCTCCTCCGCAAGGCCCGAGAGCCGTGCACACTGCCTTGGGGCCTGCCAAATATAGACTGAAACCTCTTCAAACTGAGCCAAATAAGCCCCTCCTCCCTTCACTTGGTGCCAGGTGTTCTGCCTCCTTAGCAATGTGAACAGGAGCTAAGGCAGACCAGAGGGTCCCTGCTCTCTGAAAGCACTCCTTAGCCCGCCCATGTCCACTGGCTCCTCCCTCATGAGGCACTGGAGCTGCCGGGTCAGAACTGTGCACAGGACTCGTCTACAGACTGCAGTCCGCTGACTACGGTTTCAGAAGCAACACCGCAGCTGAAGTGGGTGTGATTTAAGACTGAACATGCTGCTGGTGACGGCGAACCACAGACCCGGACTGAGGTGGCTCCAGGAAGGAGACTGCACGGGGCTGGTCGCCGTTACCTCATCTGACCTTGCAGCCCTGAATGCCAGCTACCTTATAAACTACCTTAAAATAAAATGCTATAAATAAGCTTCCCTCTGCAACTCCAGTCACTACAGGCCCTACCTGAGCTCCCAGCAGGCCACCCGCCCCTCCGAGATCAGCCTTGTTCTTACACACAGAGAACATGAGGACTCTTAGTTTCCTAAGTCCTCTGATTCAGCCTCAAGTTATCCACAAAGGCAGCCATTCCTGAGCGCTCACACGAGCCAGGGGTGCTGCATGCTCTACTCACCTTAACTCGCTTCTCTGCAGCCTGGGAAGGGTGCTCTGGTGAGAGGCATTTGGCAGAACCTACACAGGGCTGATCACCGTTACCAAAGAGCTCCCCAAAGAGCTTAGGCAGTGCCCGACTGCCCAGCCCCCAGACTCCCCACTGACATCGTCACGTGGCTCCGAGCTCTTCAGCTCCATATGGCAACTTTCCCGCGCAGGGCCTCCCCCTCCACCGTCCACTGCAGGCAGGGCCACTCTCCACCTGCTCACGTAGCTCTGAAGCCCCCAGTCTCTCTAACCTTCCTTCTTTCAGAGTTCAGCTGATGCTTTCCAAGATGATGTCAATCATCTGTAGGCAGTCTGCATATATACTTTTTCCCAAATCCCAACTGCACTGTGCCAGTTCTGGAGCAATTCCATCTTGTGAGGTTTAATGAGGATCACGCAGTGGTCCTTGCATGATAAAGCACTGCTTGCTGAGGGGGACACTCTTTCAGTGGAGGTCCGACTTACTCCCCTCAAGACAGCTTTGCTGCACTGGCGCTGTGTCCACACCGTACTGGAGACCACGTGCTGTGTGCACAAAAGTGGAGTCCAGCCCAAAAGCAGGTTCCACTGTGCTGCTGGCTCACATAGTGCCACCATGCCTCTGTGTGTGTGTGTGTGTGTGTGTGTGTGTGTGTGTGTATGTGTGTGTGCACGCATAACTACTACTGCTATTATAAGAACTGGGGGCCGGGGATGTAGCTCAGCAGCATAAGCACCTGCCTGGCAATCTCAAGGTACCAAGTTCTATCCTTGGTTAAAAAACAAAACAAAACAAAACAAAAAAAATACTGGGGAAGTTCAATATAAAATTCTTACTTCTTTTGAAAGATTATTCATCAGGTGCTCGTAGTCCATATATAAGTGACCTGCCTATCACCCTAGACGTGTGGGTTTGGGATCTCCACTCTGAGCCGTTCAAAGGCTGAGCATACGTGGTGTTTTTGTGCTTGTGTAAGCTTTCCTATGATGTTTCTTCAGATTACACTGCTGTTAGCCACCTGGTCAAATCTTCCTTTTTTTTTTTTTGCGTTACTGGGGATTGAACTCAGGCCCTTGCGCTTGCCAGGCAGGCACTTATGCCACTGAGCTGCATCCCCATCCTCCTTCCTTACCTTTTTAGAATTACTTTTATTATTATTATTATTCTTTTTTGTGTGGCCGGCTCGGCCTACCCGGGGGCGGGGCTGCCGTGGCGTGTGGTGCTGCGGATCTGTGGTCCCTGTGCGCTGCCTAAGCGGCCTGGGCAGGGGCGTTAGGCCGGTGAGCTAGCTCTCTCGCCAGCCCTTCCTTACCTTTTAAGGTCCAGACAAAGCATGGCCATGTCTGTGAAGTCATTCCAGAGCTGAATGAATTCAGTTACCCATCAAGTTCTCTGTGTATGTGCAATGGAGCTCTCTCCAACCATTCAGGTGTATCTTCTGGCCAGACGGCCAAGTCTTGGAAAGAGAGTCCATCTTGACCCCTCCACTCTAGCCACAAGCCTCAGCCACTGCGTGCCCCATCCCCGCGAACAAACACTGAACAAATTCAGCTACAGTAAAAAGTTATCTTTTAATCTCTTCATTAAAGTCTTTTCCTCACCAATTGTTAAGCAAACAAGTAAATGTACTATTAGCTCATGTCAAAAGGGTTATTTATTATTTATTTTATTTTTGGTATTTAGTACAGGGTCTCACTATACAGCTCAGACTTGCAGTGATCCTTCCTGTTTTGCAGCCTCCCAAGTGCTGGGATTATAGGCGAGTGCCACCACGCCCAGTCTCATTTGATGTCTCAGTGTGCCCTGGGGGCAGTGGTGGAACATGGCACGCCAGGGATTGAACCCCAGTCCCTGTGTCTGCCTAAGCAGGTGCTTTAATCCACTGAGCTATCTGGCTGCCCTTAAAGGGTTGATGAAAGTATAACTTCTTAGTAAAATATCAGCAAACCAAATTAAATAGCCCATGAAAAACTGTACATCATGACCAAGGGAGGTTCATCCCTAGAAGCTCAGATTAGCTTAACAGGTATAAATCAATCAGTGTGATAAATTGAAGCAGTGGAATGAAAAAGAAATCACATGATTATCTCGGTAAACAGAGACAAAATGTTTTCATCTTTAACTTTCAGTTGACTAAGAGAAACTAATGGCATAAATGAAAAAAAATAACATATGTGTGCTATTATTTGTTTCTTTCTGTGAGTTATTTTTGTCTATGTCTTATGTTCTGAGTTACTTTTAAGATTATGATATATAGTATGTGAACTATTGTTATTTATTTTGCTATAAAATTTTTTTATAAAATAAAAAAAATTAAGGTTTCATTTTCCTTCTGGATAAAAACTCAGTGTTTTCAGTGTATATGTTCTTTCTACCCCAAAACAAGGGATATCTTTTTCTTTTGACACAAGGTCTTACTACGAAGTTTGGATTCCTAGACATCCTCCAATCTCAGCCTCCCACGCCCCGGGTTACAGGCATGCACCACGATGCCTGGTTTGGGGCTGCTACAGTACGCCCAAGGTTCTGCGGCTGGCATAGCATGTGGTGCCAGGGATCAAACTGGGGTTCTTGGGCTTGCCAGGCAGGCACTCATGCCGCCGAGCTATGTCCCCACATCTTTCCAAATTCTGATATCCTCTTAAATCTCCTTTTTCCATAGTGCTGCAGTTTTTGTGTAGATGTCTTTCACTTCCTTTGTTAGACTGACTCAGAGGTATTTCATTTTTGGGATGCTATTTTGAAAGCTATTGTTTCTCTATTTTCTCTCTAGGTTACCTCGTTATTTATGTACAGGAAGGCTATTGATTTTTGAGTGTTGACTTTGTATCCCGCTATGCTACTGCATTTGGCTACTGGGTCAAGAAGTTTTTTGGTGAAGTTTTCAGGGTCTTCTATGTAGACTTATCCTGTCATCCACAAATAAAAATAATTTAACTTCTTTCTTTTTTATCTTTATTCCTTACGTATATATATTTTCTAATTGCTCTAGCTAATGTTTCCACAACTATACTGAATAAAAGTACAGATAGCGAGCATCCTTGCGTTGTTTCTGATTTTAGTGTGAAAGCTTTCCGTTTTTGTCCATTTACATGATGGCTATTGGCTCGTCGTAGATGGCTTTTATCAGATTATGCTAAACACCATCTATTTTAATTTTCTTTAGGAATTTTAGCATAAATGAGTTCTGGACTTTGCTGAAAGCTTTTTCTGAATCTATTTAAATGACATGACTTTTGTTCTTGACTCTGTTAATATGGTATGTGACATTTATTGATTTGCAGATATTGAGCATATCCCAGTTGGTCATGGTGTGCAGTCTTGATGATTCGCTACTATCTGTTCGACAATATCTTCTTGAGGACTTCTGCTTCTGTGTTTATTAGCGAGATTGACCTGTAGAGCTTTCTTGGTTGAGTCCTTCTCAAGTTTTGGTGTCAGGGTGATACTTGCTTCATGAATGAGTTTTAGAGTACTGCTTCCCTTTCAATGTCATTGAAACATCTGAGAAGTAGTAGTAGTGCTAGGTCTTCTCTAAATTTCTTGTAGAATTTAGCAGTAAATCCATTGGGTCCTGGGCTTTTCTTTGTTGGTAGTTTTTTAAAATGTATTTAGTACAAGGTCTACAGGGTTTCACTACACAGATCAGACTTGTAGTGATCCTTCCTGTTTTTCAGCCTCCCAGGCACTGGGATTGTAGGCATGCACCACCACGCCCAGTCTCCATCACCATTCAGTGTGCCCTGGGGGCAGGGCTGCCATGGCAGGCTGAGGACCGAACCCTGGTCCCTGAGTCTGCCTAAGCAGGCACTTTAATCTGCTGAGCTACCTGGCCAGCCCTGTTGGTAGGTTTTTAATTACATCTTCAATTCCACTGACTGATACTGGTTTATTTAGAACTTTTATACTTCTGGATTCAGCTCTGGATTCAGTTCCTATGTATCCTGGAATCTGTCCATTTCTTCTACATTTTCCATATTATTAGACTACAAGTTCCCAAAGTAGGTGTAGACAGTCCTCTGGATTCCTGCAGGGTCTGCTCTGATTTTACCTTTTACATTCCTAATTACATAGGTTTGAGTCTTTTTCTTTCCTAAGGTTTTGTTGACTTTATTTAATCTTTTAAGGAACCAACTCATTGATTCATTGATTCCTTGCATGGTTTTCTTAGTCTCCCTTGCATTAATTTCTATTCTGATCTTAATAATTTCCTTCCTTGTACAAGCTTTGGGCTTGACTTGTTTTTCTTTTTCTACCAGCTTGAGATTCAACATTAAATTATTTATTTGAGCTTGCTCTGTTTTACTGATATAGGTATTTCCTGCTATAAATTTCCCTCATAAAACTGCTTGGCAACTTGGAAACATCCCAAATGCCCGTGAACCGACGAATGGATATGGGGGATGCGAGTGGGGTTTTATATGATCGAGAACTACTCTGCCCTTAAGAAGGGTAAACTTGAGACATTTCTAGCTAAATGGCTGAAACCTTAAGGCCATTCTCTCAGGTGACATAAAGAAGATGCACCTTAAGGCTATTCTCTCAGGTGACATAAATAAGGCACACATGCTTAAATACCACATTGTTTCTGTAGTGTGAGAAACTGAAGAGCAAAAAGGATCAAAATGTATAATAGATATTATAAAATAGAAAGAAAATGTTTAAACAGGAAGGGAAATGGGTGGGGGAGAAAAATGATGAGAAAAGAAGGAAATAAGGCTTCTGTAAGTAAGAAGGGGATAAGGGGCTAGAAGCAAGGCGGGAATAGAAAAGCAGAATGGAGCTGTGTTGCATACAGGTACAAGCTCCCTACAGCAAGTGTGATCACTGTGGACACATGAATGTATCAGTGAGCTTAATTAGTTAAAAAAACTCTTAGCAGTATCAGTACAGAAGATTTTCCAGTAATGTCCAAACTAAAACAAAGATACCCATTCTCACCACTTCTGTTCGACACAATACCAAAAGTACTAGCAACAGCAATCAGACAAGGGAAAGAGAAAGAAAGAAAGCTAACAAATTAGATCTAAAATTATCACTATTTATAGATGACATACTCTAATATTTAAGAACACACCAGCATACTCACAGAGCTATAAGGACTAACAAATGTACTCAGCACAGTTGTCTGATATAAGAATCACCATTTAAAGGCCAGTAGCCTTTAAAAGCCAAACATACATAGAAAATGGCTTAGCTGTGAAGGAAATCAAGAAAATAATCTTATTTATGAAAACAAAAAGAAATATTTTGGAAAAACAAGAAAACAATTTATACAGTGAAAACTGTTGAAAATAAATGAAAGAAGTTGAAAAGGAAATAATAAAAATATATCCCATGAGTTTGACAAGTATCCATACTACCCAAAGCACTATACAAATTCAAGGAAATCTTTCTCACATTTCATGTGCATGCTTTACAGAAATATTAAAAAATCCTAAAATTCATATTGAGCCATAAAACATGTCTGCACATAGCCAAAGCAATACTGACAAAGTTGGAGGCGGCCCCGCGGCCATCCGCACTTACCGGGCAGCGTTGCAGCAGTGTGGCCTCGCGTGGCCTCCCGTGGCCTGGCCCGGCGGGCCGGCATCCAAGCCGCAGGTTCAACGGGTGCTCAGCAAGGTCCAGGAAGGCCACGGGAAAGGCGTTCTCTTCAGTAAACTGGTGCCGGGAAACTGGATCTCCATGTGCAAAAGAACGGAATTAAATCCTTCTCACAAATCAATGAAAAGTATCCCAAAGGCCTAAATGTAAAATCCAAAATTACAAAACTCGTAGTAAAGAACACGGAGGGAAAGGTCTTGGCAATTCGCCAACCGTTGCTTAGCTATCACACCAGCCTCTCAAGCTCCAAAAGCAAAAGAGAGTAAATGGGACACCATTAAATCTAAACACTCTTGCATGGTTAAAAAGTGAGATGAAGCGGCAACCTACTGAGTGGGAAAAAATAGCCGACCCCCTAGCTGACACGCAGCCCAGAACCAAGACTTGGTACTAATAGCAGTGACAAAGAGCCCTTACAGCACCATGGCTAAATAAGTAAATAATACACTTTGACATGGGCACAGGCGCTGAGCAGCCCTTTCTCCGAAGAGAACGGCCGTCCCCTCCCAGACCAGACGACGCCTGCCACCAGGAGGACAAGGCGTGGATGTGGGCGCCGCGGGAGCAGGGAAAGCTCCGTGCACGCGGGCCTGAACGCAGAGGGCGCCGCTGCTTTGGGAAACGCAGTTGGCGGGTGACCCAAAACCGGGCGGGAGGGCCGAGTGCGCCTGCGCGAGGCCAGGCTGGGCCTGCGGGGCGGGGCGGGCGGAAGGGCGCGGGCGGCACCCGACCAACGCTCTCGGGCCCTGGGAAGACCCCGCCCGGGCCCAGCCGCCGCCGCAGCGCCTCGGCGGAGACATGCACACCAGCGGCAGCCGCCGGCAGGCAGCGAGCGGGTACTGCGAGGTGGCCAAAGCCAGAGGCCGATGCGTCGCGGGAAGATGAAGCTGTGCTTAGCAGAATCGCACCAGCGAGTTTTGCTAAGTACATTCCAGCTGCTTTTGTCCAAAAAGTAATACGTTAGTTTGCTTCACGTGGTAACCATTTTCCTATCTATATGGATAACATCGTACTGTAACCCCCAAATAAACGCGGCGAAGTTTATTTTTAACAAAGAAATAGTTGTTTTAGATGAGCGTTAGGCAAACGTCGGTCTTTGCGCGTTCGCAAGGCGGCGGTGAAGGCCGGCGCTACCTGACTTCTGTAACCTCCCTCCCCTTGGAGCACTGCTCAGAGGATCAAAAACAGCACACGTTTTTGAAGAATACTCTCGCGTGCGCCGCAGACTCAATAGGCGGTAATTACTTCATTCATCAGGTCTGCGCGTGCACCTCCAGTTTCAAACCTTGCAGTGTCACAGGAAGCTCTTTGTAACCACATCCTGCGTGACCGACGTCGCTGGGGTTTGCTTTTTCTTTCTGTTTTATGCCACACATTAAAATACAAGGCGCAGTGCCTGGCTGGACCTAGACGAGAAGAACAACACAGCCGTTTAGAGGAACTGGACGACTCACAGGAGGTGGGATACAGCGCTCGCTTCCGGGCGGCGCGCAGCGTCCGCGTGAGCAGGAGAAGCCTCGGGCTTTGTGCGGAGCCAGGCGAGGCAGCCGCGCAGTCGCTACGCGCGCTAAGCGATGCCTGAGGGCCAGCGTGCAAGCACCTGCTTGCTTTTTGTCTGCAGACAGCCCCAGGTGCGCGCAGCCGGCCGCAGCGCCTTGCTGTCCCGCTCGGCGCCTCCGCCAGCCCGGCACCTGCCACAGGTGTGCGTGCGGAGGCCGGGAGGGCCCTGGCCCCGGTCTCTCACCTGCCTGTGTGCAGGGAGCTCCATTCTGGGAGGAGCACGCGAGATCCCAGGCAGATTGGAAACTTTCTTCGTAGGAGTTTTCTTTCTGTGCGATCCAGTGTTCTCCTGCTACGGCTTGCGACCTCCCCGAAGCCTAGATTCATGGTGCGGTGCTAGGCTCGACGGCACAAGGATTAAGGACGTAGTGCTGCCTGCCCTAAGGAGCCTGGGATACAAGAGACAGAAAGAGCTGTGTCGTCCCTCGTTGCTCTGCCCGTGGAGAGCTGTTTGTCCCCTACAGTGCCTGTCTGCCGGGCCACCCTGCCTTGGAGCCAGCCAAATATGGACTGAAACGTCTACTGAACTAAACAAACCTTTCTTCCCTAAATTTGTGGGTGTTGGGTATTTTGTCTCAGCAATGAGAAAAGACATCTCCTAACTACTTGGCAGGGACTTTGATTCTGCATTGCTGGCCTCTGGTTAACATAACCAGACCCTGTTGAACTGTGGGAACATGCCCACTTGTCTTTCTCTTCTGTTGTGTTTGTCTTTTTGAGACAGGGTCTTGATATGCAGTTCAGGCTGGCCCTAATCTCAGTAGCACAGGCTGGCCTCAAACTCACAATGATCCTCCTGCCTCAGCCTCCCGAGTGCTGGGATTACAGGCATGGCCCAACAGTTTCTTGACAGAGCATTATATCAGCTCCTAAGTGGTTCTAATTGTAGAACATAAACAGCCAACATAATAGAAAGTGGACATCCTCTTTTCAAAATAAATGTGCCTCACTATCAGAAGTAAACAGGAGTCTGCCACCAATAGGTGAACTGCATGTCAGGTTTAAAGGACGCAGGGCAAGCCTAGAGAACTGCTATATACCTTATTTGCCTTAAAGAAATAATCCAGTATGAGCCTTGCATTTCTCTCTGGTTCCAAATACTCCACAGGCACCTCTTTTCTTGCCCATATGTCCTGTCTTTCCAGACCTTTAAACAATATTCAGTTCGGTATTTGTTCTGAAGGTAGAAAAACTCTCTGCCTTCATGAATGTCAAGACCAACTTTAAGCAAAGCAGACAAGCACCCATGTGTTTATGCCAGCACTCTTTTGTTCCGTCTTTATATTTTTAAACCAAATATTAGAAAAGATTTGTAACTTCTAAAATTCAATGTATTTGCAAGTCTTTTAATTTTTTAAATGAATATGCCAAAGTTCTGACCTCTTGTCTGTACAGAAAGTTAATCCTGGGACTAGAAAATAGGCTTTATGTGAACCTGATTTTTCTCTGGCCTTTGTTTTTTTCTCACTTAGGAAAGGAAAATTGGGTTGATTATCCTCAAAGGCTTAAATTGAAGGCAAAATGAAAGGTTAGCCAGGACCTTTGCTGAGCCTACAGGAGGTTTAAGCTGTGGGTATGTTTGGGCTGTTTCAGGAGAAGAAGGTCAGTTTTGCTCCACTCAGCTATGAAATGGGACCAGGCGACAGCTGTGGGCCGGCTGAGGTCTGGGGTGGCCCGTGATGTTCCCGGCACAGCTTGTCCACATGCTGCAGGCTCCTGTCCCTGGCAGGATCATGTTTTAAGGTCAAGGGAGACATAAAGCTGGGCACATGCTCTGATCCAGTAGTTTCCACTCTGGCGCATGGGGAAGGAATGGGGGGGGGGGCTCGTCACTCCCCATCAGCTGCACGATGGTCCTGGGCCTCACGGAGCAGGAGCTGCCAAGGTTTAAAAACAGAATGGCACCAGGGCAAAGCACCACACCCTGGCATCAAATGCTTCCCATAGTTTCCACCCCCAGCCCTCTCCCTCCCCCACCCACTGCTTCTATTTAAACCCCAGGCTCCTTGCTGGGCAGTATAGGTCTGGGAAGGAACAGGTAGCATGGCCCCAGGAGAGAAGGAGCAGGCGGAGGGGCCGGCCAAGAGGGCCCTGCGCAAAGTGCGCACAGCCACCCTGGTCATCAACCTGGCCCAGGGCTGGCAGCAGTGGGCCTCAGAGAACAGCACCAGGCAAGCCCAGGAGCCCCCGGGCTGGGTGCCAGGAGGGACCCAGGATGAAGCCGCTGCTCCCCGGCCAGCCGTGCACCCCACTGCCCTCCAGGACGCTCAGAGGGCCACAAAGTCTCAACCCCCAAAGCCAGAGGGCAATAAAAATGCACATGGCTCAGAAGAAGCCACCGAAGCCTCACGCATCAAAAGGAAAGAGGTGACCAAAAGTGTCGTGAGCAAGGCTTATGAGCGAGGGGGTGACGTGAGTGCCCTAGGCCATAGGTATGAGCTGGAGGGGGACCCACCCGGGCCAGCGCACTCAGAGGACAGCTTGGACAGGCTCCTCCGAAGCCATGCGTCGCCCACTCGCAGGAGGAAGTGCGCCCACCTGGTATCAGAGCTAAGCAGGGGCTGGAAGGAGCTGTGCCAGGAGACACCCACCTGGAAGAGCGACAGTGTGGACACGGAGGACAGTGGCTACAGTGAGGCTGAGGAGAGGCCGGAGCAGGAGGCAGCCCCGGTGGCTACCACCAGGATCAAGCGCCCCTTGGCTTCCCAGTAAGTGGGTGTGGTCTGTGCTCCCACGATTGGGTCGCTCTGGGTCCGGAGGCAGGGGAGGATGAGGCCAGACAGAGGCCCCGCAGGACAGTGCCAGCCCAGCCTAGGGGCTCTGGCCACTGCCCCTCCTCCCAGACTCCTGCAGTTCTGGGGTAGGGTCTGTGCACAGCCCCTTCCTGGGAGGTGGGGCTGAGGCCCGAGTCTCCTCTCCGTGTCCCTAATGGTGAGTGTGACGCTCCAAGGCAAGCTGTAGAGCCTCAAGCTCCAGGGAGCCTCTCTGAGCCTTCTGGGGGCTCTCCAGGCTGGGCACAGGTGGCTACAGCCCTTCTTGCCCTCTGGGGTCCTTCCCCAGGGAGCTCTGCGTCAGGCAGTGTAGACCCAACCATGCACAGCTCCGCACAAAGCTGGAGGGACTCTGCCCAAGCAAGGTCAGGCACTGCTCCAGAAGCAAGGTGGCACTGTTGGACAATACTAACAGGCATTTGGTCACTTACCATCATTTGTAGGCACCTTGCTCTCCAAAGTCTGGCTCCTTCCCCCTAGAGGCCCTCTTTCTAGAGCCAGGGACTCTGGGAATAGCCATATGCCAGGCCTTGGCCAGCTGCAGGGCACGTGATGACAGTCAGAGCAGTCACCATGCCTTCTTAGGTCGGTCCCCTGGACGCTGGGACTCATGGCTCAGCTAGTAAAGAGCAGGCCAAGAGGGCCAACAGTCCTGGCACTTCCTCTGTCCACTTCCCTTCCCTGACAGAGGGACCACCTGGACATGCCAGGATCTAACTGTAGGAGGCCAGGGAGATACTTCCCCCTTCCACAGAGGTCCCCAGGACCCAGCATATCCACACAGGACTCAGAAAGGACTCGGGACTCAGAGACTGCTTGGTGCCAACACACTGGCAGGTATCACATGCCATAACCGGCCCGTAGAATCGTGACCATGAAGAGACAGGACACAACAGGCCCCACATCCACCCACACTGATCACACGGCAGACAGATACCAGGCTGTACCCTGAGGATAGGGCAGGACACAGCGCCACACAGGCGGGTGGGGACGCTCTACTTGCAGTGCAGGAGACAAGTGTGTAGCAGCGAGCTGCTCCCGGACTTCCTGCTGAGTGCTCCAAGTCTTCATTGGCAGGCAGCCTGGGTCTCAAGTATGTCTGCAGGTTTGGGTACTGCCAAGACCAGCTGAGCTTTTCTGAAGATGCCAGGCCTTGCCCACACCGCACGGGCAGCCTGCGCTCTCATGTGGGCAGCCAGGCAGAGGACAGTCACTGTGACGATGGAGGACAGAGCTCTGGGTGTGCTTCTGCAAAGGCAGAGGGGGAAATGTCTAATGGCTAGAAACACAGACATAGCAGGGCAGCATTGGTTTGGTTTGGCCGAGACAGTTCTAAGGAGTTCAGGCTGGCCTTGCACTGTGCAACCCAGGCTGAACTCAATCTTCCTGCTTCGGCCTCCTGAGTGCTGGGGTCACAGGCATGCAGCACCACAACTGGCTGGCAGTACATGTTTAAAAACACAATTTGATTATTTTAGAATTAGGCCTGCACCCTCATGATACTACTGGCCCACACTTTGCAAAACCAGGTTTGCCTTGTTGGTAAGAAAATGCATTCCAAATTCGAAGTGCAGCTGAAAGCACTCCTTTGTTAGGCGGTGCAGGCAGAGCGCAGGCTGCAGGAGAAAGTGTGCGCTCAGCCCAGCGGGGCCTCTACCCTGCCCCACTCGCGGCCATGCTCCTGCAGCTCACCTTCCAGGGCCGCCACCGGCTCTGTGACATGGGAACCTCCCCTCCGAGGAGCGGGGCAGTGGCGGCGCTCAGTGGTGGGGAACAGCAGCACGAAGCAGTCAGTGCTACTCCCGGCTGGCGCTCGCTGGCCGACACAGTGCAGCTGGAGGTGCGGCCTCATTAACCCCGCAGGCGACATTTCTGCAAGGCTGAGTGGTGTGTGTCTGTGTGGCGCTCCAAAAGCTCTTTCAGAAATCACTCAGAAGGTCCTCCAAGACATGGACGCCCTCCGACACCTAGAGCCCAGCTCCGAAACGCTGCTAGCACGCAACTCACACACACACACACACACACATACGCACTTGTATGAATTCGGTATAAGAAAGTTTATTTTTTTCAAAAGTTTAATATATGCAGTTTACTTACAGAGAAAATAATCTAGAAGGGCACATACCCTAAATAGTGGGTGAGCATGAGTTTTCTTTCCCTTCTCACATTCTGTAGGGTGCCTATATATATATTTACAATGAACAAATTACAAGGATGCGCACTAGGACACACGTTGGCCACAGTGCAGAGGAGAAGCCACATCGAGTGACCATACCTTGCCCTTTCTCCTGCAGGGCGGGAAGGTACACGGAACAGCTCAGCTGCAAGGCACACCGGAAGCTCAGCCAGGTGGGCTGCCTGGCGGGCAGGTGGCAGCAGTGGGCAGAGCAGCACATCCAGACCCAGAAGCTCAACCCCTTCAGCGAGGAGTTCGACTACGAGCTGGCCATGGCCACGCGCCTACACCGTGGGGACGAGGGATACGGCCGGCCCAAGGAGGGCACCAGGACAGCAGAGCGGGCCGAGCGGGCCCAGCAGCACATCCACCGTGAGATCATGGAACTGTGCCTGGTCATCCGCACCATGGCACGCCACCAACGGGACGGCAGGGTGCAGGTCACTTTCGGAGAGCTCTTCGACAGGTACGTGCGCATTTCGGACAAAGTGGTGGGCATCTTGCTGCGTGCCAGGAAGCACGGCCTGGTACACTTTGAGGGAGAAATGCTGTGGCAGGGCCGCGATGACCATGTGGTCATCACCCTGCTGCAGTGACCCGGTGGCCACCGCCCTGCTGGAGTGACCGGCAACGGTGTTCCCTGGGAGCAAGCCTTACCAAGTCAGACGTGGCCCATTCCTGTCCTGCCGCTCAATGCCAGCCTATGAAGGACTAAAACAAGCTAGTCTGTAACAAGGCGACAAATATTAAACAACCTTTACATAAATGAATTTTGCACTATTTAAGAGGTTTGAAAACTGACAAAGCACACAGAAAGCATTTCCAAAAGCACTCACAGAATGTTAATTATAGTAAGAATATTGATATTTAAAATTCTACTTACCTTTTGAAGAAAAAAATACTTGGCTATCTACTGAAAAATTGCTACAGCTAAGAAAAATGTGGACTTCAGATGAAGCTTGCAAAACATGTCAGCGACAATTTATGAAGAGTCCATTAAATTTGGTTAAACTTAAAATCCTCAAGAAGTTGGACTTCCTGCTTTTTAAATCAGCATCTCACATGAGGCAGTATGTCCTCAGCAAGAGGCTGAAGCTGCTGTGGCTCTGCCCCAGCTGGGAGCCCCGGCCTCCTGCTCCTGCGGCACCGCAGCGAAGCCCTGAAACATGCACCGCTATGGCCCCGGACAGGGAAGCGGGTGGCGTCCACAGGGGAGACCTGGACAGCGCCAGCATCCTGCGACTCCTCAGACAATGTTCTCCTACAAGTCTTAACAGTCATGCTGCTTAATCTACTTCAAAGCACAATGAAAAAATATAGAACACAATACAGAGTGTCCAAGGTAGAAGACCCTCATTGAGTCATTGTTGAATTAAAAACATTTAGGGCATTTCAATTTTCCTTTGTATTTTAAACACAGAAACATAACTGTCTAAAAGTCATGAAAAAGCAATGTGAGTCCTGCTAAGGTTAAAAAAAAAAAAGTACAGTAAGCAGGAGGCAGCAAGGGGCAAGCGTCTCACATAACCTGCTGCTTGTTAATTTCTCCTTAAGGAGAAGTAATGGCCTATTGAGCCTAAAAACAGTGGATAAATGTGAGGTACAATTCCCACCAAATTCAAGGAAAATCATAAGAACTATACCACTGGAGGTAAATACAATAAATAAGGTCAAATTATTATACCTCAAAATATCAAGTATTCACAATTGTGTTAGACTTAAAATAAAACACACATTAAACTACCTTAAGAATTACTTTGCTTTCCTGTATTCTTTCAAACTGAAAGTGCCATTATCCTCTTAAAGAAAGTGTTTTTGTTTCCATACAAGATTTGTAAAATTATAAACTAATGACAAGTATTTCTTAGAATCATGATGTACACTTTTCTAACAGTGACATGTCAAAAATTTTTTAAAAGGCTTAGGAATAAATGAAGCTCTTGTATTTTCTCTTCTTTTTCACACGATCATCATTGGTGACTTCACGTGGCCACTGACACAGACTATTCCGCATCCACCTGAGGAAGGAATGAGTCCTTTCTCGGCTTGCCGACACTCACACAAGCTTCAGACTCAGGCCTGGCTGAGCTCAGGACGCTGGCGTCTGCGGGAGGTGACTGCTGTGTCACAGAGGCAACTTCCTGAGCTGGGTGAGGAACAGTTCAGGGCTGACATGTTGCTATTTTTTTTTTTTTTTTTTTTGGCAGAACCAAGGATTGAACTCAGGCTCTTGCACTTGCCAGGCAAGCGCTTATTTTACTGAGCCATCTCCCTGGCCCCAGACATGTTACTATGCTGAATGTAAATTACTTATTCTATCACTGTCTTCTCACCTGGAATCCAAAAAATATTTTCTCCTCAACCAAATTAGTATTCTAAAATCCCCATCATAGGTAAATTCGCAGTTGAAAAGCCTAAGACCTTGTGACAGACCATAATATAACTCAGCAAACAAGCGTTAATGAAAATCCTATTTTATCATCAAAGAAAATATATTTTATAATAACTATAAATTCCTAATAACAGGTAATATGCCAATCTGCAGAATTTTCCTGTTCCAAACTTTCACATGCTTTCCATACAGTCCGCAGTGATAATTTTTTAAAACATTAAAGAAGATTCCCTTAAATTTTCATCAAAAATAGGTACTAGATCTGAAGTCTTCTGTATCTATAGATGATCACACTATACTTTTCTGTTACTGTAGGAAATAGTACCATATTAAAAATGTAGTTAATTATCTACTCTTGGAGCTGGGGAGAGAGCTCAGTGGTCTAAGGGCCTGCCTGGCAAGCACAAGGGTCGGGGGCCCGGGCGTGGTGGCGCAGGCCTGCAATCCCAGCACCAGGGAGGCTGAGACAGGAGGGTCACTATGAGTCTGAGCTGCATAGCGAGACCCTGTACCAAATAAATAAATTTTAAAAACTTTAAAAAAAATGTTATCCTGCTATCCTGTGTTATAAAATATTTTACATATTACTGGGTTCCCCCCCCAATTTTGTAGTTCTGTTGATAGATTCCATAATTTTCTCTTTATAAATATTTTTTAACATTTTGGCAGTAAGGTCATGCTAGCCTCAAAAGGCAATGTCAGAAGTGTTCTTTCCTCTATGCCCTGGAAGAATTAATTTAAAACCAATAGTACTTTTACCTTTAAAACCGAGTGGACCAGTGGCACTATCTGGGCCCGAGGCCTGTGTGTGGGCAGCCTTTACTCGCCCTAACTGGCCAATCCAAGCCTGTAGCACACAAGGCAAGGCGCTTCTCCATCTCCCCTGCACTGGCACGGGTCCTGGCACCAAGTCCAAAGGGCTCGCATCCCTCCAGAGCTGTGCCAAGTCCCTTGCCCGTCTTCACCACTCACTCACTGTGCTCCTGTAAGCTACAGGGCCTGAAAACTGGCCTTGTCAGAGACTGTGCTGTCTAGCTGTATTTAATCTGGACTTCTGCTTGCTCAGGTTTCAGCTGCCTGAGATGGAGGCGTGCTGCAGCCTTCCCTCTGCCTGCTGCTCAGCGTTGCCGCACTGTAGACGGCAGCCTCCGAGCCCCTTTGTAGGCCGCTGTGAGCTGGGAGGCGCTGCTCCCTAGGTGCAGCTTCAAACCCACTCAGACACCTTCAGGGGCGAGCACTTCATCTGATGGCCAGTGAACCAGTGCTACAGCTTCTGCATCACTGCAGCCCCTAGCTGGCCTCCTCCCACTGCCCTGCCTACCTCTCATCGCACGCTGGCCATCTGCAGCGTCGGTCGGGCCAACTCTGGAGCCCCGTCCTCAGCACCACCCACTTGTGCATCCTAACTCCTCTCTTCCAAATCCATGCCTCCTCCCTGCTCTTCTTAGCCAGACAGCGTCACTGTTCTCTGGCTTATATGCCAGGCTGCTGGCTTGCTCTTGTCTCTATACTCTCTCCCTCTGGGAACCTACTGTTGCGGGGTGTTCTCTCGAGTGCGGACTGCTCAGGCCTCTTCTCCACTCCGATGCTCTTGCCTGCCCCTGTGAAATGAACGCCTTTCTTGGCAGTGCACAGAGCTCTTTAAGGCACTGGCTTCTCCTGTACTCTCACCCACATGAAAACACACCTGCGAAACAGTAAATGATGTGCTTCTTCCACATGGGCCCTGGTGCCATTTTCCTTAAGCTGCAGCGCTGCCTGCAGTTCTGACGCACCTCCGATATACCCTTCAGTCACCACCTAAACAGTGTGGGCTAGAAGCAGTGGTTTCACCCCACACGACAGTGTGCTTCCTATATGACTTCTTAGCTATGAAAAGGACTGGATTATTAAATAAATCCGAACTCTTGATTGTTTCCATGTATTTGATTTTATTTGGTGTATACCACTATGAGCTTATTGTAATTGAAATCCATTACAGGATTTTTAAAATTTTATTTTATGATTAGTCAGCTCCACAAAGACAATATAATACTGCTGTGGAAGACCAAAGGGAGAAAAGACCTGATGTACTTATTTACAATTCCCTATGTTGTAAACACGGAACCTATACACTGTTACCAACAAAACGAGAGCGTTACAGAGCCAAGGAGGGAAGCCCTGTGTTCCTGTTCATAGTCAGCAACAGCATCTTAGAACAGAACACCAGGTCTGCTTTGATTAGCATTATGCTTTCTTTAGATAATTATTTTTTAAAAGAACCAAATATATTTAAGTATTTCCCAACTAAAACTATGCAAGCCAATGTATTTGGCTTATAATTTCATTTTTAGAATAAAGTGCTATAAGTATCCTGGCAATCGACGCTTTCCGTAAGAACAAAACTACTTTGAACATTAATTTACAAGATATACACTGTTCATCTGGAATTGCTGAAATTTCAGCACAAAGTCACTGTCACATGAATAACAGCAGGGTTTTGTGTGTGTTTTTGCATAACATGAAGCTTTGAAAGTTAACTGATGAATTATTGCCACAATGGCTTCTTATTGGTTTCCTACAAAAGAGGATAAGAGCTACTAGTGTATTCTACCTTTTCACTTTTTTGAGGTCACTTGACAGTAAGTTTGCATATTCACCAAGTCTACTGAGCTACAATATTGTCTACTACAGTCACTGCTCCTTGTAAGAGCAATGCTAATGAAAATAACATATACCACTAAAATAAAAAGAAAACTGCTTTTTCTTTTTGAATAGAAAAAAGCCTATATTTTGGGGGCTAATGTGCAACAAAGCTAAAACAACTGAACTGTAAAACAGTGTATCTGACACGCTATGCTGAGAACTACACAGCTGATGCATCCACGTGTGCTCTGTGTTTATGACAATGCCCTACTAAGCTATAATATGTAAATATGAGAATTTCTTGCTTAGTATGTAAATCCAATAGAATCATTAAGTTCTCATTCTCCTTCGCCAATGTAAGCCTGTATCTGAGAAGTCAGTGATGAAAGCCCAAACCTGCAGACCATGTACACTGCAGTCTCATGACCAGAATTCTCCTCAAATCCATTCTTCTAAATGAAATGGAGAGTGTTTGCAAAATTAAGAGAGAAGGTCATAGGTCAGTCGCAACTAGAGCTCAGTGGCCTGCTAAGTGCATACTCTTTTGGCATGTGGTGTCTCCTTCGTTAAGTGTAAGGTGAGCAGGTCCCAATGTCACCTGTGCCACCTCACATGCAGGAAGATGCTGTCTCCTCAAAGCCCCCGTGACACTGCTCTATAAAACAAACAATGGAGTTTTTAAAAGTTGGATCAACAGAAGAGCACCATCCTATAACAGACTGAGAAAACATGGATTGAAAAAAAAGTGGCTGGTATGGTCAAAATGCTGTCAAAATTCAGACAAAAAACCTGGTGATGGTCTAAATCTAAAGAACTCTGGGACAGGAACATGATTTGAAAAATAAACGTCAAAATGATAGCTGTAATAAATGGTGACAGACTAATTGAAAGCACAAGTGACACGTAACATTGTATTGCTTCTTGAACACTTCAAACAATGCTTGTCCATGTCAGGTTTGGGCCTTTATCCTGCTCAGACAGACAGCACTGTATTTATTCGAAAGCCCAGATTTCAATGTCTTGGATAAAGAAATCTTCCTTTTTAGAAAGTGTATGATTCCCAAATGTTTTACAAGAATGGCTTCTTCCATGGTAGAGATCTCCATCAAGCCAAAGAGCGAATTCTCCTCTGTAACACATAAAACAACAATCTCTTAATACTTAAGCCCTGAACTGTAAAATAATTTAAATGAGGCATTTCATTATCCAACACGCCTAAAGCCATTCATTTTTCTAAACTCCTTTTCTTTCTTACCCTGACAAGCAACATTCTTTTGTTCTTATCCCAGTATATAATCATTTATTTACTATATAGATCAAGGCATAAGCGCTTTAAAATTAATTCATACAGAATTAACTTTTGACACAGGGGCTGCTCTGCAGCACTCAGCACTGTAAATTTCTTCTTTGTCATATGGTTTTAATATATTTAACATGACTTCTTTAGGGTATGAATTTCTACATCATCTAAATTGGGGCTGTTAAGGGCCTGGTTAATAAAGTTTATATATCTTAATCTGGAAAGATAAATTTTACTGTTAAAAATAATCAGTATGAGCAACTAGAGTGTATCTTCTCTAACATGCTAAACTTCATGAAAATAATTCTGCTTTCTGAGTAAGATGTTGTTTAATAAGGAGCTCAGTTTGAACGGGCTTCAAATAGATACAAGACTTGATGAGATTCTTTAGCAAACAGAGGGACAAGGACAGAACACAGGTGTGATGGGAACTTAAGGAAGAGGGAAAACATAGCCACGCCAGGACTGCTCTCTACAGGTAGGGAGTCTCCCTTTGCCTGAGAGAAGAGGCAAGTAGACAGAGGGCTCATTCACACAGCAGCCAGAGATAGTCTAGTCTCTAAACTTCATCTTAGGTATCAGAGGAGAAGAAGACTTAAAAATTAGGACTAGTTACCTTTCAAGGGGAAAAGCCCCACAGATCTGTGTGGCCTTTACAGCAGAGCAAAGTTTAGCCTGCGAGGAGCTTGTTCAAAGTCTCCTGTGTAGTGTGCTGCAGCTGGGACTGGAGGCAGGCCACGTGAATCCATAAGGGAAGCCCGCCACACCGTGACATGGTTTAACATGCGTGCAAGGCTCATGCACTGTAAGTGTGGTCCACATGCAGCTATGTCCAGAGGGGGTGGAGCACTTAAGAGGAAGCGTTGGCAGAGTAGTCCCCCTCTCCCCCAGGTAGGGCACCACCCCAGGCAGGGCCCCATGGAAGCCCAAGTGGCTTCTGTGAAAAGGATCCACTGAGCAAGTCTGGCACCTCAGCTCCTTGGGGGCCTCACTCCCATCTTGCCAGAGGACCTCTTCTGCACAAGGCTGTTTGCTTTCCTACTTCTCTGCTATGTTGAGATGCAGCCACAGGGGGCCTTCATCAAAGGCCAAACAGATGGGGCTGCTCAGTCTCAGGCTTGCAGCTTCCAAATCTGTGAGCTACATAAATCTCTTTGCGTTAAGTGCCCAGCTTCAGGTCTTTGGCTATTGCAATAGAAAATGGAGCAAGACAGAAGGTTCCTGCTTAGCATTCTGGAACAGTCAGTCCCTGTGGTTTCTGTCTCTGAATGTATACCTTTTTCCCAGAAGATGGGAAATTTGCCTTCTTATCAAATGACCCAATGGTTACTTTAGCTTGGTGGAATCATGTTACAGAATTGAAATCCAGTTCTGGCAGACATCAGTTTCACACTGTATCATGACTGTGAGGCTTTCTTGGAGAGCTCTAAGAATCACATGTAAGAATACCACTTAGGGAAGAGCTAATGATACCCTCAAACTACAAAAAAGGTGTGGCTTGACCACATAAACCTTGTATGTTGAGTCCAAAAACCAAAAAAATAACCGGGAAAGCTACAGTAACCATGGTTACTTTTTAACCACTATAATTGTGCCTTTGAAACACCTATTCATAGGTAAGTTGTAAGAAAATTTGTTAGAATTGCCAAAGATAGCAAGTATACCTGCGGTTCAACAAATTCTGTGGCCTAAACAAATTACAAGTATACATCCTTGATTGCAGGATATAATAACAACATTTCACAAGTCTGAACCACTTAGCAGTCAATGTCCCATAACACCAAGGAAGGAGCTGGCGGGTTATAAGCCCTGTCTATCAGGGAGCAGGATAGGCTGCTTCTCACTGAACAAACAAGAAATCAAGTTCCTCAAAGTGCCTAGGATCCAAAAGAATCCAGGGGACTGATCTGTACTGTTTAGCAGACCAAAAACCCTTAATCTTTCAGGAGTCATTAAAATTTTTTGCAGGAAAACAAATCTCTACTATTGTTTAAAATATTAATTCAAGTAGTTTTCACAGAAGACTAACTGGAACACTCTAGATGTATCCCACACATTGGGAAAAATGACATTCCACCACGATAACGTGAGCACTTCAGAAGGTCAAAGGCAGTAGGGTGGTTTCCTTTCAAATATCAAAGATCTACTATACTCTGAGGTAAAAGAGTTAACTTTTACCATTAATGGGAATGAAATAAATAGCATTTTAAAATGAAGAAAAAATACTTCACCAAGTTTCAAATACTATATTTGGCTTACTTCTTATCAACATAGTTTCTTTTCCTTAAATTACAAGTTTGGATTTTAATGTCAGAATTTTCCAAAGGTAATGCATTAATAATCCAAATGCATATTCAAAGTTGCTTCAAAAATTTCATGGTGAAAAGTTCAAGAGACTTACCCTCCACCACCAAAAGCTAATGCATCCATGTCTCCTTTGATAAAAAACATATTATCTCCAGTCCACTTAAAGACCTATACAAATGAAAACAAAGCTGTATGCATACAAATAACAATGGCACCTAAGCAGCTAGTTCTCCAAAACTCAAGAATTAGCAAAGTCTTCACTAACATTACTAGGAATGAAGGTAATACAAAAAGCTTAGCTTCGGGTTTGTGTGACTAAATCTGAAAGCACAACCCGTCCTACAAAGTTACTCAATCCTACTTCCTCAAATCTTATTAACTTTTCAGACAATGAATCTCTCAGCTCTCATTCCGACATTAATGTTAACAAGAAACATAAGTAAAGATAACTCTAAACCAGGCCCACGGTCTTTTCTTAGGGTATGGCTTTGGTAATCATCATTCTTCCATGACTCATGATATGCATTCAGATTTTTCCACTTTCAATTTCTCCCAAGAAAAGCAATTTTTTAAAAAAAATATTTATTTATTTCATACTGGGTCTTGCTATGAAGCTCAGACTTGTGGTGATCCTCCTGTCTCTGCCTCCCCAGCACTGGGATTACAGGTGTGTACCACCCACACCCAGTTTCAATGGCCTGCACCGTGGGGGGCTGATATGGGTGCAGTACTGGGGACTGAACCCAGGTCCTTGCTCTTGCCAGGTAGGCACTTAGACTGCTCATCTATCTCCTGGCCCAAGAAAATAATTATTTTGTTTAGTGAAATTCTATATCGTTTCTAATTTTTTGCACTATTTTTTTATTCTCTACAAAAAATTGACAAATCTGTGGACAAGGCTAGTCATTAATATTCTTAAATATTTATCTAATCTTTTCTGGGTAATTTACCTAAACCTAATAACAATATCTAGAGTCTCAGGTTTACCATGTTTTTCAGAATTATTCATTATCATTTTCTTTTTGTATACTTCTACTTAAAAAGAGAAAAATGATGAGTTGTATAGTTCACATTCGTGTACTAATGTAAACTTAGTTGATTGTGTCAGTGCAGGTCTGAGCAGCGATCTCCTAACACAGTTGAGGAGCAGCATGGAAGCCCAGGACAGCTACAGACGACGAGCTCTGGGCACCGGCTGGAGCCCATCCCAGAGCGGGTGGGCAGACCGGTGGCCGGGGAGAGCCACATCAGCAGGGGGTTTAAAGGAAGTCGGCTGCACTGTCAGCCCTTCCTGCTGTGTTCCCAGATACCACGGGCAAGGAATACACACTCTTATTTTTTAAACTGATGATGTTAATTCCTTTTCTCAAGAATAAAATGTAATTTATCTCTTACGGAAAAGCTGACATTTGAACCTAAAGGATCAAGACCCAAAGAGCACAATTTCTTTGCCATGGCACCTCTTTACATAAAGATATGAGCAGCATTCCTTACCTCAAACTCTGGACAGAAGGTGAACACGAAGGTCTCTCCGGTCCCATAAAAGCCATCACTCACTTTGAATGGCTCCGATGCTAATGCACCAAAGACCTAGGGTGGCAAAGGCACATCCACGGGCACGGCCATGAATTTGTGTCATTAAGCAATACCCTCATCATTTATGCTTAACTCAAATGAAACAATTCAAATCTGGAATACTTTTATATACTTCTATTTAAAAAGAAAAATTACCTGTTATATAATTCATATTCATGTCAAACGAAAAGAATATCAGCTTTTCAATGGGGAAAATAGATGTTTTCTAATTTTGAAATCTAAGAAGATATTTACTATAACAAGCAGACAACTGAAAGAGTGGTAAATCAAGGACAATGTATATATAATAAGGGTAACATTTTGGTGTAGTGCTTAGGAACACAAAAATGCTTCAGCCTGGGTAAACTTCTAGCACTAAAACATGGACTACTACTTCCTGTATTATTAGAAAACCTCCTGAGGGCAGGCTTTGGTGGGACCTGCGGGCCTTTCAGCCTCACAGCCTTGCATGGCACCCAGCAGATGGCCTGGGTCACAACTGATGAACATGTGTCCCTTCAGCATGCTGGGGCCATAGTGCCACTTCCCAGCCAGACAGCAGAGGTTGGTGGGCGATTTCTGTAGTCACCCTCTCTCCTGACAGTCTTTTTTTCTACTTCTAACCTTTAACAGACTCCTCGACCGAAATGGCAATCCATGGGGCGAGAAAAGCCCATGAAATGCAAACACAGTCATGGCTGGAATCATCACAAAGCCAAGCCCCTGACAGGCACCTCTGACAGAGAACACTGGTGAACAGCTTGAGAAGCTCCCCTGCCTCTTGCAGGCAGCAGCCCGCCTCCCAGGGGCGCCTGACGCCACAGACGCAGCCGGCCCACTTACTCACGCCTGGGAGCACAGGACGCTCCTCTCCCGGAGACTGGGCTGGCACCACGCTCATGATGCTCCTCGGCGCCCTGCCAGTGCACCGGAGCCTTTTCCCAAGCGCTTAGCCCTGGGTAAATTAACTCTCAAATGGGGAAGACCTTTACCTCCTGGGGGATGAAACCGGAACACGGCCGAGCTGACCATCACATTCACAACATGCTGCAGGCACTGAAGCCACTAGTGGAGCCAGCAATGTACTTCGCTATGCTGGGGCAAATCAATGCTTCTCTCTTAACTGTGCTTTTGTTCTTCCAATTACTATTAAATAATCAATTAATTTTAAAAGTACTGGGTATTGAACCCAGGGCCTTTGCACTGGGTTCCAAACCTCAAAGCTTTTCAGGTCTTCCTCTGAGCCCTCGCTAAGTCAATAAGCTGCCCAGACTGGGCTCAAACTGGCTGTCCTCTGAGTCAGCTTCCTAGGGTGTGGGGACACAGGCATGTGCCACGAGGACCCGCTACAAATGTCTTTATCCAGCAAACTTTACCCAGGCTTCATGACTGTCAGTCCTATCCTGTTTGTGAGCCTCACTGGTATGAAAAACTCTTTAAATACCACTTTCATTTTTTCTGGGTTCTTACTATACTTAGTTTATTTTCAAGATTAGAGATAATATCATTAGATGCTCTTTTCTACCACATCATACTCTCTGTGAAGAGAGACATTCGTTATTCATATCCATGCTTATATTACTTCTATTAATCCTCTATCCACTCAGCAATGCCTTACATCTAAAATTACCCAATAATTATCAATTACATAATGCAATATGCTGCTGAAATCATTTTTCTCAGGTGAAGAGGCTGGAAGTCACTGTCACTGTGACCCCTGCTGACAATATCTGTGCAGTTAGTGTTCCTACCTGGCCATCACTATCTTTGATCACCAGCAGCACGGGGGTGTCCAGACCTGTCATAGTCCGGTAAAGGGTCTTCAGGCTGGTGCCATGTTTGCCTGTCCCATACACCAGGGTCCATGGGTAGCCAATGGTCCTTGGCGGAAGATGCTTGGTGAGCTTAGGGAAAGAAAAATGCCAGCTTTTACTTGACAGTTTTAGTGTCCATATGCAGGACACTAACATGAGTTGGAGTTTAATTGTACTTATTAAATGTAGGCTACAAAGAGAAAAACCAACAGTTCATCACTCTCAAAGATCCTGAGACACTTAAAAATTAATCATTTCTCAGCAGAAATATTAGTTGTCCACTGAGGAAGGACTCACAAAGAACCAGAGGTAAGAAAAACAGATAATTTTGCTTGTGCCTTCCATGTATCAAAACACTTTCAGATAAAGAATTAGAATAGAAATCAGGCCTCACTGACTATATCAACAATTTGTTCACTTATAAAAACCTTCACACTGACAATACTGCAGTCCTTAGCTGGTGTCAGGGCTCCATGAGGTAACACATGGGGAGGAACCGCACCAGGACAGACCAGGTCCAGGCCAGGATCTAGGCTGGCCTAGGCTGCTGAGGTCATTCTCTGTGTGCTGCTGACATCTGGCTCTTTCCCCCTCTACTCTCACCAGCTGTCAAGTTTTGCTGCCTTTCTCTCAGGGCAGAGCAGCAGCAGCAGCTCTGAAAACGGGTGCTCTCCTCTGACCCCACACCCCCGATACGCATGCACACAGATGGTCACACCTTCTCAATCTGGTCTGGCAACAGGAGCTCACTGGGGTCACTGAGGTTGGGCCGGAAAGATTCAGACTCCAGCTCTGCCTTCACAGGAGCAGCCTGCTTGGAACTGATGTCTTCCCGGGTGGTGATCTAAGAAGGAACCAGGAGTGGTCTGTTACTACCATTAAGATAAGCACTCCAGAGCATCACACTTTTAGTTAAGCTACACTTTATACCTCCCAGCAGGTGGCTAAAGCTGAGCTTAGGATTTTAAAAGGTTAAAGATCCCCCATCTGTTATCAGTGGTATATCCAATTCAGAGAAAGAACTTCACTTTTCTCACCCACAACATGAGGAAGAACTGGTAATGAATTTACCAATTGTCAGACTTTATTTGAACTAAGTAGTTCGGCCCCCATATTTGTATGGAATGGGAGAGAGTTCCATGCAAACTTTAGCCCTTGGAGTGCAAAAGTGAACCAGCTAGCTGGTTTTCAATTAGCTGCTACTTAAAATACGTAGGATTATTTTTTCATGCTAAACTTAACAATTGTCAGAAACAATTACAAAAACTTCCTGGGAATCCAACATTTAAAGAATAGTAAAATAAAATGTGTATCATTTTTCTTCTTCTTGGTAATTCTATATATATTTGTGGACTAAAAATGTTCTCATTTTTTAAAAGGTCATTTTTTATTTTTTTAATGTATTTGGTACAGCGTCTCACTATGCAGTTCGGACTTGTAATGATCCTCCTGTTTCAGCCTCCCCAGTGCTGGGATTACAGGCACATGCCACCACGCCCAGTCTAGGTGGCTGCCCCATGCACATGGGGCAGGGCTGGCACTGCACATGCTTGCCTAGGCAGGTGCTTAGGCCACTGGGCTATCTCTGCGGCCCTAAAAATGTCATTTTTTAACTTTTCAAACATCAAATTTTTTTTCTAGTTGAACCCAGCAATAAATTTTGAAGTTACTTACTCACAAATGTTTGCAAAAAAATTAAGAGCATTTCATGCTTTTGCTTCGGATAATATGATAAAAAGCTACCTTAAATATTTAGATGATTAATAAAAAACACTTCTGTACAGTCTATTCTGTTAGTACTTTTTATATTAATTTTAATATATGAAACATGGGAAAATACAGGATATGAAACATAACTACCAATGATGACAGTTTCAAACTGGAAAACAAGCAGCCTCCTGTGGGAGCAGATCACTAAAATGCAGCGGCGCCTGGGAGCTGGCTCGCAGGGAATGGAACCGCTGGGCGACTCTGGCCCTGGAGTATCTCTGGCCAGACCTGCACAGTGCCTGTCCAACAAGTACATGCTATACAACTGCCTGGCTTGTGATGAGAAGCTAAATGTGAATGCTTTCACATCATCAATGATGTGAAAGTTTAAAGAAAAAGAAATCCAAAGCAGCATTAAAAGAAAAGAAAAATACCCAGCAGGTCTATCAAAACCACAAACATACCTTACTAAGATGCCCGAGACACACAGCTAATAATGCACACACTGCAAAATGAGTTTTCAATTGTGTATCTTTCTTGATTTTTTTAAAAAAATACAAAGATTATTTCATGCAGTTTTAAATAATTTATCTAGTTCTGGTGCCTAATCTATACTCTCCAGAGTATTTTTAATACCAATGAAGAATGCCTTGAGAACAAAAAGAATTTGTCCCCTGAAGATATGAGATGTGGAGTTATACAACTGAAATAAAAAATTTTTAAGCCTTGCTGCCCATTAAATTTTTAAAATTTCCCATAAGCTCACATTTTTCAGGTTGTTTTATAATAAATCTCAAACCAAAGGCATTCTTCTGGTATTAAATTTAAATGAAAACTCATTGAGCTTCACAAAAGAAACACACAGTTCCAAGGCTAGTCCTAAAGTGACAGAAAATTAATCTGAGTACTTTTCAAATGACAAGAGAAGAAAAGATAATCCTACAGCTCTCCAAAGCAATACTGCTTTAGTATAAAAGGCATTTTCCAATGGGTCACTTCAGTGCTGGAGTCAGAACGAATGCGTTGAGTGGGAGGTCTGCCCTGGCAGAGACACTAAGGCTAGGGAGTACGCAAGCTGGGGGTGAGCTAGGAGGGCACCTGGAGACGTCTGCAGAGAGTGCGCAGCTCCTCAGTGTTTAGAGCATCGATCCTGCGGTGATACTCAGCCACTGACACTACCTGAATGTGGAGACAGGGAGACAATAATTCCACTGGCAGTTGAGAAAAATATCCAACAACAAAGAAAGACGGGGCGAGGGAGAGAAAGGAAGAGAACAGAAAGCAAAGAGAAATGAAAAAAGAAATTTAAATGGGGAAAGAGAATTGTAGTCAAGAATTCTTTTCCCACGCCAGGCTGAAAATTCAAGCGATTCATCTATCAAACTAGAGAAAATTCACAGGAATGAGTTTCACCACTACAGACAACAAGTTGGAAACAAAGGATTATATAGACTACTCCATATAGAATGAATTTGACATAACACATAACTTTTTTATATAGCAAACACTATGTACAATATAACAATGCTTCACTAACACCAAAGAGAACATCTAAAATCTACTGGTCTTGCAGTTCACAGAGAATGTGGTGGTTTCGACTATCCCCTCAAGTCAGCTGAGCTCAAACATCACACCCCAGTGGCCTTGTGGGAAGGATTTCTTCCAGGTACAGGTGACAGACCCCACCTGCATCTGAATGAAACAGGGGAGGGGCAAGCAGAAGACAGGAAGGGCACTGAAAACCACAACAACAAAAAGAGCAAGCCCAGGAACTGTCAGAAAGTTAAATTTCCAAAGCGTGTCCAATCCACAGACACACCCTTCTCAGGCATGTCTACCTTAGTCTTTATTTATGTTTCTCTTTGCTCTTGCTATTTGTGACTAAAGCTTAATGTTTCTAACATCTAACTTTCTAAGGGAACTCTGTCTTCTGAAAGTGCCTGGATCATTTTCTTGCTTGGTGCTGAATTTGAAAACCACATATGACAGATCAATAGGTACAGGAAACGCCCCCACACAGACACCCACAAGTTTCTTCAGGTTGACACACAGCTATAGTTTTTTTAGATGATAACATAACTGTAAAAACTGTTACCATGATACAGTGGACCTAAGACCTCATAAACCCGCGCTGGTTCTGAGTGTCGGGGACTCCCCTTGCCATCACTCAGAACAAATGTATGCAGGCTTTGGTCTCAACATGCAGTGAAGAGTGTAGACCTCTAACACAGATTTTAAAGCGCTCTCCTTCTAGCCAGCTACACACAGTTTGTTGAAAGATGCAAAGACACAATAACAGAAAAAACAAAACAAGACAGAGGCCCCCCTGGCCACTGTTTCCAGACAGACTTGTGCTGGGCCAGGAGGTGTCCACCAGTAGAGCTCGGTCTACTCACCCCTCCCACCCCAGCCCCCGCAGCAATGATGGGGCTATGTGTGCTTATGCCTTCCAGCTTGGTGGAGTCTCAGTGGACAGAGGTTGAAGAAGTCCAGGAGTAGTTTGAACCAAATGGAGTTTAATGTTAAATGAAAACATGGCTGCGGACAGTGCCTTGCATTCTAATAAGAACAACTGCTCTTCACACAGTTTTACTTGATCACTTTTAACTAATTACACTAACGATTAAATAATAGTGGCTGAAGAGCTCACCACCTTATTTTTGCCATTTTAACACTTTAGGTTTGAGATTAACTGATTTATACATTTTGAATAGTTATCAGAATATTTAATTTTTAAATTTCATCATTAGGTAAAAATAATAAAGATCTTTCACTTAACAACAGAATTTGCAATAAAGAAATATTAGCTACTAAAAATAAAAAATCATCACCATGCTTTTCTATGGCCAGAAAAAGAAGTCTCTATAAAATATTTAATGGCCAATTACATGTATTTTTTCTTTTTTCCATGACATCTAAACTAATCAAGTTTCCTAGATAAGAATTCTCAAACCACAAGACTTAATATTCTCTTTTCTCCTTCCAATTAACCTTATTTTATCTATTTTAAAAAACCCTTCACGTACCCTATTAAACACACTCTTTGGCTGGAAGGGAACAACTAGACTCAAACTGAATCAGAGTCCATCTCAGTATCATCAAGAGTAGCGATTAATAAAGAACAACTGCAATCACGAGTGTAAGCTTATCCTGTGGCAAAGTCAGGTTCTTTAATGTCACAAATCTCTTTTCCATTTAAACTGCAGCTTTCCTAGCACTTAAAAATTTACTGCCTCTCCAACACTAATGTTTACTCATGTCTTGTTTAGGAAAGATACAGGAAATTGTCATAAGTCTGAATTAAACAGAGAAAAAAAGGATGTAAAATTCTGTACAAAAATACACTTTCATCTTTCAAAAACTATGTAAAAAAGAGACAGATCTCCAGACTATGTGACAGAACCTGAGTCAGTCTTACATCAACTTTGATACACTTGACAAATCACTTTTCATGTACAGAATTTGTTAACCGTGCCCCCCACAGGTTAAACCTAACAGCAAACACAATTTCTATAGGCTGTTCCACCTCACACTCCTACATATAGGGTAAGCACAAGGCAACCAAGCCTTTCCACCTAAAATCATAGTAACTAGCTACCTAAAAGTTATTAACTGATGGCTAATGGCCTGGGTCCACTCAGCAGGACCTATATGATGACTTAAGCTCTGCAGAACTGAGATCGACCCTCCAGGACCTATAGCATGACTTAGGCTCTGCAGAACTGAGAATCACCCTCCAGGACCTATAGCATGACTTAGGCTCTGCAGAACTGAGATCCACCCTCCAGGACCTATATCATGACTTAGGCTCTGCAGAACTGAGATCCGCCCTCCAGGACCTATATCATGACTTAGG
>NW_004524724.1:1878103-1896827 GCF_000260255.1 Octodon degus
CACCCTCCAGGACCTATATCATGACTTAGGCTCTGCAGAACTGAGATCCACCCTCCAGTCTTTTCAGTCTTCAGGTGCATATCTTCCTAAGCATTTCCATAGAATCATAGAATTGTCACATAGGATTAAATTCACTTGTTTCTGCTACACATGGCCGAGCAACGGCAACCGAACAAGTAAAGAAAACTCATAGCTACTGGCCGTCCTACGAATGGGAACATGCTCTCCTAGGAGACACGAGGCGCAGGGCCTCCTTAGTCCACAGTCCTCCTTCCGGATGCTCCAGAGGGTCCCTCTGACTCGACCTCAACAAAGCACAGCCCCTCCTTCCCTTCCTCCACCTGCCTTGCAAACTGAAAAATGTCTCAGTGGCATTTGTGATCATGTCAGCTTGTACACTCTCTTTGCAAAAGATGGGATAAGAAGAAAAACACTCTCCGGCTCATGTTATCCACACTTAACTGTGGTATGCACACACATGTCAGAGGAGGAGGAACTATGAGCCCCAGCCACTGTGACTACCGGCATGCCCAAGTCACACAGGCTTGTGCTTACCGTACACAGCAGTACTCTACTGCGGAAGAGATCGAGATTACAGCACAACTTCACTCCCTTTTACCTATTGTTTTAAACATAACCATTCACTGAACTACAACAAAGGAAATATAAAGAGAACAAAGGTTCATAAATTAGATAACTGAAAAACAGAATTGATAGAGGAACAAAAAATTAAATGCAGAATGAATTTAGAATAAAATATAGTTTTGATTTGAACACATCTTCTCCATTTAACAATTACTTCCTAATAAAATAATTTGCAGATGACTCACAGGTTTTCATGAGAAAACAGACCTAGTCACTGTTCTTTTAGTCAGAAAGAAACCTATAATTAGTTAGAACCACTGAATTATAATACACATACACTGTATTAGGTACCTGGGACAAAAACTGTAAAAAGCGTGTCCCATAAAAATATAATCTTGAGTACTACAAGCCTCTCGGGGGAGAGCAGCACTTATACACTACATAATCACTATACAATACTGAGTTCCTCAGTGTTTTGTTTTTTTGTATCTCTTAGGGAAGGGTCTACAGGGTATTCAGGTTCTTACTACTAGATCGGACTTGTAGTGATCCGCCTGTTTACACCCTCCCAAGAGCTGGGATTACAGGCATGGGCCACCACACCCTATCTTAATTACCATCTCAGAATGCTCTGGGGCCAGGGCTGGAACAGCAGGCCCAGGGATCGAACCCCTGGCTCCTGCACCTGCTTGCAGGGGCTTTAATCTGCTGAGCTACTTGGCCAGCCAGTGTTTTAATTTGAACAAGAATATAGTTTTGAAATAAAAAGGGTTTTTTTTTTTTTTTAAACATTTAATTCTTTTGGATCCATTTGTCTTTTGATAAATGAATATAAATTTATGTACGGAGTTAATGGGGTTTTGGTAAGACATCTTTTCCACTATTTAAAATTTAAAAGGGTATTATGAAGCTGTAAAATTAACATTCAATATGATTTTAAATTACTTTATTTTCACTGACAATTTATTTGTCCACTACTTTTATATTTTACTTCAGCAAGAAACATCTACTTATACCTCATCACTCAAAAAACCAAAGTGAGGGCCAGCCAAATAGCTCAGCAGATTAAAGCACCTGCTTAGGCAGATGCAGCAGCTGGGGTTCGATCGCCAATCCCTGTTGTGTTGTGCAGGCCCTGACCCTGGGGCCTGCTAAAATGGCCACTGAGACTGGGCGTGGTGGCGTGTGCCTGTAATCCCAGCTCTTTGGGAGGCTGAAAAAGGTGGATCACTAGGAGTCCAATCTACATAGTGAGACACTGTACACTCTGAAGACCCTTACTAAAATACAAAAAAAAAAAAAAAAAAAAAAAAAAAAACCAACCACAAACACACACACACACACACACACACACACACACACACACGTAACAAAAACCAAAGTGGAGTGGATCTCTGCTAAAAGTGTAAACGCCAATGGTGGTTCCTCCTCGGCAGCACCAGAGCTGAGGGCCGGTGCCAAGTCAGCCCAGTAAGACCTGGATGTGAAGCTGCAACCCTGATGAGCCAGTGATTCTAAAAGATGATTAATGGAACTAGCACAATCTTCCAGGAATAAATAATTCTATTGGTGGTATGGTTATTAAGAGTAGATGAGGGCCAGCCAAATAGCTCAGCAATTAAAACACCTGCAAGCAGGTGTAGGAGCCAGGGGTTTGATCCCTGGGCCTGCTGTGCCAGCCCCGCTCCTGGGGCAATTGAGATGGCAATTGAGAGTGGGCACGGTGGCGTGGCGCACACCTTTAATCCCAGCTCTGGGGAGGCTGTAAATGGGTGGATCACCGGAAGTCCAATCTAGTAGTGAAACCCTTAACAACCTGTAGACCCTTAAAAAACAAAAACAAAAACAAAAAAAAAAAAACAGTACACGAACATCAGGCCACCTGCTAGGTAATGTAACTTTACAAAGCCCAACAAAAGTAATTGAAAAATGACACTTTAGATGTTGAAAGTATCAGACATAAACTATGTGTGAAATGCTAAAAAAAAATCCAAAAATAAGCACACAAGAAGATTAAAACTTGAAAAGCATATCTAGCAAATGACCAAGTAAAACTTTTATAAATAGTGACTGTCGAGAATATTTGTAAAAAATTAACAAATTAAAAAGCTGGTTCAGCAAACTAATGCACGTGGCTGAAATAACCTACAATAATCACTGAGAACAAGGGGATAAAAAAAATAAGACAGTGGGAGATTTGTGAATAATGAGACATAATCTAGATCTACTCCAATTAAGTCTTAGCAAAACGAAAGCATCTAAGCTAATTCTTGAAAATTTTCCAGAATTAGGCAAGAATCTATAGATTCTAGAAGCACTCTATACCCTATAAAAGAAACATGTAAACAACACACTGAGTGAAACTTCCTAGTATACTACTTAAAGAGATGTCCGTAAAGGCAGCGAGGGAACACGTCTCTGAATCTAAGTGACCAAGTAGCAGTCTTGCCTCCCAGCCGGCACAGACCCTCGTAGAGCAGCACCCTAACCCAGCAAACAAACGTGGGATGGATGAGGGGCAGCCACAAGGCAAGACCATGGAACACACAATTCCCTGTGGCAGAAGTAAAACATCCAACCTAGAATAATTTATTCAAGAAACTATCTTCGAAGATGGGAGAAATGAAAATGTACCAGTCTCCCTCAGTAACCAGGATGAACTGGGGTCTAGCATCCTGTGCAGACACAAAATCCACATGTTCTGCTTCTGAGGATAAAATGGCTAGCAATTGTATAACACCTATGTACACCTTCCCAAACACTTTGTCAGCTCTATATTACTTATACTATTATAATTATCAACTCTTGGTAAAAGGTACTATATAATTTGGAAATAGTGCTTAAAAATTTATTTCATGTATTTATTAAAATATGTTTGTGATACAAGATAGTTACATTTGTATGGGGTAGTTAATTCATGTATACTGTACTCTAGTCAGGTTTTTTGTTTGTTTTTGATGCAGGGTTTCACTAAATAGTACAGGCTGACCTCGAACTCATGCTGCCTGCCTGCCGCAGCCGTCTAAGCTAATTCTTGAAAGTTTTCCAGAATTAGAAAAGAATCTATAGATTCTATAGATTACACTGGGATTACAGATGTGTGTCCACCAGTTTTAGTCCTTGCCTGCCTTGTTCTAGGTCCCTTTTCCAGATACCTTTCTCCACCCTCAAAGCATTTGCTTCCCTGCCTCCTGCGACCTTCCTTTTATTTTGCTATTTATACTTCAGGTCTCTCATGTCATCTCTTATACATGATATTTAACTTTCACTGTCTGATTTACTTCATTAAGCATTATCATCTCATAACTCATTCATTTTCAAAAGTCTCAAATTTATCCTTCTTCATGGCTAACAAGACCCGTATCTATCTTGTTTTCATCCATTCATTGTTGACGGGCACTTAAACTGTTTCCATAATTTAACTTCTATGAGTTGCTCTGCTATAAATAGGAATACACATGCTTTCAACATAATATGTCTTTAAGCCTTTGGGGAAGGTACCAGGAAAGATATACCTGGGGCAAATAAAATGTTCTATTTTGCTTTCTGCGAAATTTCCAAACTGATTGTCCTAGTGGTCACACTAGTGTACATTCCCACCAAGAACGAAGATGTGCTGCTTTATTTCCCACAAGCTTGCCAGCTATTGTTGCCTGCTGGAGTCCTTGATGACAGCCCCTTACCAAAGAACAGGGAATGTCAGTATTGTTTAAGTTGGCATTTTTCTAATGGCCAAAGACAATGAACATGTCATAAATGCACTTATTAGCATGTGCAATATTTCCTTTTAAAAAACATTTATTTATTTCAATTGCCTGCTTTTTGACTGATTCTATGGGGGAGTCTAATTTTTTTGAGCTCTTCATATACTCGAGAAACTGTCCTCTATAGTACATGGCAAAATGGTTTCCCTCATTCTGTTGGTTGTCTTTTCACTCTGCTGGGTGTTTCCTTTTCTCAGGAAATGGTTTTCAATTGCTATAACCCTATTTGTTGAGTCTTAGAATTACTTCCTATGAAACTGCGGTTGAGTTTGGGATGTCTGTGCACATGTCTTCCTGTGTTGTAGCTATTTTATCCTCCATCAGAATCAGTGCTGCTTTTTTCATATGTAGGTTTTTGGTCCATCTTTTTAAATTTTTGTACAGGGTGAAGGATACAAGTCTAGATTCATGCTACAACATGTAGCTATATTCATTTTCCCAGTATTATTTGTTAAAGATGTTATCTTTTCTACAGCATTTATTTTTAGTGCTTTGCAAAAAATCTGATGGCTGAAGAAGTATGGGGTTGTTTCTGGTTTGCCTATTCTATTCTACTGGCATACATGTCTATTTTTGTTTAAGTACCACACAACCTTATTACTGTAGCTTTATAGTATAACTTGAGATCTAGGATTAAAGCGCTTCTTGTTTTGCTTTTTGTTCAGGATTGGTTTGGCTATATATATGGCCATGTTACTGAAAGTGATTCACAGATTTAATATGATTCTTTAAAAAGGTACTAAAAGCAATCTTCACATAACTAGAAAAAAATTCATAAAATTCACATGAAATCAATTTTTTTTCTATGTTCAATACATGGTTGATTGAATCTGCAAATGTGAAATGCAAATATATGGAAGGGGTGACCGCATTTTCAGATAAACAGAAACTAAAAGTGTTAACGTTCTATAATCTTTACAGAAGATATTTTTAGGAATATATATATATATACATTATATTAGATTAGATTTATATATATATATATATATGAAAAAGAAAAATAATCATATAAAAATGGTCTAAAATACAAGAGGGAAAGAAAACAAACACCTATGATGGTCAAGGTTTATGTAAATCCAAGAAAACATTGTGTGAGTGAAACAGCAAAGCATATTTGTGATGTAAGAAAAGAGCAGAATAAACACGCATCACAATGGCATGCAACTGGGAAGAGGGTGATGGGTAGCAGAGGCAGCGAAGAGCCACTTTCCCTGCTGTTCAAGAAGAGATAGAAAGATTCTCATTAACTTAGGACTTTCTAAAGAATAAAATGAAAGGGAATTTCACTAAGAATATAGAAACAAGCGTAATTTAGTTTAAAAATAACTCAAACGTAGAATAATACTACCTTCCTCCTTGGGTCTAGAAGGAGACAAAGCTCTGCACATGAGACGCAGAGCTGGTCACACGGCTCAGTGGTAGAGCGCTGCCCAGCATGCATGGGGTCCTGGTTTAATGCCCAGCACCACCAAAAGCAAAGAAAGAAAGCACTAAAAATGTAAAATAAGTAAAAATTTTGCTTATGATCTATGGCACAACATATCCTTAGGAAAACACATACATTAAAAAGAAGAGTTAGAACAAATGATTTTCTATATTGCAAAGTAGAGAAGGTAAAGAGAATCCCTTATTAAACTATACTCTAAAAATGTACATTGAAAATACTAGGACAAATAGAATAGTTTTTTTAAAAAAGGTATAATTGATATGTTCATAAAGAGTGTGGAATTACATAAGATGTTCATTTAAAAACAGAAGGCAGAAAAAAATGGGAGATCAATTCCTGTAAGGACACAAATCACCAAAAATCACACAAGAAGAAGCAAATCAACTGATTAGGCCTATGTCTACGAAGTAAATTGGATCAATAGTAACTTTCAAACCAAACAACCCTACCAGATGAATTCTGTGGTAAATACCAAACATTAAAGGAAGAAATATTAATTCTCCACAATTTCTTGTAGAAAATAGAAGCAGAGGGAATACTTACTAACTCATTCTGTGAGGCCAGCATGACCCTAATAAAAAAACAAATAAAGACATTACAAGAAAGGAAAACTATATATCATTATCTCTCATGAAAAATACATGCACAAATCCTCAACAAAGTACTAGCAAATCATTTTGGAAGGCCAGCATTACCCTAATTGAAAATAAACAAATACAAACATTACAAGGAGATAAAATGCAGATTATCTGTCATGAAAATACATGCACAAACCTTAAAAAAAAAATCAGCAAATTTAATAAAATAATGTATAAAAAGAATTGTATACACTGACCAAGAAGGACTTATTCCAGAATCAAGCATAGTTCAACATGTAAAAATCAGTTGTAATTTATTACACCAGGAAGCTAAACAATAAAACTCATTTGATAATATGAATAGGTGCAGAAAAAGCACAAATTGAAATCTTATACTCATTTATGATAAACATATTCAGCAACCTGGAAGTAGAGGGGAATTCTCTCAACTTGTTAAAGAACATGTACAAAATAACCCCACTGTTAACATCACAAATAACTGTCAGAAACAAGATTCTTTGCCTCTGAGATGGAGGTAAGGTAAGAATGAGCCCCCCTCCAGCTCCTCCTCAACACTAGTCCCAGACCATGCAGTAAGTCAGGAAAAGAGAAAGTACACAGATGAGAAGGAAGAAATAAAACTGCCTTTGTTAGAAGATGACATGATTGTCAATACAGAAAATCCCCAGAAATCAGCCAAGGCAATACCGGAATAGATTCAAACAGGATATAAGATTAATGTACAGGGCCAGGGAGAAAGCTCTGTAGAATAAACACCTGCCTGACAAGTGCAATGTTCTGAGTTCAATCCCTGGTCCCACACAAAATAATAATAATAATAATAATAATAATAATAATAATATTAATGTACAAATCTGATTAGTTTCCAATAATAACCTGGATTCAGAAATGAAAGCTAGCAATAAAAAATAAAATTTGAAATTAAAAAATAATACCGTTTATATTGGCACCAAATACTGAAATGCATATGTTTTAAGAAAAAATTTTTTAAAACCTTCATGAAGAAAAGTGTAAAACTCTGCTATGGTACCAAAGATTTAAATAATTGTATTCCATGTTTATGGACAGTATGACTCAATATGGTCGGTCAGGCATCAGTTTTTTCTAACTTGATCTATAGATTCAATATAATTTTAAGTGGTTTTGTGGCTACAGGGAAATGGGTTCTAAAGTTCATACTAAAAGTTTACTGTATAGCTATAATGCTCAAGACAGTGTGGTCTTGGCAAAAGAACCAACCACTGGGTAAATTGAACAGAACAGAGTGGCTAGAAATAGATGCACACAAATATACTCAACTGAGTTTTGAGAAATAAGCAAAGACTAGTCAATGAAGAAAGGAGGGTCTTTTCCCCAAAAGGCTGAGTTTCTGGAGCACACAAAATCCTTATGGTTTTCACAAAAATCAAATTCAAAAATAAAAACTGTAACACTCTTTGGCAATAACATATGACCAAAAAAATCTAGCTTATCTTGGGTTTGAATGAAAGCACTGTCATGAAAGAAAAGACGGTGGCTTTTTAATTAATAGCAAAAACCGCTGTGTGAAAGACAGTCAAGAGAATGAAAAGGCAGGCCACAGAGGGAGAACATTTTTGCAACACACACACCTCATGAAACATGTTTATCCAAAATACATGAGTAACTCTTAAAATTCAACAGTGAGAAATCAAATGACCCAGTTAAAAGACCAGTGCAACGACTAACTAAAAAGACTTGTGTGGCATTATCAGTCACGTGGAATTCTATGCTACAAGAGTCTACTACATACCTACTAGAACAGCAGAATCAAAAACACCAAGGACTCTTCCTCAGTGGTTAGCTAATAAAAACACGACTGTCGAAGACAAGTTTCTTATAAAACTAGGTACACTGCCCTCACATGATCCAGTATTGTACCACTAGCTGTTTCCCTAGCAAGATGAACTCTTACATTTACACAAAATCTACAGTTAAGAGTCTGTTATCTATACATGCCCATGCAGAAGCACAACAGAGATATCCTTCGCTAGGTGAACTGGTGTTACTATGGAGTGGAATATTTTGCTGTAAGAAGAAATGAGCTGCTGAGCCAAGACAGGAGGGATGGTAAGGGCACATGACTAAGTGAAAAGATCTAGTCTGCACAGGCCACTTACTGCATACTTCCAACCGTATGACACTATTGAGAAAGCAAAACCATACAAAGACTAAAATATCATGAGAGCAGTTGTTCAGCAAGCTTAGAGCAGCACTGGGAGTTGTTTGGGCAGAAAATTATACAACATGTCCTACAGCTATAGGTACGTACCATTATACATCTATCAAGTCCTACCGAATATGTAACACAAAAATGAACCTTATGCTAACTACAGACGTTAGGTGATAATAATGCATATTAGTTCACAAATCATAACAAATATACTGTAGAAATGCCACATGTGATTAATGGAGAATTGTTAAGAAAGAGGGCTTAGGGAACTCTATGCTCTCCATTTAATTTTTCTGTAAACAGAAAACTGCTTTCAAGAATCAAATCTGTTAACTGTTTTCTAAAAGACAACAAAGGTATGAACACAAAATTTAGGGAGATGATAATCAATCCGGGGGAAGATAAGACAGAAAAGAGGCGGGTGCTACTGCATCAGTGATGTTCTAATTCTTACACTGAGCGGTGGCTTCAAAGATTCTAATTTTGTTATTATGCCTTATATTGCATATATAATAGGTACATTCTTCAACTAGACTCAAATACAAAACACAAGTTCTATACTGAATATATGTAGAGATCTTTTTGTTAAGCTGGAACTGACAACGGAGGAAATGGTTTATTTACAATAAATGACACATAAATACTTAATAAATTTTTTGTGATTATCTACTACAGGTATATTTAAATGATTTCGAAGTTCTACATTTGAGCTAATTCTTGTACATATGAATATAATGGATCGGAAACTTTTGTGATTTCAGAGATGAAAGACCACAAACATCCACAAGAAACACCTCTTTTCATCATGAAGGCCTAATTAATTTATTAATGATAAAGAGATAATAAAACAATGCTATTTAATGCTTGTGATTTTAATCTCAGCCTCAATCCTTATTATAAAGGGGGCTTACAATTGTCAGGCTAACTGCAATTTACTGGGAACTCTGAGAAAGCAGAGTACAAACGAGAATACATACAATGTCTGTGTAGCTGCAAGTAAGCGAACACTTGGAGAGTAAAGCTTGTTTGTTGGGATAAAAAGCCTTAATGTGAAAGAATAATAAAAGATAAGGAAAATTAAGCATGCTTGAATAATATGATCCTCAATGAAGCTAAATGTTGATGATCATGACATAATTCTGTTCAGGGAATATTCTACCTCTTAGTGACTATATTATTAATGCCTTCAAGATTTAAATTCATTTATAAAACAACACTAACCTGTCCCTAGTTAACACAGTGAGTTACTGAAAAGTTTCACACTAAGGTGCAAGTATTTATAAACTTGTCAGGGCTCACCAAAACATCTGGCCATATTACTTCTGGTTTTGTAAGACAGTTTACTGCTGATGTCTACACCCACCCCTACTAACCTATTAAGTGAAAGACACAAAAAATTCTAAAAACTTACCAAATACCAAGTCCAAAAATGTCAAATTTCACTTGTTTTACAACACTGATTATTCTAATAGAACAAACACTTTCTAAAGTTTTAACACAGGCTAGCCTTGTGAGGAAAAGTCTTACATAGGAAATCTCAAGATATGAAAAGCAAAGAACTGCTACTTCTCTTTCAAGTCCATTTCTTGAATCCTTTCCCTGCCCTAGAGCTCTTAAAGCAAACACAACAGATTCCCCAACACAGAGCTTGTCCACCAATATGCACGCGCGTGCACGCACATGCACACACACGCACACACACACACACACACACACACACCATACCATTTGGGAAACCCCTGAGCCCTCCAGATGAAGCAAAACATGCTGAGTAACCATTCCAGCCCCCAGCTTCAAAGTGGAAAGACTACTGTACTTTCAAGGTGACTGTGTAAGTCTCGTGAAATTTATACACTCACACACGTGGCACGCACACACACTCTGAGTGTATGGGGAGAGCTGACGAGCAAGGTGAAGTATCACTGCCCAGACAACGGATAAAAGTCTGCCAAAACCATGTCGCAGTTCTCTAGGACCAAAAGGGCATCAGGGAGCGCGAGGAGCGCAGCATGTGCAACATACTGACCTATACAATTGAAAGTGCCCGCTGAGTAAGTTTATGAAAATTTGTATTCAAACTAAATTAAAAATACATGAATAAGTACACTGCTCTTGGTTTAAAAAAAAACAAAAAACAAAAAACAAAACAACTGTGTTAAGTACTAGTCTGCTAAGCCTAACCACAAATTTTAAAAATGCAATCATTTCAGGTGCCTACAGCCCTATGCGCTGATGTTAATATACGAACAAAATCTAGAAATTGCAACACACCGCAGCGGCAGTCTTTCGTGTTCTGGCCCACACCTGACACCCATGGCCCAGGAAGGACAGTGCTGGAGCCACTTTCCAGTTGCTCCTGCTTCACGATCTCTGTGCGGCCTCCTTTAACGCATCCAAGGGTATAGCAGAAGCACAGGTAATGCTCAGAAGGAACATGTAACCCTGAACTGCCACAGGAAAAGCAACTGGCAATACAATTTAGAACAAATACGTATGCCTGGACAATGAGAGCCACCACTCTTTTAAAATAGCAGGAGTGGTTGCTATTTTTCTTTATAAGAATATTTTTTAAAGTTCTGTATCAGTTAGAAGTGCTGAAAAACTTTTTGAACAACTAACAATTTTTTCTCAGACTGCAGAAAAGCCATTTTTCAGACACTTCAATGAATATGATAGTATTTGGTTGGGTCTAGTCAACAAAGTAAGCATTATTTATTCTGTTCTACTACATTTTTAAGCAAGAAAAATTCTGAATATTTTCCTACAAACTTAAGCTCAAATAAAAGCTTTAAGGCAGCAATGAAGAGTTGGTGTCTCCTTGGTTAGAATAATAAAATAAATATTTTTAACAAAATCACATCCCCCTATTAATGTCCTTTTTTAAAAAAAAAACCATTTACAAGTATCAAAGGTAAAGGTATTTTTGAATGATACATTGTTGCATTCTATAAATATTATGTTTATACTTTCATAAACTGTATAATTTTACATAATGCCACCATAAAAGGACCAATATATACAGAAATGGAAATAACTCATGAGGATTTACCAGAGTGTATTTATGATTAACTGGTTCGTGCCTTCTCCCTTTTTTCCCATACCAGAGGCGAGACATTTCCTTCCCAGAGCAAGTTTAGTTTCATCAAATCACGCAGGAACAGTTTTCAGAAGCATTCTTCTGTCAAAGCTGGATTTCCAGCACCAGAGCCCTACTACAGTGACAAAACAGTTTGCTGGGGACACAGATGTGATTGACAAGAGCGAGGACTAATCACTCAGTAGCAGCCAAGCACAGCCGGTGCTGAGTGGAGACTGTGGACTGGGGAGGGAACACAGAGTTCCCATGCTGAGGTTTGGTTGCACTGCACCAGAATGTAAGGCGAGGGCTCAGAAGTTTAAAGACACAGAGCGCAGATTTCCAAATCCTGTACAAGGACACACAGGCTACCTCACACTCCAAAAGCAGCAAGCACAACTTCCTGATTTCCTCTTAAATTACACCAATTATTTTAATTAACATTTTATTGTTTGCTCATCTAGTCATAAAATTATCTGCAACTAAGAATCCTACAAAATTTTATGCCGAGAACACCCTCAAACAATAAGATGTCCATTCTGAACAGTATTTTCTAGCATCTGCTTTATTTAAAGGTCCTTATATTCAATACGCCTCCATATACTATTCTCCACTAAACAGTGGTGTGTTGAATATAATCAGAGAAGTGAATTTTTAAAAGACTAACCATAAAGCATAGATATACTTGAAGTACATGTGAACTGAGATCGTTCGGGGCTCGCTGCAGAGCTGCTGCAGGGGTGCATCTGAGCACCTCTCCCTCCTGGAGCAGCACCTCACCCCTGCTTGCACACAGACCCTGCGCCCTCTTCACACACCACACTGCTGCCACAGCTTCCTGTCTCCTCTCAGGATGAAGCCCATCGCCTGGGAAAGGACTCTTCTGCATGCCAGCCCCACAGCCCTTGCCAGTCCTGGGCATCAGCTCCACTTAAGCCCCAAAACACAGTGCCAGGGGTCCCATCCTGGCCTGTCCCACTCGTACGCAATAACTACCAAGATGACATAATTTGGGGGGAGCATTTGTAAAACCTGTGATAACTTCTAGCCAGATTTCTGAGATGAAATATTACATATGTTTAACCTGAAGTATAAAATATTAGAGACAAGAGAGAACACCAAGTGCAGCATGGCCTATTCTTTGAGTTGCTATGCACACCCATCCTGGGAAATGTGATCTCTTTTGGCACGCTGGCCCTAGGCAAGAGATCAGTGGAGCTCTTTGTTGTTTAATGTATTGACACAATTTTAATTTAGGTATTACTAAACTTTATGTATTATTATTATTATTAATTTTGTATTTTAGGGAAGAGTCTACAGGGTGTTCAGGGTCTCACTACTAGAGAGGACTCATAGTGATCCACCTGTTCACAGCCTCCCAAGAGCTGGGATTACCAGCACATGCCACCATGCCCAGCCTCAACTGCCCTCGGGTCCGCAAGGCAGGCCCTGGGATCGAATCCCTGGTCCCTGCTCCTGCCTGCAGGCACCTCAATCCGCTGAGCTATTTGGCCGGCCCTTAACTTTAATAACAATAACAGATATGTTTCTATGAAAATAAACACCGGAACACTTATGACCTTGCAGTTTAGAGAGTAAGACACTGACCAAACAATTCAATCTTTGACATGAATCTGAGAAGCTGTGTCAATGCCACTGTTTCAGTTTCTCCAGAAATATGGAGACCACAGCATACCTGCAGCTGTGACAACCATGCTGAAAGAACTAAGTCGGCAAGTCACAAGCACCACGTGACACCAGACAGCTCCATTCAGGACACACTAGGCTGGGTTTCAGGGCCTACAACGCTAAGCTTAGGTTAAATATTTTATATTATACAATTAATATGGAGAATACTACAAGTTAAAATCAAAATTGAAAGACTATATGAATAATTTTTAAAGGTAAGCCAAAAAGCAGACTTGAAAGTGTTCTGAGAAATGGTCTAGATGCATACTTAATAACATTCACATTTGTACTGAATGAGTACTTTGATGGGTTAAGAAAATATGAGTAACTTCAAACACCTAAAGAGGAACAAGTTGTCTTGAAACTGAAAATGTACGGGAAAACTATCTTTAGTCAACATTTTGCCAAGGGTGAGAAGGGAAAAGTACAGAAAGTTTTCCTTATATACCAGTCATTTCATAAATGAGAAACATCAATATGTTACACAACACACTGACATACAACCTTAGTAACGTGCTTTCTCATCAAAAAAGCACAAACCTTGGATGCAAGTTCCTAAATAAATCAATTACAGCTAACCCAATGAAATAAGTTTTTAAGTCAGTTTTAGCAACCACTTTCAGAGCAGTGGTGCTTCAGTGGGTTACTTGAGTATAGGAAACATGGAGCTAAAATCAACTGAGTGATAAAAGTTCCCAAAAGATTTGTTTCTTCCATGTCTTATTCCAAAAGGAGTAAGCAGCCCACCCAAAGGAAGCAGAAGCACTGTTCATGTGGCTTACAAAGCTCACCGTTGTGTGGAAAGGGAGATGGCTCTTGCCTGGCAAGCACAAAGGCCTGAGTTCAATCACCGGTTCTGCCCCCCAAAAAAATGAAAAGAAAGAAAGCTCCTCATTGAGGCTGGCGTGCAGGCTGTGGGCCTGCAGAACATACCTGCACCAGCAGAGACACTGACCTCAAAAGGCTTCAATGCCATGCCTCGTACTCTGCATGTGGAATGACAGTAGTGCAGCATGGGATCACCTGCTACCTGAGGATGGTAAAACTGGCTCAGAGTAACGTTATAGCCCTCTCACTTCACACTATGTCTGTGTCTAGATGTGCCCCCAAAGCCTCACATGGTCATAAGTGGGTTGTTTTCAGAGGTGGCTGGGTCTAGAGTGTGTGATGCTAGGATCAATGCATGATCCAGGGCTAGGCTCAAGGACACAAGGACTCAGGCATGAGCACTACCCGCCCTAGGAGCCTGGATGAGACACAAGGGACACAAAGAGCTGAGGTTGATCTGTGTTGCTGTGCTGTCTCATGCCCATCATTGACTGTGTCTCCTCTGCGATGCCCTCTGCCATGTGCCACCTGCCTTGGAGCTAGCCAATAATGGCCTGAAACTTCTACACACTGTGAGCCAAACAAACCTCCTTTCCCGTATCTCGTGGGTGCTGGGTATTTTCTCCTGGCAATGGGAGAAAAGTAACTAAGATACTTGACAAGGAATGTAACATTCTCCTTTTTATTGTTAGTGCACACTTGCAGCACATACTAATCACAGTCCTCATGGGGAGCCCTCACAGGGAGCTGGTCCACGGATGCCACTCATCTTTATTCTTTTTTCAAGTCCTTCCCGTCCTCGTCCTTTACCTCCCTCCATCTCTCAATCTCCTTCTCATCTGAGAAAGATCTATCTTCTCATTTCCTAGTTTCTATCTTTCATTTTGCTTTTTATATTTCGAGTTTCTTATACAAGAGAAACCACGTAATAGTGAAGCATATCTGATTTATTTCAATAACATCATAATTTCAACATGCACTCACTTTCCTATAAATAGTTCAAATTTATCCTGTTATGGTACAGTAGTGCATTTTTTTTTTTTTTTTTAAAGTATTTGCTTGTTATAAGGACTCACTGCACAGTTCAGAATCATAGTGATCCTCCTGTTTTCAGTCACATCCGGAACTGGGATTACAGGCGTGCGCCACTACGCATGGACGCTGTGGCCAGCTCAGCCTGCCCTGGGTGGGGCTGGAACGGCATGTGAAGCCAGGGATGCAACCTCGGTCCCTGTGCTTGCCTAAGCTTGCCTAAGCAGGTGCTTTAATCCACTGAGGTATCTCATTGGTCCCTAGGGTAGTACACTGTTGTACATAAATGCATTTTCTTTATCCATTCATCTGTTGATGGACATACAGACAGCTTCCAAGATTTATTTATTAAGCATTGTGCTGCTATAAACAATGTCAAGGTTTACATGAATCTTAAAACAGACTTTGCAGATAACTCAGGCTTATTATGTTTTCTGTTTTAGGGTATATCATAGAATTTTAGGGACTTTAATGGGTATTTGATGGACAAAATTGAAGACAAAACTAAATGTCACTGGCTTATAGTAAAACATATTTCTTTTTTTTTTCCCTATCTGCATCTGTCTGAGTATACAAATTCTTTCTAAGAAAGCTAGGCCTAACGTTAACTGCATCTACATGGCTGCAACTGATGCAAAAATACATTATTTTTTATTTTACTTTTATTTATTTTTTAAATCAAAGCACAAACCAGGTATGGTGGCAGCTAGCAAACCTAGTACTCTGGGAAGCTGAGACAAGAAAATCCAAACTTCAAGCTCAGCCTGGACAGCTCAGTGAGATCTTGTCTCAAAGTAAAAACAAAAGCAGTTTGGGGCATAGCTCAGTATAAAGAAAGGTTCTGGGTTCAAACGTCAGCAATACAAAATTAAAAAAAAAAAAAATCAAGACATGGTAGTTGATACCTATAATCTTGGCATTTAGGAGACTGAGGCAGGATCATGGGAGTTTGAGGACAGTGTAAACTGCATTTCTAGGTCAAAGCCAACTAGAGATAAATAGAAAGACCTGTCATAAAAAAAAAAAAAAAGGAAAGGAAAGGAAAAAACACAACAGAAGAAAAATGAATCAAGGCACAGAGTGATGGAAGAGACCTTTCTCTACAGAGAAACAAGTCTGTTTCTGCAAGCACCCAGACAAAAGGAATACAAACATCTTATACATGTAACTTGCATGACCCAATAGTCTAAAGGACCTCCCTCAGCTCAGTGGGTGGCATTTACCGTTGATGGCCAGGCTGGAAAGTACCCAGGTTGCACAGCACAACCAGCAGGAAGTCTTCCAGATACAGGATGTGACTTAACAGATCTGACTGTGACCCAAGCAACAGGGTATCTGCAAGCTCTCTCAGGTGATTCCAAGCCCCTGCCAAGGCTATGGACTTGGTATGGCTTACAAATTAGAGGTACCACTAGAACTTGTTACTTTAAGAACTTTAGTCAAAAATAAGCTTGGAGATGTTACCTATACAATAAGACGGAGACCTATTTTTTAAACTCTTTACCTAGATCTAATGGTTAGTTTACAGGAAATACATGTTAACAGACATCACAGGGGTGCACTCAGCACAATCCAAACAACAGGCAGTCTTATTTCTTAAAAATTAACATTAAATAAAGAAAAATGAAAAAGTAGAAGGGGAACTCACATTCAGAGTCTTAAGATGCACTTTAACCCCAACATTTGGTACACAGATCCTGACAAAGAATATAAACAGTCAAAGTTGATGTGTAGTACATGTTTAAAATTTTTTAAGACTTTTGAGAAAAGGTGAACTGAAGAGGGACAGAATCAAAATATACTACGAAGGCTGAGTAACTGGTATATGTGATTTTCATCACATTTTATATTTATTTACAGAACAAAGCATTATCATACAGAAACAGGGCGGCAGGAGGCACCCTACCTTCCTTCCCTTTAAGATCTGCGTGACTGCACTGAAGGGACAGACAGACAAGACAGTGAGCCGAAGCCCACAGAAAGCAGTGACCTCCATACCTATGATCTGCGTATAGGCAGAATAGGAGGACAGATTCCAGAATGAGCAATCCCGTCACCATGACAAGGGGATGTTACTAAGACCCCAACAGCAGCACAACTGACTGTGCGTGCAGCACCAAAAGCACACGTTTCATTCATTCTGGAGAAAGGCCTCTTGAATCCTCTTTTCTTTTTTATATTTTAGGGAAGGGTCTACAGAGTGTTCAGGGCCTCACTACTAGATCGGACTCATAGTGGTCTGCCTGCTTACAGTCTCCCAAGAGCTGGGATTACAGGCATGTGCCACCATGCCCAGTCTCAACCAACCTCTCAGTGTGTCCTGGGAGCAGGGCCAGCATTGCAGGCCAGGGATGGAACCCCAGGCCCCTGCACCTGCTTTCAGGCACTTTAATCCTCTTGAATCATTCTGTGCTTTGATTGTCTGAAGACCTCCTTCCTCACCAACAGCACCAGGCTTGTGCAATGGTCCAGCATGGCTCCTCACCCACACACCACAGACTCATACATGATTTGCTCAAGAGACACTGCTGGGACAGGAGAGCAGAATGACCTTCCACAACATCTGGTGTTTCCTGGAACTTTCCCCACTGCTTGGGAACTACTCCAAAGAAGCCTCACAGGCTCGTACTCCTCCCCACCTAAAACCTGCCTACACATACTTGGTGAACACAGGTTTCCAACAGTTCACCTCCTCATAGAAATTTACTATACAAACTCTAACAATGTTCTTTCTTCATGCTGTTCTCATATTTCTAATTCTTAAGTTCCTACTTTTTCTAATTATATTCAACACCATAATAAGGACAGGTTTTATTTTGTGTATGTAGGAATTAAATTTCTTTTAAGATTATAGAACTTTTTGCTATCCTGAGTACATATTTTAGCAATCTGGGTGCCCCCTGGACTTCATAAATGCTATGACACAGCTAAGGGGAACCACAAGGATAATGCAGGACCTGCAAAGAATCCATAAGCAGTTGAAGTACTGGGGGAAAAATGCAGGAGGAAGTTAAAATGAAGATAAATATTTTCACATTACCACAGGATATAGAAAAGTTCTGCTACTGTTAATGTTCACTAGCAGGAGAACAAAGGAAACAAACTTAGAACAAAGAACAGGGGCTTCTGTGTTAGCTCCACTGTTTAAAGTGCCTGCCTGGGCAAACTCAGTCAGGCGCAGGGCACTTCAGTTCGATCCCCAGCACCACATGCCACACCACAACCGCTCTTTAGGCAGCCTGGGCCAGTCAAAAAAATAAAAAATAATCCTTCTCTGGTTTTGGGGGGCTTGCAGGTTAGCTCAGTTGTCTAATGTGCCTGCTTGAGCAGACTCAGGTCAAGGGGACTGTGGTTCGATCCCAGCACCACAAGACACAACAGACAACAGACTCACTCTCAAGGCAGCCTGAGCTAGCAAAAAAAAAAAAAAAAAAAAAAAAAAGAATCTTTAGTGCTGGCCAACTAGCTCAGTGGATTAAAGCGCCTGCTTAGGCAGACACAGTGGCAGGACTT
>NW_004524724.1:1896927-1913931 GCF_000260255.1 Octodon degus
CTGGCCAACTAGCTCAGTGGATTAAAGCGCCTGCTTAGGCAGACACAGTGGCAGGACTTCGATCCGGCACGCGGTGCCGGCCCCACTGCCGGGCGTGCCGAGATGGTGATTACGACTGGGCATGATGGTGCACCCCTGTAATCCCAGCTCTTCAGAGGTTGAACATAGGCGGATCACTATGAGTCCAATCTACGTAGTAAGACCCTATACATCCTGTAGACCCTTTACTAAAATAAAAAAAAAAAAAAAAAAAAAGAACCAAGAATAGTGTAAAATGTAAAATGACACGGAGGCTAAACTGGCAGTTAATTCTAATTGCCAGTATCTATGGGTTTATAATTAAATATTTACTATATATGTTACAAGAACTTACTTTAGGATAAAAACCAATTTTAACAGATAAAAAGCTTTACACTTATTTTATTTATTTACTTACTTATCTTATACACTCTATTTTAACCTCTGCCCAAATTTATTCCTCAACCCTATGAATATTCTAAGGATGAATGAGTCACTGGCCAACATTCCCAGGTCTGAAGATGGAGTAAACTGGCAAGTCCCTGCGGCGAGGTCTGGGATTTGGGAGGGAGAAGAAAGGAATGGAAACGAGGTGGAGGGAAGAGAGCCACAGGTGTGCCTCCGCATGTACCAGGAAGTGAAAGTCAAAGGGCACAGAGCAGCTGTCCTCATCAAACAGAGCCAGGCCCAAGCTGCTAGCCATACTCAATTCATCCTAAATTCTAAGGCAACTATTCTCCACCCCTAGGGAGAAAAAATTTTACTTGTCATTTTCAAATACTATTTATTTATAGAAGTGATCCAGCTAAATTATTTTCTGAAAACTCATTTTAATGTTTAAAATTACTCTCTCACTTAAGAAAGCATTCATTATTTAGCAAATAATTTTTATTTTACTTTCCATCAGGAACTAAACACATACTACATTACAGAAATAGAGTGCAGAATACGTAAGACACTATACATTTTTCTAGCAGCTACATTAAAAAATAAAAAAATGAATAAATTGTAACTTTTATTTAACAGATATATCCAAATATCATTTAAATATTGATCATCATAAAAATAAGATTTTCCTTTTCAATTAAGTTATTATTCAGTGTGTTATTTTATATTATAGCACATCTCAATTGTTCTGACCACATTTCAAATATTCAATAGCTATCTGTGGCTAATGGCAACTGTATCTATTAGAAAAACAGTATTTATACTACAATATATCTTACTACCTCACATTGTTTAGATTTCGATCACATTTAGATTGAGATTTCCTAATATCTCTACTTGAAAAAGATCACATACACAAGTTGCTCCTCATAGTTTCCAAACTGACCTAAGGACTCAAGTAACTAATTTCAGTTCTGAAACTTAAGCCAGCCTTTTCCTCAGTTGCATTAGCCACAACTCAACAACCTGATGGCCATGAAGGGCTGGTAGCTGTGGTCCGAGACAATGTAGTGCAAGTTTACAATATTAATTTTTTTTCTTCAACTTTCATTTCAACTAATTTGGTCCAAGGAGACAGATGTGCTTTTCTAATCTAGAAAATACAATCCACACAATCTTCCGGACATTAAAGCAGCTTCTCTGAGCCCCTGAGGAGTAGGCTACAATTCCTGAAGTTAAGCTCCAAGCCTGAGCGAAAGCCTCACTCCCCTTCCCTAACTGACACAGTGCTGACTCCCACCCTACCACCTATGCTACAACTCTACCCTAAGTCCTAGCCCTGCTGTCCCTAACCCTAACCTGTAAAGCGGCACCCTCCTACTGGCCTTCGTCGTGTTCCACTGTACCTCAGCTGTTGTCATCTGAGCACAGCACACAGCTTTGGCAATCTGCAATATTCTATTCTCTCCAGAAGCTAATTTTAAAAATATGGCTCAGGAATTTCTTTTTCTCGCAGATGTGTCACCACCATGGAACCATGGCCCAGGAGCTGTGTGTCTGTCTCCACGACTCCTCTGGAAGGCGTCTCCTCCTCCCACCCCTCAGCTTCCAGGGGCCAGCAGTCTTACCCTTCCTTCTGCCTGCGCAGTGCATCAGGCAGCTCACTCTGTCTGGCCTCTTCATTTTGCATGGTATCTGTAAACTCCATCCATGCTGTTCCTGTCCTTTAAACTGCTACCTTGTTTGGAATTTTATGAATATTCCAAAATATGTCCCTTTATTCTCCTACTGATGGGCATTCAGGTTTTATCTAGTTTTTTGATATAAAGTTGATAAAGAGATTAATAATAATAGATTTAAGTGTAGAGGGAACCCAAAATAAACATTCTATATATTTGTACTGTTTTCCCTCTACTACACTGGACTTGCAATAGAAATGGATGCTTTATATACTACACAGAATGAAGTCAGAGACAGTCCAAAACAGGTTCACACTTTAAACAGAAGACATACCATGTACACCAGGGATCATTACACATGTTAAGTGCATGCACAGTGCATTTGCATCACATCAGCAACCACAAACATTAAACAAACAGATAACACAATCCAATTCCATTTATGTTACATTTTAGCATCTGCTCTACATTTTCTCATAAATCAAGAAAAGATTAATTCCAGCAAGAACAAAAATATATATTGTAACTTTATCAACCCAACAACAAAAATCAAAGAAAATGAGAGACTGCAATCTTAAAAAAAAGAGTTAACAAAAGCTTGTCAGTATTAATTTGGCCACTTACACAAGCTCATTAAATTGGAGCACATGAGATTTTTGTTACTCCCTAAAATTAGCACCAGCTTATTTCCCTATCATCGCCTCCACTGAGTCTGAAGAGTGACAGGCCCAGGCCTAGAAGGCAGAAAGGACTGCGGCTTTGCCTGGATGTGTCTTGGGGCCTGCTCCATGCGGGAGGTCAAGTTAAAGGGACTGCATCCCACTACAGGTACACAGGACAGCAACTAATGTCACGTCTTTCTTTGCTAGAGCACTACTCTTTCCTAAACCAAACATTCTAAAATAAACTCAACGAAAGTTATTTTATTGCCAATATGTTTCTAGAAGCAAAATCAAAGTGGCAAACAGTATGAAAGTTACTACACAGATTCATTAGATAAACACACGTGTACAGAGAATGAACTTAAACCTTTAAAAAGCACTGTTGGGTACAAGGATCACTTACATGTTTATTACTATAAAGTCACAAATTCACACAAAGACGATGGATGAAATCTTCCTATTTCTCTCCTTACCTCCCACTCTCTGGCTGCTGCTTCACTAGTAGGATCCTCATTTGCTTCAGGCTCCTCAATCCTTTTTACTACTATGAACCCAGGCTCTCTGGTGTATTCACCAGTGTCTTCTGCATAGATTTCTGGGCTCCACTGAATGAAGAAGGCATACAAGTGGTCTGTCCTATGAGAACAAGAACCTGTCAGAAGTACTATTTTATATTAGTTACAATTACAAAATTGTATTTGTGAAACACCTTGACAAAACATGAAGATTTAAATATATACAAAATTGGGCCAGCCAAATAGCTCAGCAGATTAAAGAACCTGCAAGCAGGCACAGGGGCAGGCTGCTTGATCCCCAGGCCTGCCATGCCAGCACCACCCCAGGGGCACACTGAGAGGACAATTGAGACTGGGTGTGGTGGCGCATGCCTGTAATCCCAGCTCTTGGGAGGCTGTACACAGGTGGATCCTTACAAGTCGGATCTAGTAGTGAGACCCTGAATATAATGGGCTCTACCATTTTTGTATTTTTTTAGACCCTTCCCTAAAAAAAAAAAAAAAATACAAAAAAAGTAGAGCTCATTATATGCAAGACCTGAATAAATAAGATTTTATTTGGCTGTGATCAGGTTGTTCTGCAAAAAATACATACATATATATTGAGTTTCCTTGACATGCTTTTGACTGGGTCAGATCTATATAAGAAAAAGATTTTTCTTCTTAAAGATATTGGTGATGAGAAAGGAAGTTGAATCCATAACTTTATAAACTCAGTCACGCAATGATCTAATAATTAAAATGTAAGCAAACAATTACTAGTTGTCCACTTTGAAACATGAATATTGTTTAACTGATTTTTTCCAAGTTAACAGAAGTTACATTTCCTTCAATTCTACATGATACCAAGTATATATACACATTTATTCATTCAGGGACAGGTGATCCATCTTTCAATTTTTTTTTTAAAATGTATTTGGTACAAGGTCTACAGGGTATACAGGGTCTTATTACACAGATCGGACTCAAGGGATCCTCCTGTTTTCAGCCTCCCAAGAGCTGGTATTATAGGTGCGTGCCACCATGCCCAGTCTCAATTGCTGTCTCAGTGCAACCCAGGGGGGTGGGGCTGGCACAGCACGCTGGGATGGAACCCGGCCATGGCTCTCTGCCTAAGTAGGCACTTTAGTTCGCTGAGCTATCTGGCCGGCCCTTATCCTTTAAATTTTTGATTTCCCTTCCCAATGTCTTATTAACTACAGTAAAGCCGGAGATTGCATTCTCTATTAAACCTTTTTAAAGACCAAATACACATCTTAAATATCTGCTGACTTTAATTAACATAAATAATTGAAAATGGATTAGAAAATTCTCAGCTAACATAAACAATAATAATGGATGTGGAAATTATACATTCTATCTAATGATAAAAAAATAATGGCTTATATGATAGCTGACATATTTAAAGGGCATTATGGGGCCAGGGAGATAGCTCAGCAGCATAAGTATCTGCCTGGCAAGTGCAAGGTCCTGAGTTCAATCTCTGGTACTGCAAAAAACAAATAAATAAAATTAAAAAAATAAAGGGCATTATGTTTTTATCTTTCAGATAATTTATCACTATCAAGAGAAATTTGGGGGCTGGGAAGATAGCTCGGAGAATAAGCACCTGCCTGACAAGTGCAAGGTCCTGAGTTCAATCCCCAGTACTGTGGGGGAAAAAATAAAGAGAAATTTTTATAGTTACATCAGTGTTATACAGTTCAGAATTCTAATTATATTAATTTTTAGTGAACACCAGCAAGGTTCCAGGACAGTATTAGAACAGTATTAAAACTCTATGTAAAAGTTAAAATATAACCAAGAGTACTAAAAAAACTAAATATAGGTAGAATTTTTCATTTTGGCACTTGAAGACAACTGCCAAAATTTGATTATCTGGTTCAATCCCTTCCAAGTATTCATTAATAATACAAATCATACTATCTACTCTCTACTAGTATCACGTTGCGTAGGAGGCACATAGTGCTCCATACATTTTGGTAGGGAAGGAGAAGATGGAAACCTTATCATTTTATACTCAAAAGGAGTTGTATTCAAAGCAACACAAATAAAGGCTTTCCAAGAGGTAGGCAGACGCTTCAGAGCTAAGGGAATTGATTTCTATATCCTCAGTTTCTTCATTACTCTTTGCTCAAACTAATCTGTAAAGTCAAGATATTGTGCAGATTCTTTGATCTTTGCTTTCATTAAGTATTTTTTCTATGTTGTAGAAGAGCATAAATTCATTCACGCAGATTTTTACCATGGTACATGCCTCAGAATATAAGCACTTCCAGCTTCCCAAGACTGGTGTGGAAGCAGGCAATAATTATAAAACTGGGTAATAAGTTCTTCCCCAGAACTTAAATTTTCAATGGAATTCACTGATGCTGAGTAAAACTAATTGGATAAAAGAAAAGTAATTTTTTGGGATGTACACAAAAATACATTTAAAGGATTGAATGAAATTGAAATAACACCCTTCTTGTATAACTGACTCATTAAAAACAAAGTTTCTCAGTACTTGAAAAAATGTAACAAAGGAAGGAGTAGAAGAGATGCTGAATCCTATCTCACCTGCTCAACAGACAACATTCATCAATGAATGACTGCATTTTCGGTTGGCATACATCAAGCTGAGGCAGGCTAACTCAGGAGCTTTGCAGTAGGCAGGGAAGCCTCCTGGAGCCCTTACTATCTTTATGGTAATCACAGGAAGTTGTATAATAAATGCAGTTTCAAGAGAGACTTACACACTAATACATAAATGTACATTACAAGTCTAGCAAATTTGTAGCAAAGAGTGTTGATAGGGATAAAAATATCTTATAATTACACTCTTGGGTAGGTATATAGGGAAATATAAGTTTGAAGGGAAAAAGTAATGATGCTGCTTTTAATTTTTTATGACAATACAGTTTTTATTATTTTATTATTTTTTTTTTATTTTTTTATTTTTTTTTTTGCGGAACCGGGGATTGAACTCAGGCCCTTGCGCTTGCCAGAGAAGCACTTATTCCACTGAGCCATCTCCCCAGCCCCCAGTTTTTATTATTTTAAATTTTTAAAGGAGAATAACAAGTAGTAAAAAAATTAGAAACAATACAAAATTTCACTGAACAAAATGATAAGAATTCAATAATGGGTTGTTATATTGCATAATGTTTCCTTCGAAGTAGTTGTTCAGGGGCCGAAGAGATAGCTCAGTAGAATAAGTGCTTGCCTGGCAAGTCAAGGGCCTGAGTTCAATCCCCAGTTCCGCCAAAAAGAAAAAAAAAAGTAGTTGTTCACATCGCCAGATATAAGCATGCAAAATTGGTTTTAAAAAGTATGAAAAATTAAAAAGGAGAGGGAAAAAATTTAAGCATTAACTGCTTCTTTCAATAACTGTCAAAGAGTACGTCCAAGTTTTTTTTAAGTAGGTAATGAGGGGGCAAATTGTTAGTGTTTAGATTCTACTGTGTATGCAGTACTTGAAAGATCAACAGTTTTAACTTAATATGTCAACACTTATACAACAGAAACCTTTTACAACTGCTTTAACTTAAAATGGGTAAACCAGAAATACCTGAGTACCACCACAACTTTTAATAGCTCATTTCGGGCCAGGTATTGGAAGTAGGCAATCACCATATTTGCCAGGAATTTAAATAAAGGAACACGCACTCAATGCCTTCAGTATAGTGCCAGTCAACACTTTGATGGCCTCATCTTAAGCACTCCTTTTGCATATTACAATCTGGCACATGTTCACACTTTGATTGTCACAAAAATGTGATTACAAATGGAGCAAATTCAAGAGGATCAAATTCAATGCTCCAAAAAATGTCAACTTTCAATGAGAAAGTATGTAACTTGGAATAATACTTTGCCACTGGTAGTGTGATACACAAAATAATTCTAACTCAGGGAACATTTTCATCTTCCTTTTTATATTTTACCTTTCCTGGGGCACAGCAAACCAGTATTCATGCTTCTTGTCTCTCTGTGCATACTGCTGCATCGTAGCGCTGGCCTGGGACACAAACGTCTTCCTCATTGGCTTCCCAACTCTGAGACATAAGAACTTATGTAATCGATGCCTCCTCTTTTCCTTTAGAAGTGCAGAACCTAGACCCGAGATGCAAACAGTGCTCATTCAGCTCTCAGACATCATGGCACAATTCACTAGCACTTTTACCTCCTAACTTCCAGCCATAAATAAAAACTCTGTTTACTGGTATGCAGAATGATTCACTCAAGTAGCTCATTATTTTCCATCAGAGACAAAGTCACAGATACAGTAAGACTAAACAAAAGACAAATTAATATACTAGGAAGATTACAAAGAATGGAAAACCTTCAGGAATCCTTTAATTTTTTGTTTATAACAATTCTGCTAATTGGATGTACATACAGAATTTTCTGCATATTCCCCAATAGTCTTTACAATTATATCTAAATAAGTCTTCAGACTTTTTAAAGGCATATTTTAATATGGTTACTACAGAGAAGAATGAGATTTCTGAAGCTTTTACATACATAAAAAGGGATGACAAATCAATCAACAATATGCTAGATTCAGCCAACTTGTCCGCACAGGTAAGTAAGCCTAAATTATCTCTAACACTCCCTGTCAGAGAGCTGATATAAAGTATACTGATGGTCTGATTATACACTTAAGTTTAGGAACCTGGATATTAATTCAACCTAAGGTAACACACCTTGGATAAAGTACAATGGATAAAGTACATTTACAGAGATACGGGTGTTGGTCATGGTTTGCTGGGTATAAAGTTGGGTGAAATACTGAGCCCCAGAATTTACACTGGCTAAACTGAAGAGTTCATATTATTCTTCCCATAGAAGTATTCTACAATTTTGTATTTAATATTAACTTACTCACATACCTAATAACATGTAACAATTTTTCTCATTTTAGTATTAGTTATAATAGGACTGCCTTTATTAATTCTCTTTGTCCCCACAACAATCTTCTTAAAATTAATCTATCATTTTTTAAGACTTCAAAATATAAAGTAATTTTATATCAGATACATACAAATAAACTATACAAATGCTAAATAATAAACTATGTGTAACCATACAAATATATTTACACCAGCATTATTTATGTCCTAATAATATGCAAATGGCTGAATAAATTACGGGTTATTAAAATCATGTTTTCAAAGAACTATAATGACATACAAAAACCTTCATGACATAAACGCTACATTGAAATATGGATAAACACTAAATATAATCGTGACTTTATACAAAGCTCCCTATGTATAGGTATATACAAATATCAAAATTATATATATATATATATATATATATACACACACACACGCATATAGGCATCCACATATGTAATACCCTTCTAAGAATAAGTGTACTAAATATCAACAATGATCATCCAAGTGACAAATACTACGTTTTTATCACTTGTGTAGAAAGATCCTATATTTGTCAAATAAAAAATATTACAGAAGAGAAATAATCATATCTTTTATAGAACTTGCCTCAAATAAATGTATGCATTAGTGAAGAGCATCCTAAAGTCTTTAAGGAACCTCAACTGGACAATGGAAAGAAAATTTAGTATTATAAAAATGGGACAGAATTTTTTAGGCACTGCTGGTTGAGTTATAAGATGGTGCAGCCCCTGTGGAAAACAGGTAATTCCTCAAAAATATAAACACAGATTTTCCATATAACCCAGAAATTCCACTTTTGGGAATGTGTCCCCCAAAAACTGCAAGTTGGGACTCAGATCTCATAGCAATGTTCTTCACAACAGCCAAAATTCAAGACACCACACACACGTCCATCAGTGAATTAACAGACACACAGAACATGGTGCCAGAGCCTTGAAAACGCAAAAACCTCACACAGGCTGCACTGTGGAGGGGCCTGGACAGATTATGCCAAGTGAAGGAATCAGGCGCAAAAAAAAAAAAAAAAAAATTTGGTGTGACTCCACTTACGTAAGATACCCAGAATAAGGACAAAAGCAAAAAGTGTAACTGAGCTGGCCAGGACGTGGGTAGGGAGAACGAGTGCCTCCTGTCCTAGCCTGGAAGACGAGAAGCTGAGGGCAGGTGCTGCTGATGGTCACACACCAAGGCTGCACGCACACCAGGCCACTGAAGAGCTCAGAAATGGTCAGAATGGTAAATCTTGTATTTTACAATTAAAGAAGTCAAAATGTTGCTTTATTCCATTATATTTAAGCTCAATAAAATTTTTTGAACTAAAAGAAAGAAATGCATACACAAATTGAGTTAATCTGATATCTAATTCTAACAGACCTAATGTAAGAAATGTTTGCTAAGCTACTTGAGCTATGGCCACCTTAACATGTAAGGTAAGGAAGAAGTATAGTATATGAGAAATAAAAGCTAGTCTATTACCATAATTTTCTGAATAAGCAGAACAACAACAAAAAACCAAAAGAGAAGACTATGTTTTTACTGACCCTGAATGTTTTTTAAGGAAAATATCAGGTGATGACAGAACTTCTGGGTACTTGGAAAAATTGTAGAAACAGATTTTTATGTCAAAATGTACTTTCAAAAACAAAAAGGTGGAGTACAACTTCGGCAGTTATAAACTGCAATTTGAAACTTATATAGCTAATGATAAAAGACAAACCATAAAAGATAGAGAGCTTGTGCGTGCTTTCAAAGGAGAGCACAGGAGTCGAGGTCTGGGTGCAGAGGGAGAGGCAGCCGTTCTGTGCATACCTCTGTGGAGTGTGAGGTGCAGACGTGGCAGAGGAGGTACTTGTCCTAGCACCTCCATGGGGGGTTAACCTTCTGACCAGGTAGGACACGGCCGTTTTTGAGTTGGTGCAGAAAAGAAGAACACACATTAAAACGCACTCCCTCCGCTTGCTCCTTAACACTTACCTTCCACATGTCCATCAGTGGATGCAATTTTATGCTGAATTTCTTTCTGTGACACCTGCTGAATGTTTTCCCTGTGCTGTTTGGTTTGCTGCATGGTGTGGGTTTTCCAGAGTTTGCGCAGCTCTTCAACCTCTGAGTCCTGACTTTGGTCCTTTCCTTCCTGGCCTTTGTTAATAGTTTGCTTTTGTTTAAATTCTGTCATTTCCCCACAAGGTACATGTTCTTTCCCACCTCTGTCTTGCTGAAGGGCGCTCTCACAGGGACAAGGATCATGGTCTGCACGCCCTTTTTCACTCGGCTCCGTAGGGCCTGATGCTTCCGGAAGGTTGTCTGTCACCAGATCACCTTCCTGAGCAGCCATTTCAAGATGACTCACCTCGGTTTCATGAGACACAGGCCCGGCTCCTTGGGCAGAATGTCCAGTGCTGACTTTGAAGTGAGCAGAACTACTAGACTCTGACTGGGCCGTGAGCCCTCCCACCCCAGGCTGACTGACAGTTTGCACAGATTCTGAGGATGCCCCAGATGGCTTAGCCGAAGAGACTCGCCCCTCGTGGATGGGCGAGAGCTCTGACTCTGCGAACACGTCCTCAGAGAGAGACTGCTCGGTGCTCCTGGGAGCCGTGCTAGCACTGTCGTTGCCTGCATCACGAGTGCAAGAGGCTCCTTCCTCGGTACTCATTCCTGTTGCAAAAGTCCTTCCCGATAACAGATCTATTTCTCTGCCATTAAACAAAATTAAAGACGTCAGACTTTAAAAATTGTACTATTTTACTTTCTATAAATTGAATACTGAATTAAAATTATTAAAGAGGTTTCTGAAAGAGTATGCATCTCAACAGAATATATTTGATTTACTCCAGCAGATGAAGTCAAACTTTTATAACAACAGCTCAAGATGCAGGAAATAGTAATGTAAGATTTCCTTGCAGGTAATCTACTTGAAGAAAATCTGATGATTAAAATTCTGGATAAAGTTTCAATTTCTTCATGCAAGTATATATGCAGGATGGCTAAAATTACTGTACTAATAATTTTCATCAGTTTTTCTGAAAATAGCAGTTCATGTTTCGAATTTTCACTTTGACTCTGAATGTTGATATCTGTGATCTAAGCAACTACATTGAGGACAGCAATGTGCAAAACATTTATTTTTTGTTCAGAACCAGGGATTGGGGTTTGTTTTTTTTTCGGTAGCTCAGACTGCCTGATAGGCAGATGGGGTTGGGGATCGAATCACGGTATTCTGCTCCTGACTGCCTTTGCCAGAGCAGGCACTTAAACTGAGCTAAGGGCAGGCCCCCAGCATGTGCAATACAAAAACCATGTTTGAATATTTCTCGTCCTGGTCTTCTAAATGTGTACCGTTTCTAATGTCTTTTCAATTATTATTATACTCTCTTTAATAGAAAAATTTTTTTAAAAGGGCTAGCCAGATAGCTCAGCAGATTAAAGCACCTGCCTAGGCAGACACAGGGGCCAAGGGTTGGAACCTGCTGTGCTGGTTCCAGCCCCAGGGCACGCTGAGACAGTGATTGAGACTGGGTATACCTGTAATCCCAGTGCTTGGAAGGGTATAATCAGGAGGACCACTACAAGTACAATCTACGTAATGAGACCTTATAGACCCTGTACTAAATGCATTAAAAAAAAAAGGAAAAAAAAATGAAGGTTTATTGAAAGTCAAGTGTTAATATTCAGTTATTTGTCCAATCTGGCATAGCTATATCTGTTAATCTTAGTAACAGATCTGATAATAAAAATAGATAATATAACAACCATTGTTAATTTGCTATTCTTGTTCTGAAAAATCTGTCTTTGTATCTGCTATTTCTTTTTGCTTTTGTTTTTACTCTTCAGAAGAAATTTTTAAGAAATTCTAATTTTAAACTGAAATGTAGTCATTGGTGGGATGTATGAAATATACTTAATTAAAATTTTAATTAACATTTTAAATCTTGTAGTAAAAGATATATTACCACACACATATGCACAGTGCTTATTTACACTCAAATAGAGATTGAACCAAAATACTGGCTTGCAAGTAAGGGATGCATGCAAACCAACAGGACTGAAGCAAACATGCTTCCAGTGTATATTCACACCAACAACCATTCTTTATAACTGATGCACAAGAACTGTCCAGTTGAAGAATACAGGTAAGAATAATTTTGTATGTTCTTTACTGGGTCAGATCTCCATCATAAATTCCATTTGTTTAGGCAAACACTGGTGTCACAGGCTATGCTTTACACTTTGGAAAGAATCAGTGTGAGTGCCTGGGTCATGAAGCAGCAGTCAGAAATGTAGAATGATGGTTGCAAGTATTCTGTGACAAATAGAAACTGCATGAATTCTCACTGCAGAAAGTGTTAACCTTTGTGCATGGACAGTTGGAAGACCAGTTAAAAATATCCTGCACAGAAAAGACTGGAAAATACACCAGCACAAAAATAACTGGCTTTCTCTGGATGGTGAAACTGGGTAACTCTTTTTCCGTTTCACTATTTTAGATTTTTCAAAAATTTTCCAACAAGTATATGTAATTTTTATAACTAGAACGTGTGAAATTTATTTTTAAAACGTTATTTGGCTGAAGCCCAATTCCTATGTGTACTGCCTTTGCACTGGAATCATCTTTTAATACAGGCAGCCAGTTCAGGCTGTGGTGTCATCTACTGGTGATTCACTCAAACTGCACCTTTCGGAGGTTTCAACATGATCTGGGAAACTGCTATCACAAGAATCCTAAAAACTCATATAATCTTCTTCAGACAAAACAAATATAATTTTCTCATTTCTCCTTTGTAAACTGTTCTTTCCAAGAATTGAGTTTACAATAGCCAGAAGTCCCTGTAAGCCAACAGAATCATGCAGGGAGAAAGCGGGAAGCTCTTTCCTATGACATATCAATTTTCTTCCTTTGCATGCCTGCTGCTACAGCTCTATTTATCTTTCTTCTTTTTCTCCCTCAGGTCATTAGTCTGGTCAAGGGCACTACCTCCAAAGGAGCCACCCAACTTGTGTAAGGAAACTTCTCACACAAATCCCCTAACCAGGAAGTCCAAAGTTAACGCTTCACATTAGTGTAGCTTATGGGCTTTCTGCCTTGTATTTTATGCTTTTCTAGGGAAGAAGAGAGAAAACATTTAAGTCAATCCTTCAGTAGCTATGCTGGCTACAGCAATAGCAGGTCTATACCTCATCCTTTAAGAACTTCTGAGAAAATTCTCAAAACTATCTTTCACAATCATTGGAAGTAGCTTAAATTTCTTAATGGTATAGCTAAAAAAAAAAAAGGGCTGGTAAACACTGATGGATACTTTTCAACTATGTGGTTCTCTGACTGAAACCAGAAAAAGAAATTTAAAATAGTTCCTAACTATTCTAGATGCACTAAGAATAATCTTCTATTACCGCATACGGTTCTTGTTTCATTACTGACAAAATGAAAAACTGCTATAATAAAACCACTAACAACAGTTGGCAGTAGCAGAGCAGGGTCAACTCTCTGGGTGCGACCAAGCACAGCTGAGGGGAACTCTGTCCTTACGCGGGTAAAGACTCCTTGACCTTCCTGTCCAGAACGTCTCTGTACATGGCAGCTGACATCACCTCCTCCATTGGACACATGATGCCATACTCCTCACAGCCGTTCTCTTGGACCAGAGGGTCGGTTTTATGTGGATCAAACATGATATTGTTGGGTGTAACCAGCAGCACGCCACTGACTGTGCCCTAAGGTGAATAAAAAAGTAATACTTAATTTTCACAACTCAAATCTCAAAACTATTGAACTGTTTTGCTAATTGTCCTCTGTCATTAGGCCATCACATATTAAATTCTACAGCAATGGCACTGTCATTAAAATACTTAATAACAATATTTTCCCAGTAAATTCTGCCCTGTAGCAGGGCAGAATATAAAGAATATCATATTCTACCTATAACCATCAAGTCAAGAATTAAAGTAAAATAGTGTTATATCTCATATCCATAAAATAACTTCAGACAGGTAACAAGGGATGCGATGAGGCCAGCTTTATGCTAATTTGCAACTTCTTCCTGCATTACTCATTCTCTACAGGTGCCAAATACAGTTTTATGTACACAGTGCAGATTATCAAGTTACCCTGGACAGTTCAGTCCATAATAAATGGAAAATGTCATGGCTTCATTAAAATCTTTTTAAAAATCATTCCTTTCACTTGACTTTGTGACCCTGGGGAAGCAGAGCTTCTAAGCACTTCTTCATCTGTGAGATTAGATAGATTATGTGACCTCTAAAGTACACAGTGATTATTACGAATTTCTCCATGAAAAGCTATGAAATTTTAAGTGCATTTCTATAAATACAGACACAAGCCCCAAGAGTCTACCCACTTTCTATAAACTAAGTTCAAAAGCAGCTGATCCAAGTAATACTGGCTAATATTTACTGAATGTTCCCTGTGTATCAAACTTCAAATAGCCATCTATTTAATCTTCATAATCATATCACAGTGAAGTGGGTATAATAATTACTTTTGTATAAATGGGAAATCCTAGGCTGCAGAGGTCCAGATGACCTGTCCTCTCCAACCAGGATTCGAAATCTAGGTGGTTTGTGCTTTTTACTATAATTCTTTGGTATCTGTGTTACAAACCACAATCACTCCAAATCCAGTGTGATCCATTCCTTGCTATCATTCACTCAGTCCACTCTATTCTGTAAATCTAAAAATGAAAAGCAGCCGAATTCATGGGAAAGATGCCCAGGGCCACCTGTCCTAAGTCTCCCTGCTGCAAGAGACAGTACAGTCATAAGAGAGGGACTCTCGGCTAAGAGCGCAATCCCACAACGCCACAGACGAGAGAGCAGTGCTCAGCAGAAGCAGGGGACCCGACCCCCGGCCTCCACAGTCAGAGCAGCTTACAGGCCTCACCAACTCTGGGCCAGAGTCTCAGTGAGTGGGAACATCAGCTACAATCTGGCTGCCAGCTTGTCAAGTGAAACCTAAGCACAGACCAAGACCAGAACTAGCTGTTTCTAAGAAATTTAACTATGTCCCAGGAAAAACAAGAACATACACAGGAAAACAAAAATTTCCAGTGCCCAAGAAAATAAAATTCACTGTTTGGTATCTGAAGAGAAACTGTTATTTATAAGAAGAAAGAGGAAACAATGACCCCTACAACAGAGAAAAAAACTCAACAGAAAAAAACACTAAGTGAGGGTGAGAGAAACTTGGTAGAAAAAAGATTAATGTAATTATTATAAGTATCTTCTAATAAAGAGGTTATGGATGATATACGGAGATATGGAAAATGTGAGGCTCCGTTTGGACTTAAAGAATGGACAGTGGTAATGATGAGGCTGAAAATACTCTGAAGTAGTTAACAATTACATATGATAGGCGACCCTGCACTTAGATACAGTGGTCACAATAATACAAAAGGGAAAAAGACAAAAAGAAAAGAGTATCAGGGAGCTGTGTGAGATTATGTTAAACAGCCAAAAGTGACATAACTAAAGATCTCAAACAAGGAACAAAAAAGGAAAAGAAAAAATATTTGAAGAAATATGACCAAAAATTTCAACATTTGAATTAAGTTACAGATCCAAAAGCTGAATTAATCAAAAGAAAATAAATATGAATAAACACACCAAGGTACATCATAATCAAATTCTCCAAAATTAGTGATAAAGATAACATTTTTAATATAACCAAAGGTACTTTTTCTTATAGAATGTCTAAGTTCTAAAAGGGTAAAAGCCTTGCTGACTTTTAATTGCAGACTATTACAAGGTAAGTCATATGTGGATTTTCAACCACATGGAGGTCAGTGTCCTTAACCTGTGTGATGCTCAAGGATCAACTGTAAGGTTCTTATATTGCATGTAAAGTGCTATGTTTCTGAAGTGAGGAGACAGTCATCAGCTAGTTCTGTGTCTAGTACAGCACTGTCCAAATGCAAACAGGAGATGACGACTCCGGGTAACAGGCAGCTGTGCGGGAAGATATTCACTCCCACTTCCTTGAGGAGGTCCAAGTTTGGCTAAGCTCCAAGATGACTGGGAACGCCTATACAGGGAGACCGTGCACAACGGGAATTCTCATTGTGCACAGGATACAGAACATTCCAGGCCCTGGAAATGGGGCAGTTTCTTACGAATTAAATGTATCTTACACCTTCCTGAGGTGTGTTCCCTGGCATTTATCCAAGTACAGGGCAAACTCAAATTCACAGAACATCCACACTGCAATGTTCAGAGCAACTTTTTTGTAAGGGCCAAAACCTGGTATCAACTAAGACGTGGTTCCCCCTGTAAGGGGGACATGTGTATATAATATAAAATAGCCACACGGTGGAATATTACTCATCAATAAGGAGTAATGAGGTGTTGTCAAGCCACAAAAGACCTGGAAGACTCTCAAAAACATGCTGTTAAGTTAAAAAGGTTGATCTGACATCCTATAGCCATACTGTTTGATTCCCATTTTATGGTACTCTAAAAAAGGCTGGAGACAGTCACCAGCTAGCAGAAGCCCAGGGGAACGACAGGAGGGAGGAGTGTGGGTGGCATACAGAACGCCAAATAACCTCAACCCAATTAAAAACACACTAAGACATATAATAGCCAAGATCCCAGAAATTCAGCACAAGAATAACATACAGTAAGCCACTAGAGAAAAGAAGCAGATCATATTCGAAGGAAAACCCATCAGAATTACTGCTGACTTCTTGTCACAAATCATGAAGGCAAGAAGACCATGGAGCAGAGTACTTCAAGTCCTCTATGAAAACAAATTCCAGCTCAGACTACTATATCCTGCAAAACTCTAATGCAAGTTTGATGGAGAAGTGAAATACTTCCATGACAA
>NW_004524724.1:1918287-1949782 GCF_000260255.1 Octodon degus
CAAAAGCTACAACTGTGGTTGCATAGGTCTTGCTTTATCTTGGTCTTAACCATCCAGCAGAAAAGTATAAAAATAAAGTATAAGAAGTAAAGCCATGCTGTTATGTTGAGCTATAGGGGACTCAGGTCAACAATTTCTGACATCGCCAGTCAAGCGGAAGACTCAATACTATTATGGACTACTGGACTCTTTTAGAATATTTTGCTGAGTTAACACACCTATAATACTCAAATAAGGGAACTAAAGAAAAAAGGGTATACAGTTGAATGTCCATTTTGTATCTGTGTATTCAAATGGTTAGGATATATAGTTACATTCTCTTAATGAATAGAGGGATTTGTTCTAATAGTGTTTGTAAACAGGATATCATGTCCGCATCTAGTACAGCAAATAATCACTAGGAAGAATGCATGCAATGTGTTAATTATTGAAACTGTCCCATCAATTTGGTTTGAAACTGTCTCATTCCTAATTGTTCCTCAATAAAATTATGGGGAAAAAAATGAAGAGAGGGCAAGAAGAAAAGCTAGGAAATATGACAGGGGCAAAGTCATACATTTATATGCACAAGATGGGTAAGGCAATGGTCCTGAGCATCTTCAGCATGTTTTGGAAACTAGCAGTTAATTGACAGGATTCTCATCCTGACTAACTATATATGCTGACTCCTGTGAACTAAGCAACTGCACTGAAGAAAGCAATGTGTAATGGTAGGGTTACACTTGGAATGCCTGTCATTCTGGTCTTCTAATTATGTACTGCTTGTCATGACATATCAATTACTGCCATACTGTCTCTCAAGTAAATGTATATTTAAAAAAAAAGGGTAATAAATGAAAACAAGAGACGAAATGCAAATAAATAAATAAATAATATAAAAACCTCAATGCAAAAAACACAAAACAAAACAGATAGGACACAAAGAGAAAAGGCCAGATAGCAAATTTAAATCTAAACAAATCACTAATCACGTTAAACTAAAGGCAGAGATTACCAAGGAAAGCAAGATTCAACTACATGCTACCTATAAGACTCTGATTTTTATAAAGACAGACTAAAAACAAAGAGTGGAAACAGAAGGAAAAAATGTGAATACCTACCAAAAAGAAGGTGACATGACTAGACTAGTTCTTCCCAAATGGATTCCACAACTAACAAGATTAACAAGAATAAAGAGTTTTTCACAAGGACAGACAAGTTTATCAAGAGAACATATCACTGTTCCAAGATTTTTACACCTAATATCAGAGTTAAAATACACAAAACAAAAACTGATAGAATTTAAGAAGAAAATAGACAAGTACAAAATCGTAGCATGTTCTTGCATTTTTGTGTAATTGACAAAAGAAATAAAAAATCAGTATAGGTATGGAACACCACTGTCGCCCAACTGGACTGTGCTGATATCTGAAATATATGCCACACCCAACAGCAGAACACACATTCTCTTCAGGTACCCCAGTACCATTCCTGAGGGCGCACCACATTCCGGACCAAGCAGGTCACAAAAGCTCAGGCCTTCAAGCACTAGCGCTTTCTCTGAGCACATGGAATTAAATCAGAAATCAGTAACAAAGATATCTGGAAAATTTCCAAATACTGGAAAGTAACTAAAACCCTGCAAAATACTCCATGGGACAAAGAAAAAGAAATCAACAGAAAATATTTTGAAGTGAACAAAAATATTTTGAAGTGAACGAAAATATGACATATCAAAATTTTGGAATGCAGCTGAAACATCACTCAGGGAACAACTATAGCACTGAATACTTGTATTTTAAAAGTAACTTATAAATTATAACTATAAAGTCATGGTTGTCATGTATGACTGCTAAATCTCCGCAATGTTACAGTCACTTTCTAAGTCAAACATGGAATTTATTTTTCAATTTAGCATTTACAGCATTTCCTCTGCAAAGTGAAAGATTTTGCTTAGAAAAGCAGCCACGTACAGTAGATAAACACATTCAAATCAGGTCTGAATTCTGACCATCATAAAAATCTTTTGACCTAGTCAACTTCATGGACTTCTTTTTTCCTGTGAAAAGAAATAAGTACCTATTCCATAAGATTATTTTGAGTTGACAAATCAACTAATATACTTCAAATTGTTTCTGGCATCTAGTAGGTACTTAATAAATAGTTATCTTCCTTTTTAGTATTATGCTGTTTGGAAGTTATTCCAAACATCACCCAGAAGTTGTCTCTTTTATATGCTATTTCAAATATTCCAGCAGGAATCATTACCTGTGCCTTATTACACTGAACTTGCTGACACCCAGCTGCGTTTTACAACTGCAAAAGACCATCACTCTTCGGTTATGAGTGAAGTCTGTACGAACTCAAACTAATGGTGATCACCAATACATTGTGTAAATGTCGAGGCACTGATGATTCAAAAGATAAATGTCAAAGTGTCTGATTGTTAACAGTGACTAAGGCATGCTTACGAGTTTTCTATACAGTTTCACTCGTTACCTTGCCACTGGTGATGTATTTGCAGTTAATCTTAAGGAATTTCTCAGTGAATGCTTCTTCTTCTTCAGATGTTGAAGATACAACTCGTGCTGGCCGAATACCAGCAAAAGCAGATGTAGGAGTTGCTTCTTTCGGATGGGCTGCATCAGGATTCTTAAAAGAAAAAGGAAAGTGCACTTTAAAAACACTACGTAAAACAGATTATTAAGGCAAATGAATAGCTTTTCCCAATAGGATAGGAAATTCTTATCCACCTATCTACTTTCTGGAGGTCACCCCAAAATAGTCTTATATAAAAATGTTTTAGGGGCTGATGAGATAGCTCAGTGGACTAAGCACCTGCTTTGTCAAGCTCAGGGACCTGAGTTCAATCCCCCAGTATCCCATGCCATGCCAGCCCCAACCCTGGGTGCACTGAGCTGGCAATTGAGTCTAGACATGGGGACGCAGGCCTGTAATTCCAGCACTGGGGAGGCTGAAAACAGGAGGATCACTATGAGTCTAAGCTGCGCAGTGAGACTCTGTACCAAATACACTAAAAAAAAAAAAAAAAAAGTGTTTTCATGCTCCACCTGGCTGTTAAGGCGGAACATCAACTTGGTTAGCTTTGGGATCCATTCCAGGGATGTCCCAGAGCCAGAGTGTCTGGGTAGCTGTGGAGGCAAGGATGGCCGTGGAGGTGAGGATGGCCACAGGGGCCTTGGCTCTCGGTCTGTCTTCTCACCAAGCCTTGCTCTCCAGCACCCTTCTGCTGCTTTTGTTTGATAAATTACAGATACATACCTATGTACAATCACATATGCATACATACATACACATTATATATGTAGTTATCTGGAATGCATTAGAATCAACATCACACATATTCTTTTTTTTTTTTTTTTTTGCAGAACTGGGGATTGAACTCAGGCCCTTGTGCTTGCCAGGGAGCCAGGGAAGCACTTGTTCCACTGAGCCATCTCCCCGGCCCCCCCCCTTTTTTTTTTTGAACATCACACATATTCTTACACATATGATCCAACACACAGATGCTCAGACACTTATGAATTAAACCACTAATTCTGCTAAGAAAATATAATATCCATGAAAAGAAAAGATAAAGACCTTGTCTATGGTAACTAGGTATTCAGCAAGCACACTCACGGGAGAAGTCTGAAATTTCAAACTATATAGAGCTTATCAACACTGCTTTACAAGGATAGTTTAGCTTTCCCAATGCCATGAGCCATTCCCAGTGCAATCTATGCACTTCTTCTCAAATTAGTTGAATAGTTAAAATATAGACTTATAAAGCAAAGCAATGACATATGTTGAAAAACTCGCTCTTACTTAAAAGAAAAAAGGGCACTTTAAAAAAATGCTATGTAAAACAGATTATTAAAGCCAAATGAATAGAAAGTTATCAAGACATTTTAAAAATTAAATTAGAAACAGTGACATGTATTTTTCTCTATAAATACATTAAATAACAAGACCCAGTGGTGACTCTGACAACTATAATTTTGAACATAACTCTTGTTTAATAACTATAAATACCATTTTGTGGTATCTAAACTCTAAAGTGATCTGAAAACATTCGTGAGATACATTGAGGACAAAGTCACAGGTATTTCAGGTCATTTTATTTGCTGTTACATTCCTTAATTTTAAAAAAATGTTAGACTGTACTTAAGATTTTTACTTACAGGCCCTTTAGATACTACACAGAAATTCCCTCCATGAAAGTTCCATCTTTTCTATCCTGGAGGAAGGCAGACACATGTCTTTAGACTGATCTCAGTATCATCACAGAAGCATTCTGTATCTTATGAACAAAGGCACACTGCTCCGTAGGGAGTTTTCATAGCAGCAAGGTTCTGGGCTTTATAACTTCTACCAAGTAGCTCTAAATATTTAACTTTTGGAAATAATAACACTGACCTTCTAGACTGAAAGTGGGAAGTAAACAGGTCAACCACTACAGAAATCAGCATGGAGATTCCTCAAAAACATAATACTAGGAATTCTGCTTAGCTCAGCTATTCCCCTCCTAGGTATCTTCACAAAAGAGGTGAAAACATTTTAGTGATATATGGCCTGCATACTTAAGTTTACAGTAGCACAACTCATCACACTACGTAAGCAGGATAAAGATCAAAGGATAAAGAAAATGTGGGATTTACACACACTAGAGCACTGTTCTGCCATAAAGGTAAGCTTGAGTCATTTGTAGGAAAACGGGTGTACCTTAAGCCCATAATGTTAAGTGAAAAAAAAACAGACACAAAAGCTTAAATATCACACAGTTTCTCTTATATAAGAAGCCCAAAGTATAAAGAGCAAAGTTATAGACAAAATAAGAAATAGGCGGCCAGGGATATAGCCCAGCGGCTTAACCACATGCCTGGCAAGAGCAACATCCTGAAAGTTAGATCCCTAGTATGAAGAGGAAAAGGGAGGAGGGGAAGGGGGACAGGAGAGAAGGAGGAGGAGGAGGAGGGGGAGAGGGAGGGGGAGATGGAGGGGGAGGAGGAAACTTTTCAAAGGAGAGGGGGACCAAGAGATGGAGGAGCAGGAAAGGGGAAAAAGATACTGAGATATGTTACATATGTGCACGAACTGCCCGTGAGAAATGTAAGGGATCTGAATGACCCTGTCAGATACAAAAGTTACACTTCTTGTTATATAGATCAGCTTTATCTTGGTCTTAACCATCCACCAGAAAGTATAACCACAAGGTATAAAAAGTAAAGCCATATTAATATGCTGAGCTGTAAAAGGCTCGTGTGAACAACCTCTGACATTGCCAGTCCTGCAGGTAACCCGCTACTATTATGACTGCTGGACTATATGGGGTTATTTTGCTGAATTCACGCACCTACAATATTTGAATGGTAATGCAATACCTATCTCTGACAAAACTAAACAAGAAAGGGGGATATAAATAAAAGAGCATTTTGTAGTAAAAAAAAAATATATATATATATATATATATATTTGTATATGCAAATTAGTTAAGACAGATATACGGCTACTTTCTCTTCAGTGAGAAGATTTGTACTAATAGTGTTTAGACAAGATATATCTGTATCTTGTATTATGAATAGCTACTATGAAGACAACAATATGCAATGCATTAATTATTATAACTATCCTACTAACCTGTTTTGAAACTGTCTCATTGCTAATTAATTTTAAAAAGAATGTAAACATTTTTTATGTATGCAAATATGTATTGAGAAAAAATAAAACTCAATAAGAATGTTTTTTCAATTTCATAGAGGAAAGTGAAAAAAGATACCAAACTCTGACATGACTTTTTCTTTCCTAATCAGTGAGCTGACTCCCTTCAAGCCCTCTTTATATCTCTTTCCACATAACCTTTCGTGATCCCTGGCACTGAGATGGATACTCATGGATATGTACTAAAGGCAGGACAGACCAGACCAGTCAATATACTGCAAATCAACTATACTTAGTATACAACTAGTCAACACTTTTAATTATTTATTTTATTTTTTTATCTTTGGCCAGCTCTGCCTACCCTGAGGGCAAGGTTGGCATGGCATGTGGTGTCGGGGATCAAACTGTGGTCCCCTGCGCCTGCCTAAGCTTGCTTAAGTATGCGCTTTAGACCCTTGGGCTATCTTGCCAGCCCCTAGTCAATACTTTTAATAACCTAGATTTTAATGATCACATAACACTGTCCACTGTTAAAAATTAATTTTTTCATATTTTGATACAAATGAGTAACTTTATACTCTTGTTAGCTTACTGACAAATATACAAAATATAGCACAAAAGATTATTTTTTCAAAAAAAAGTTTTGCAGATGAATTATCAGACTTCATATTCTGATGCAAATGAATAACTTTATACTGTTGTTAGCTTATTAGCAAATACACAAAATACAGCACAAAAGAGACTATTTTTTCAAAAAAAGTTTTGCAGATGAATTATCAGACTTCTTTTCAAATTATATAAAAGTCCTTTCTTAAAAATATCAGTATCTCTACGTAGCTGGTTGAAATGGATATTTAGCAATTCAGGCTCTGAATGCAGTGATTTTGAAACTCATCTGAGGAATTTCTAATATTTCTCTGTATCATTTTGTTTTAGCCAGAAGAAAAAGAAAGATTTTTAAAATAAGCATAAATATTTATTTAGCCTCAGTATTTCCCTGCATACTCAAATGAGAAAAGGTTAAGGGTTGCTAAGACACTGGTTTTAAAATACTGAATTAGAATCATCTTTTTGGTGCAATCTGACAATGTCATACAGTATTACCATCAATCATTACAACAGACCAACTATTAACTTCAAACATTCCGTGTCACTTCTTGCTGAGTTTTTACTATTTCTTTTTCTCCTTTGTGGGTGAAATTTACAGAAACATTTGTAATTAACCCATAGTTAAAACACGTTGTAAAAGCTATACAGGTACTGAAATACCAACATTTGTAATTATTTCATATATCTTGTGTGTGCAATACAATCTAAAGACATTTGTAAAGCAAGATTATACCACTTCTTCACTGAATCCAAAAGATAGTGAATATCACTTATCTCTTGCAATTTTAAACAACATAGAGGTGGGTGACACGGTCTTGCTATGTAGCTCAGGATGACCTGAGCTCACTATGTAACCCAGACTGCCCTCAAACACAAGGCAAGTCACCTGCCTCAGCCTCCCCAGTGCTGGGATTACAGGTCCAGTACCTCCAATCCATGATGTTAACCACATCTTTCAGACTTACATTCCACTTCTTAAAACCAAGAAGTTGAGAATCCCTGAAATCAATATGTGGAAAATAAAATACAAATTACAAAAACGAAGAGCAGGGCCAAGGAGATAGCTCAGTAGAATAAGCACTTGCCTGGCAAGCGCAAGGGCCTGAGTTTAATCCCCTGTTCCACAAAACAGACAAACAAACAACAACAAAAAACCAAGGGCAATAAAAAGTAATGTGAAAGGAAGGAGCCCATTAGGGCTATACTGGGGCTTTGGATCTGCCTCTGAGCCTCCAAGGAACCAGGTTAGAAGCAGAACAGGTCCAATTTTTATTCTAATAATGGCAATGATGCTCTCACTCAGAAACTGGAAAATAATTGTCAACTTACTTCTGATGTTACAAATGTAGGAAATTTTTCTGTATAAAAAGTTGGTTTTCTAAATTCTAAATAAATGTAAAATCCTACTGTCTGATTCAATTTTATCAGATATTAACCTTAAGATTTTGTTCTGAGAATTACAAAGATATAATTATACATATTCTATGAAATAGTATATATGAAAACTTGTAATTCTTCAATGAATTGTTGAATTTAAAATGTTTTAAAAAAACTAAAAACTATATACTGTATAACTACATCTACTATATTTGACATAATTTGATGTATTATGTCTGAAATTTATGATTATATAACTATTATATAAACTCACATAAGTTGTATATATTCACATATTAAGGTTAAAATCCTTAAAGTTAAAATACTCATCTATATTTTATTCAAAACATAAAATGTATTTCATAAATATAAATTTTTATGGAGTAGATATTAGTGGTTTTAAGTTGAAAATAAAGAGACAACAAGAAGGGCCAGAGGTCTGCAAGCTAAGGAGGGCATATGAGAAATTTCTGAAGCATATGCAATATTTATGCTTTTCAAACTGCACTAACCTTTCTGTCCAGTTTTTATACTTTCTTCCACATCTGCTATTACTTGTAAATTAATGCCTGTTTTCAGGTACACAGGTATACAACTTCACAATGCTGATTATGTTATTAGTAAGATTTAAAAGCGGTTGGTTTTACAGAATTCACAAATACAAGCTCATCCATCTTTCTAAGAAATCAATCACACTCTTCCATGTAACTTCTTACCTATATAAATATTACTAAAATGTTTTTGAAAATTGCACGTAAAGGGGGCCGGGGAGATAGCTCAGTAGAATAAGCGCTTGCCTGGCAAGCTCAAGGGCCTGAGTTCAATCCCCGGTTCCGCAAAAAGAAAGAAAAAAGAAAGAAAATTGCATGTAAATATAGTTAAAAATCTTCTTAAGTTTTCTTTTTTAAAAAATAACATTGAATTTTATACTACAAATTAAGACTCTGTACCATCAATTACATAATTCTCTTGGAAAGTAGAGTCCATGTTAGGGTCGACTACTCTCAGTTTTCCAGGCTGGCTGTCAGGAAGAGGCCTTCGCCGATGCAATCAGTTAAACTGAGGCAACCGGGCGGCGGGCTGGGCCCTCAATTCCTCCCGACCGGAGGCTGCCTCTGCAGTGAAGAGCACTGCGTGAAGACAGCGCAGACAGCCCTGTGAGGCACAGGTGGGAGCTGCAGCAGGGCACTGCACACCTAGGAGCGCCAAGGGCTCCTACAGAGGCTGGGCAAGGATGGCTGCCACCCTGAGAGCCAGAGGAGCAAGGGCTGCACACGCAGCTGGTCTGGAAGCCTTGCTACAGAAAGGCCAAGAAAAAGAATACAGCCACCTAGTAACCTTAAAGTTATGTAAACAGCAGAACAGCATTATTTGAAAGTCCAGCGACATTAAAAATTGCTTCTGTTCACCTTGTCATTATTTTATACAACACTTCTGAATTATAAGCTTTTAGTTTTGCTTTGGTCAAACAAAAATTTGGTGCGTTCCGCCCACACCTGTTTGACTGCAGAGCGGGTTCCCTGCTGGGAGTCTGCTCCTTGTCAGTCCTCGGCGCCTGCGCCTTAGCCAGTCCCAGGGTGGAAGAACACAACGCTGGCCGCACCGATGCCAGAGGATCCCGGAGCCCTACCTCGCGTTCGCTGCGTGACTGTGTGGACTAGTCACTTTTCTTTCTAGGTCTTTAATTTCTTCACTTTAAAAACATGGATGATCGTTTATTGTAGATTAATGTTTCAAAGTGCTCAAAACAAAGTAATTGTTAAACAGAAGATAACAACTACAGCAGTATAAGCATTATCTATGCTTGAAGAGATTTAATGCACCTAAACTCCATCATCTTTTTAAAAATATTTTTTCCTCCATTAGGATTTCATGTAGGTCTTTTATAGAATGTCTTAATAATATCCAACATATTTCCTTACGATGATGCATATTTCAATCCAACTGTTATTAATAAAAATTCTACTTTTACTCTCATCTATTAGACTGATTATAAAACACTGTTTAATGAATAACTATCCCTTCAGTGGAGTATATTAATAGAAGCATGCATAAAAATTAAAAATTATATTTCCAACATTATTTTAAACATTTTTATTGTGAATTTCTAAGTATATCACAGTAGTTCTAACTTTAAATGGTATTAGCATAATGAATAGAATAAAGGTGAGAATGAGTAGGAAACAAAAGTAGGTTCTATTATTCATAAAAAGTTGAGGAAGTTAAAGGCCCTCAGAGAAGAGTGCGAAGTGGCTGCTACCCCCTACATCCACTTACAATGATTAAACATTACTTATTTCTTGGGATCCATTATTTATTGAGCAACTGTAGTTTCTGAGTCATCAATTCCAGTACACACGAGTGACACAGACTGTACCAACTAAGATCTAGCTCTGCTACTAGCTTCCTGAGAGACCTGAGAGGCAAATTAGTTAGCTTCTCCTCCTCAGTTTCCTCCTCTGTCAAATAGAAGAGTGGATCGGTCAGTGTGTCAGACTGAGTTTAAGAAAGCTGAACACTACAGACGCAAGACTACAAAACACTAGAGCAAAGGCCAGAGGCTTCCTTGGGGCAACACTTCCTGAAGAGGTAAGGAGGGGTACAAGGGCCTAAAGCTTCGGAGGCAGGGATGACAGGGGAAGGCTCTGAAGAAAGAGAGTGGGAGGAGAGCAAGCGCCATCTTGCTCTTTCCTTCACACAGATCTTTTGCCAGCTCCTAAAAGGTCACAGATAGAAGGCAACATGGGAGTCCAGTGCTATTTGCTGCTGCCCAAGGAAGACAGAGGTGTGGGGTATCAGGAGGGACCCACACGGGTGTCCAGGCCACAGGTCAACTCATACAACCGAAATCAGAATGAAAATCATTTCAAAAATGCTCAGAACTGTACCTGATGCAGTTAATTTTAGCTATTTTCATCTTTCTTCACTCTTGCTTGGGTTCCATCTCCTACAATACTTCATCCAAGACTGAAGAAAAAGGGCAAAAAATTGTTTTGCCCTGTAAATTTCCACAGCTTATATTTTTATACAAAAACAAATTGTTCAAAAAAAAATCAAACTATATATCCTAATGAAGCCAGGAGCCTATATATCCTAATGAAGCCAGGAGCCAAATATTTGAGGCTCACAGATAAACCCCTACCCCTACCAAGGCGGACATTCGGAAACTATTAGTGGCCATTAGAAATATGAAGTAACAATTTCTGAGAAGATATAGTTAAAATCAATGCTGATATTATTTAATATAAATATTATCTATACTTAATAAAACAATATGCTTACTTCTCAAAACATACATTAAAAAATATGAAGTAGAGAAGAAAAATCTAACAATTATGCAGAAAATACTAGCACTTGAAATATACAGGGGCTGGGGAGATGGCTCAGTGGAATATGTGCTTCCCAGGCAAGCACAAAGGCCTGACTTCAATCCGCGGTTTCACAAAAAAAAAAAAAGAAAGAAAGAAATATACAGATAGCTACACAGGAATATTTTAGAGTCTGATAATGAACATAATTTGTAAAACTACAACTAAAGAGTATAAAATCACTTCAAAAAATGCTACTCTAACTACTGCATACCATCTTTTGGAAAGAAGTTGATGGCTATCATCCTGGGGAAAGGACACTGAAGAACTTTTACCTCGGATCTTTTTCCTTGACCGGCCTCAGGGAATGAATATACTCACAGGAGTCTTCTTATTAAAGGATGCTTTGGGGCCACCTTTGCCAGGAGGCTTGACCAGGCTTTAGTTCTTGCTCCAGCTTTTATAGCCCAGGCTAAAGAACATTTTCACATAGGAGGAAACCTGACCATTCCCCTAAATGGACCTTTTCTTACATTTTAAGCTTGCCATAAAAACAAAGGGGCCAGATGTGGTAGCACACACCTGTAATCCCTGTACTCGGGAGGCTGAGGCAGGAGGATTGTTGCAAGTTCAAGACCAGCTCAGGCTACAAAATAAGTTGAAGGCCAGCCTGAACTGCACAGGGTCTCCTATCGAGACCCTATGTCAAAGAGACCAAAAAAAAAAAAAAAAAAAAAAAAAAAAAAGAAAGAAAAAAAGCAAAGGGGCAAGCAGATATTTAAAGCTGAGGGACAGGAAGGGACCCCACGGGATTTTTGTCTGCAAAGATTTAGCATTTATCTTTTTACATAATTCTGCTTTAAGGTTTAAAATACAAGCTAAATTAACCCAGTGCTGCTCGGCTTTCTTTTGAAATTACCCCCTTATGCATACACAAAGGTGGACTGAAATGTTTAATTTTAAATTTTAAAAAGCTTTAGTACAGTTAAAGACACAGTGCTATTGACTCACCTCAAAATATACTCTCCCATCCCTTACTTTAAACACACTTAGCCCATCACTCTTGCCACTTTCTGAAGCAGTTCTGGAAGTCTCTTTTGTGAGTGTATGAAGAGAAGTGTGATAAAAAATACAACTGAATGCTTTTGCCAAGTGCCATGCTATAGAAAGGCAGACTCCTCACATCACGACTGTGTGTCCTCATCTACCTTACTCATCAGTACCAACTTCCGGCTCTTTAAGAGGCCAAAAATTTGTATAAAAGAGAAATATTTTTAATTGATTCAGTACATCAAGGCAGCTACAATAGCACAACTAAAGACACTCACAAAAGAGGACTTTCAGAGCTGCTTCAGGAAGTGCCAAGTGATGGATAAGAGAGGGAAGAGTATTCCAAGGGGGATTCATGATGGCATGTCTTTTACTGTAATCCATTTTTTAATTTAACTTTGTTTTCAATCACAGCTCTTAGCTCTTTATAAATCCCTTGGGAAATGGTATGGCCTATACTGAAAAACTTTTTCTTGCCCCTTTTCTTTTACTCAGCAGTAACCATCAGTAAAACCTGATTTCTATTCTTCATCAAAATTGACAATGTATACAGACTGAGCATTCCTAGTAATGAAAATCTGAAATCTGAAATGCTCCAAAACTCAAAATTTCCTGAGTACTGCTATGAGGCCACAAGTGGCAAGTTCTAAATCTGACCTTAAGCAACTGGTTGTAGCCAAAACTCAGGCACACTAAAAGTGTGTGACATCACCCTTGGGCTCTGTGGCTAAGGTGCACAAAAAATGGATGTGGACCCCTGTGTGGAGTGGGGCCTGTCCCCCAGATATCTCACTACATACACGCTGACATTTCAAAATCTAAAAATTGTCTGAAAGCTGAAACACTTGTGTCCCCAAGCACATCAGGTAAGAGAATATTTTCACCCTCATTCCTTTTATGTGCTCTACAGTTACAGTGTTTCCATCTTTAAACACATAAGGAATGTACCAGGTAAAACATTTAGGAAAAGACCTCACACCTTTATTTCATTCTCTCTCTCTCTCTCTCTCTCTCTCTCTCTCTCTCTCTCACACACACACACACACACACACACACCACACAGAAGAAAAAGTCCCTATGTGAGGATAAAAAGTTATTAATAATAATATCTAATTATTCCACAAAAGAAGTATAATAATAGCACTTAGAAAGTAAGTGTGCAATACTGGAACTCAGGAAATGAGTAATTGAGGGTAAATTAATTAATCATTTTTTATTTTGTTGCCAGTTTGTCATAAACATTATGAGGCCAAATGGGGCAGTGAAGAAAAGCATGTCTTAAAAGTCACACGAGGAGCCCTGCAGGAGCCCAGGCACTGAGCGCAGGAACAATCCTGGACATGGAAACAAGAGCCCTTTATGAAAGTAGGAAACTGTGGTGAGTACTGATGTATACAGTCACGTCAAAGAGATACAATTCCTCTCAGAGAGGACAATCAAACTGATTAATAAAGTTTGGTTCTTTGAAATTCATTTGTAAAACATCATATGTACAGATTGCACATTTCTTATTGATGCTAGATAAACTGATATATTATGTTAAAACTTGAAAGAATGACTAAGATAATAACTTATTATCTTAAAAAAACAGGCTATCAAGAATGAACTCATTTAAGAGTTCTAAGTACTAGCATTTTCTCTTCACAGAAATAGAAATAAAATTCAAATTGGACAGATACTTCCTAATATGATAATCTCATGTTTTCTAGGCAAAATACCTTTGTAAGGCAAATTACATAAGTGTTTTCATTACAGAGTAACCCTGGACCACTGCCACAAAAGGTATATCCATTTAAACTATCTAGTTTATTGAAAGAATGTCTTTTTTAAAAACTGAGACAAATTTAACAAGATGAAAAGCTGTGATTTAATCCTACCCACAGAGCAGGACAAAAGTCATGAGTAATGTAGCATATACTGAGAGATTTCTCCTCAGCTGTCTTTAAGGCATGGTACTTACAGCAGTCTTATCAAATTCAGCCTCAGATGATGTTGGTGACAGAGGACTTATGGGGCTCAGGGATGGAGAACTCTCAGCACTGGAGACATATTCAGGGTCAGGAACATACAAAACCTCCAAGAAAATATCACATAAAGATTCAGTTAAACTGTGATGTTAGTAATCAGAATGTGCGTAATGAGCAAGCACCATTAAAATGTTCTTCAGTAATAAATACAAAAAATAAAAAAATTCATATTGTAAATACTATTATCATAATAAGAATAACATGATAAAAATGAAGATTATTCCAAATCAATTGAGACACTTTTGATACAACATATTATCAAGACAAGGTGGGAAACAATAATTCTCAAATACCAGAGTCCTTTGTTTTGGAGACAAATTGGCAATAGTTAACGAAAGTTAAAATGTGCGTATCTGTTTGACTTAGCCATTTCACTTCTAGGAATTTACCCAAAGAAAGACATACAGATAAATATAAACAGAGAGGTATCATAGTACTCAATATAGCAATGCTAGCATCAGCATAAGTAGAAACACCCTAAAGCTTACAGCAATTAGTTAAACAAACTATGACACATAGTAACACAGCACATCGTAGGTACACATGAAAAAGTGCTGTGCTTAAATGGAACATTTTCAAATTGAAACTCAGAATAAGAAAATAAACAAAATTCCTCAAAACATGGTACAATTATTTCTGCAAGTAGAAAATAAATTATAAATTTGAAAAAAGATAACTTACCTTTAAAATGTTGAAATTTTTAATCATACACCTGTGCATAATGCTGCTCTGGACAATTTTTTAAACCAAAGCAATATCTTATTTGAGAGATCAATTTACAATTAGAGATAAAGACACAGAGCCAATATGTTTACAGCACACATAAAATTATGCTTCTCAAATCCTCTATTAAATGAAATGGATAGTTTCTCCTTAATGACTCAAATATCACACATTTAAACAAAGACAATACCTGTCCAGCCACGACTGATCGGGAGAACAACTTATTTAGCTGAACAAGTTCATTGGGTGTTGTATCAAATTTCAGGGCTATGCTATTCAAGGAATCTCTTGATTCAACCTATTTAAAAGGAAAAATGAATTATTTTAATCTGTCAAAACAGAAAAATTAAATTGTAAAATTTAATGACCAATTAAATTTTGAAAGCAATCTTGTATTTGCTGAATAAACAGTATTTTCATCTTTGGACATAACTGTCAAGAAATGCTGTATGTTGTTAACAAATGATCTTGGACTATGCTTTATCACGACATATGAGGGTCTCTGACTCAAACTATTTCAAAATATAAACTTATACAAATAACTTTTACTTTAAAAGGCATTAAATAACATAGCATTCCTTTAAGTAGTTTGTAGAATATAAACAACTTCAAGAAACATCATAATTTTACTTTAGCGAGGTATACCTGTATTAAATTCAAAATACTACTTCTAACAATCTTTATGTATATATATTTTGTCATTTATGCATGTAAATCAGAAAAATATCTGAATCAAAACTGAGCTCTGTTTCTGAACCATCACTATAATCTCACAATCACATTTATAGTAATTTTAGCTAATAGGATTTTGTCAATTATCCCAAAAGAAAAGACCACTTGGTAATCAGTGTATTCCGCTTGGGTCCATCCTCCTTACCCAAGACCTTATGATAGCGCTAACCAGAATAGCGCGAAATGCACCTGCATGGCTTTAGCACTCAAGGAATGAACTCCTGTATTATTGATGTAAAGCAGACAGAGAAGGTTATACAGAGAATGAAGCACAATCCGCAACAGAACCAGGAGGCAGCAGAAGTTCTGAGTGTGGTCAGGCACCTTGCGCTCCAAACATCTAGCAAAGACTTTGCAGTGAAGATTTCTGAGTTTGAATAAGAGAAAACAACTGGAGAAGAAGAGAGAATGTAAAAAAAAGTTTCATAGTAAGGACAATACAAGGCTAAGAGGCACAAAAAACCACATGCCTGTGGGGTACTATCTCCTCCTCAGCCACCCATCTGAAGCATCTATATGAAACACAGATTTCAAGGACAGTGAGTACCTGGACGGAAATCTCTTAAAAGGCCAGGGCTGAAAGACACTTAGAATTATGTTGCAGAAGACTCAGAAACCAGGACAAGCAGACATGTGGGTGGTGGGTAAAAATACAGAAAATACACATTTTCGTTAATGGTTCTGGACAACCAAAATTTATCCTAAACACTTGAGGTAATCTAGTTTTGCTTCCTTCCATCTGTGCAAACCGATTCATTTATACAATATGCTCATATATACCATCTACTTTATTGAGATAATGTAAAAGATCACATTATTTTGCAGTAGTACCTGAAAGTTTTCAAAGTAAACTCATATTAATCACACATTTTATCCTCACAGTGCCCTTTAGAATGATGATAAAGGTAATTTAAAAATCAACAATTATAAAGCACAGGAATCTGAGCGCTTTAGTGGCACCTTTCAATGCTACATAAGCAACAGGTCCAAGATTAGTGGGATGAAAGAATACATGCACAAAAACCAAATGCATCTCCTGCACCCACTAGGTCTATGGTGCAGCGTGTAAAGAGAGAGATGAAGGTGCAAATTTCCAACCAAGACTCAACAGCAAGCACCCAAAGGTTGAATGGAATCATGAGTCATGGCAGTAAAGTAAGGGGAGCAAGGGTGACAGCACGGCTGATGCTGACTTTAAAGCGAAGAGTAACAGACTGGATGGAAGTAAGAAAATTGAGCACTGCAGAAGGATGTAGGAAAACGAGGCTTTCTATAATTAGCTAAATATGAGTGCTAATAGCAATAAGACTCTAGATAGGTAAGAAGAGAACACCAGTTGACCTTATTCCATATAGTTGAAGTTCTCAAGCTCTTCAAGTAACAGAATCAACACCAGGAGAAAGTGAAAAGAAGGGGTGGGGAGAGGGTTCAGTGGCAGAAGCACTTGCCTGGCAGGCACAAGTTCAAGGTCCTGAGTTTGATCCCCAGCAGGAAAAAAAAAAAAGTTAAAAAGCAGCAAGGGAGGGACCACCCACATTTGAAATCGAGAAGAGAAGGGCATCCAGCAATACAGAAGAAAGACACAATGACAATGACAGCAGGAGCACAGGGCAGGGAAGGACAATGACAACCAAGTAGAGCACAATTCATTTCCAGAATGAAGCAGGGCTCTGAGAAGAGAAGAGAGATGCAGGAGGGGAGGATGTACTGCAAGAGTGCTTTATTCTGAAATTCACAGATGATATAATTACTAAGTTTAAGAAACCACCACCAATATAAATAAAATAAAATGTGTAAATCTAGGCTTATCACAGTGGCACTACAGAACCATAAAGAGGAAACTTAAAAGCAACCCAGAAAAAGATTGTTTAGAATTGAACAAAAACAGGGCAAAAGAACACAAGACAACAAATTAACTGTCTTCAAAATGCTGACAGAAAAATAATTGTCAACCTACAAATCTATAGTCAGCTAGATTGCCAAGGAGGGTGCAATGAAGATTTTTGAGACATAATCTGATTTTCCAGTTATACTCATTGAAGAATATAACCTCAAGAAAAAGGAAGTAAAATGAGAAAAAATGAAGGAAGAACAGGAAGTAGAATCATCTACTGGGCCTGATAAATCAGAAGAGTATCTTAGTGGAAAGTCACAGGAATCTTAGGAAGGGAGGAAGTATCTTGCAGCAGTTGTAAGATACACTTTTGATCCCCACCAGCAGTAATTTCACTCTGTACAATTAGGCAGTATACCCACATATACAAATTTAAGGCTAGATTACTTATAGTACATTTACATTCATACCTTCAGGTTATTTGTGCCATATACAGGTGCTCTAGAAATACACTTGAGCTAAATCATAAAGATTCTAGGAGAAACAAATTTGGTGAGTATATCCTTATATAAATGTATGTATTATGAGAAATACGTATCATCCTAAGTAAAAAGTCATGTCATTTAAAGATGTTAAATGAATTCTCCATAAATCTTTTGTATTTTAGAGACTACTATAAGAATAGAATATAAACTGGAATTTTACTTAGCTTTAGAAATACATTTCCTTTAGAATTTGGCATGTGGAATTAAAGAATAAAAAAATGAAAAAAATAAATGTCCAAATAAAGGCCTTTTAGAATTACTAACAATAAAAATTACCCAAAGGGAGTACAGTTTTTTAACATAAGGCAATTAAGAGTGCTTTCCTTACTCCCACTACAAGTGGAGGGAGCCCTAAATAAGATCATTACCAATGGAAGCCGCTTTTTCAGAAGCAGGTAACTTACAGTATACTCCACAGCCCCTTTAGGCTTCTGGAAAGACATCCGTCTCCCATCTTTCTTCTCTGAGCATTTCTTTTGGCCAGTGTCTGAAACACAAGGCAAATTCCTATGAATTCATTTGCCTTCCCAAGTAACGTCAAGGACAACTGAGGAGGACATGCTGGGTAGATATCTAATATGTAGCGTGGCTCATGTCTTAAGATTCCAGCTCAGTGCAAATACAACCAACCATCAAAGAACTATCTATCTTCCCCTCCTGCTTGTGTAAGAAACTGACCCATACAACTATATACTAATTAGAAATTAATGGTCACAGAAGCTATTAAAAACTAAATTATAGACCATTTTTTCTGGTCTATAATCTGACTACAATAAAGCATTTTAAAAGGCATTTCAAACACTTATTTGAAGATACATTATTAACCAAAGCCTGAAAAATGTACTAGCCCTCATAGGAGAAAATTCTATTTCTACAAGTCATAAAGACAGAGTATTCTTTGTGCTACATTATCTTCCCAATTTATACACCATGAAGTAAACTAAGGTATTCTATTATACATAAACATAGTTATCACACCTATAATCCTAGCACTTCATAAGGCTGAGGCAGGAGGATTGCAAGCCCGGGCACTGCTTAGCAAGATCCTGTTTCAAAGTTAAAAATAACAAAAGGTATGAGGATGTAGATCAGTGCAAAGACCCTGGAGTTTAATCTCCAAAACTGCCCCAAACAAAAACGCTTCATTTAATTTCAGATTATGTGCACATTATTTTGCATTTGTTTATCTCATCAAAACATTTTATGTGAATATTTGAATATTTCATTATCAACACTAAGCTACTTACTTCAGTTTAAATTTTTAATTTGGATAATCTCATCTGTATTTCAAGTAATAATTAATTGCACTGAGTTGTTTAAAATAACACTATGTAAGTATTTTTAAATTTTTAAAATGAAAATGTTTTTAAAACTAAAAATTAAGCTAGCAAACACACAAAAATGCTGTATTTATTGCTTTTAAAGAAAAATTAGTTCTATTAAAGCTCAAATCACCTAAAAAACATTCCATTGTTTTCCTTCTACCCTGAACTGACATTTGCACCATGTGAGAGGTTATTTCTATGTGCCTAATTAGCTCAACTGGGGGGAGGTATTAATGAAATTTTCATATGCCTGAGTCCTAGTTAAAAGCCAGTTAAAGCAACCATACTTAACAGACTACCCTAAGACCTCCTGACCATGCAGTCTCTGCGACCAATTACACAGCATTTTCACAAATCCAATGGTTTTAAAAATCCCTACCTATGTTTTTAATCTTCACTAAACTATAACCTCCCAGGCACTGTCTTGCTTATTCTACAATTTCCGTTCTGCGCCTGAGGGACAGACACAGGAAAAGGATCCAATGTGAATGAATGAATGCCCTGAAGCAACCATGCCAACTCCACCTGGGCTCTCACAATCCTTATGAACTGCCCTTAAACTCCACACAGAGAAGTAGTAGCCAAAGAATCAGCACTCCTACACTACAACAACCCCAGGGAAGAAGTGTGTGTGTGTACATCAGGTCTTTGTACCCTAAACACTTAAAGGATTCATAGAAAAGAAAGGGAAGAACATTTTTTTAAAGGTGAAAAAAAAGACAAAAGATATAGTCAACAAATTCATAAGAGGTTGTAAAAATGGCCCTTAAACGCATTAAAAGATGTTTAATCTCAATCAAACAGTGCAAATCTAAACTACAGGTATTATTTCTCCAAGATCAGACTGGTAAAAATTCAAATGTTTAGTATACACAGTTTGGCACATTTCTGGTGAGAATAAATAATGTTACAATTCTTACAGGGAGGGTTATTTTTGTTTATCAGAATATTCTGATTTTCCCCCTCCATTGAACAGCTTACATTTAAAGTTGTTTTGTTGTTGTTTTTGTTTTTTAAGACAGAATCTCATTATGTAGTTCAGGCTGGCCGTGAACTCTACGTAACCCAGATGGGCCTCAAATTTGTGGAGATCCTCTTGCCTCTACCTCCTAGTGATGGAACTACAGTTGTGTGCCACCATACCCAGCTATATTTAAAATTCTTATTTGATGAGAAAATAAAACATTAAACTATTTTAAAATAAATTTAAAGTAGTCATTTTTTTGTTACTTCATAAATAGCAGAGAGAGCAAAAAACACTTTCCACATCTTGCAATTTAAACTTCTGAAGCAATGCAAGAAACAATAACAGATTGCTTTTAACTAACAGCGCTTCTCTGCTCCACTGATTCTTGCAGTTACTGTTAGTCTACATTTACCTTGTCTGATAAAGGTTGATTTCCCCTTTTTTAAAGTGCTTAGAATCAGAACAGTTCAGATTTTTTCTTTTGTTTGATACAGAAATATTTATATCTGTTGAAACTGTCCTACCAATTTGATTTGAAACTGTCTCATTGCTATTTGTTTATCAATAAAATTATGGAAAAAAAGAAATATTTATATCAAAGCTCAACATTTTTGGGATATTGGAACAATTTAGAATTCGGATTTTTGGAAATAGACATAGTGAATCCATAGTAGTTTTTCAAATCGTGTTTCACACTATGTCCTAAACATTTAATCATGAACAGTTTGCAACTACTTTATCACTTTTGAGAGCTCACCCTACAGAGTATATAGTAGTTCACAGCAATAAAATAATATAGCAAACTCATAAATTTTAAAATTCTAAACAAACTGACATATTCACTTTGGTAATAATTTTATGTATTATAAAATAGTTTAAAATTTTAATTTCCAATATTAAGTTATTTACAACTGCCAGAATACAATGAAGTAAACCATTTTTCTACTACTCTGAGCACACAATCACATCATCACAAGATCTGGGACCTGAAGGTAACCACCACTGTTAGCTAGCCATGTCTCTTTCCTAATTTTAGAAACAGACCAGCAAATAAAAATCTAGATTGGGGATTTCACTGACCTTATCAGACCCAAAAGCTACAACTCTTGTTGCATAGGTCCTGCTTTACCTTGGTCGTAACCATCCAGAAGAAAAGTATAAAAATGAAATATAAGAAATAAAGCCATGCTGTTATGTTGAGCTGTGGGAGACTCAGGTCAACAATTTCTGACATTGCCAGTTAAACGGAAGACCCAATACTATTATGGGATACTGGACTCTTTTAGAATATTTTGCTGAGTTTACACACCTATAATATTCAAATAACGGAACTTAACAAAAAAGGGGTATACAGATGATTGTCCATTTTGTAACTGTGTATTCGAAGTGGTTGGGATAGATATATAGTTACATTCTGTTAATGAATAGAATGATTTGTTCTAATGGTGTTTGTAAATAGGATATCAAGTCCACATCTTGTACAGCAATTAACCACTAGGAAGAATGTATGCAGTGTGTTAATTATTGAAACTGTCCTACCGATTTGATTTGAAACTGTCTCATTGCTATTTATCAATAAAACTATGGCAAAAAAAAAAAAAAGAAAAAAGAAAAAAATCTAGATTGGGAGTACAGAGAACAATCCTCTTCTTCCTTACAAAACTGATGTTTAGAAATACTGTCCAGACTTGTTTGTGGTTTATTTACTAATATAAATAAGTGAATACTATGCATCTAGTCCATGCCAAACATTCCTCTAAGTACTTCACATCCCTATTTCATCCAGTGTGTTGACGCCATGAAATAGGCACCATTATGTCCTTATTTTACAACCAAGGAAACAGGCACAGAAGAGCAGGGTCAATTACACAGGGAAGAAAAGAGCACGCTGAAATTCACACTCCACCCACTGACTGTGCTCATTAGCTCCTCTATGAAATACTCACTGTAGTATCAGCTTCATGCAGTTGGAGGATGGCAAGGTACTCACCACTGCATAGCAGTTCCACCAACCAGGGGTAATTTTGCCTCTCCTGCACCAGGAATATTTGTCAATGCCTGAAGACTTTGTTACCAAACTGGGGATCTTGTGCTTGCCACGCAGGCATTTATGCTGTTGAGCTATCTCCCTGCCTGACACTGGGGACATGTGATTGGTATCTGGTGGGTAAAGTTAAACCATGGCCACTGCTAAACACTTTCATGTGTATCTCCTATCCATGAAGTTCACTGTTTTTTTTTGTTGTTGATTTTTTTTTTTTTTTGCTTATTGTTCAAGTTAGTGATAGAGACAACAATCCCCCACAAATTAATTAGGAGTTATTTGGTTTTCTGGGGGTCTAATTGCTTTCTGTATTTTGAGACCATGTTGCTGGGTTATCTTCTTAAACTCAATCTTTTCTCAGAATACTTTTTGCCTTAAAAATCTGCTACTAGCTGGGCATGGTGGCCCACCCCTATAATCCCAGCACCTAGGAGGCTGAGGCAGAGGACACCACAGTATTGAAGCTAGCCTGGGCTACATAGTGAGTTCAAGGCCAGCCTAGACTACATACCAAGGCTCTGTCTCAAAAAGAGCCTACTTGGTCTGATGTTAATAAACCACCTCTCCATGGACTACCATCTGCTTTTCTCTCACCCTTTCTGTGGCGTATCTCTAAGCAGGTCACATCTGTCTAGTTTTCTATTATCTCCCTTCTTTTTTCTCATCTTTTTTGGATGGTGACTGACTTGTTTCTCATTTCCTTGCCATTAATATAGAAGTTACACATTCACAATTCTAGTGGTCCTCTGCAGTGACAGCCTCACCTACTGTCTTATCTAGAACATTTAATAACAAGCAGCATTTTAACTACTTCCAGATGATACAAAGATGTTGAAAATTGTCACTGCCAAGACTGATGTAAAATGTTTTATTACATATCCCAATTACACAATCATAAGAAATTTAGGCATTCAACATTTATTTAGTTTTTGTACTCATAGTTATTTTTATTGTACTTCTGGGTAATTTCAGGTAACAGGAGTCAGGATAATAGATGTTTTAACACTTTAATGATAAATTTTAAGTTTTTAGTTTCTACATTTTCTGGTAGAAAATCAATGCCATTCTTCAAGGGACACCATTTAAGGAAATAGGATTATTTATTCTCACTGACCTTAAAAGGTTTTCCAATAGAGGCTCGTATGAATGCCTGAATCTATTAACTACAGACCTTTTCTTGAGTTTTTAGTCATTATCTCTTTAATATGCCTGCCCCGTTTTTTTCTTCAGAGAACCAAATAAACCCACATTAGAATTTATCACTGTACTGTGTACTGAATGCTCTCTTTCATTATTCATTCAAGATTTTATTAATTTTGGCTATTTTCTTTTGATTTATCTTCTAGCATCTTAATTCCTTCTGTGCTGCGTAGTTTGCTGTAACCAAAATCCTAATTGGAGGGATTATACTTTTTAGCTCTAGAAAGTTCATTTTTCTTTCTTTATACTTTGTATCTCTCCAAAATATTCTAATTAGCTGAAAATTTTCAACACAGTCATTTAAAATCTGAAAACTACAGTATCTACAATGCCTATGGGTCTGATTCTATTGTTTCTGAAATTGTCTTGCCATGTATTTAATTATAGTGTGCTGATCCTGTTAATGAATATACTGAAATTATGAATTGAACCCAAGCTATCATTCTAGAAGTGGATATTCTGGCTACTCAGTTTTCTGGGGTGTGTGTGTGTGTGTGTGTGTGTGTGTGTGTGTGTGGTGTGTGGTGTGTGTACACATGTGCATGTGTGTATTTTGCTGGAAATCAAACCCAGTGCCCTAAACATGCTATGCAAACAGTCTACCTTTGAGCTATACCTTCAGCCTTGGCTTTGTTTTATCTTTACCCAAACAGTAGAGATTTTTCAGGTACAAAGTAAGAGTTTTGCAGAACCACCTCTTACCTGTAGTGGGCCTTACACCCATAACTTGTAAAGAGTGTATTTAATCTCACAGTTTCTGTTTCTGGAATCTGCTTCCTTTAGGGAAAAAAAAAAACCTCAGAGTGGAAGCCCCATTGCTTAGATTTCTCACTTCCCTTAGGCCCTAATAATACTGGTCATACCAGTTAAGCTTTGTTTGTACTGTAGTAGTACAGATTAAACCCAGGGCCTCCATCTGGATCTATATCCACAAACTTTTTCTATTCTTTCTTTTTAATTTTTTTTTCCGGATATGGTCTCTTATGTGGCTAAACTGCCTAGACTGGGCTAAACTTGTGAACCTCCTGCCTCAGCCTTCCAAAGTTCTGGGATTACAGGTACTGACCACAATGCTGGGCTACCAGTTAGCTTTCTGATACCCTCATGCCTTTTATTCTCAGCTAGATAGTTCAAATTATCTAGCTTGCTACTACCAAGCTCATAAGTCCTGAAAAAAATTTAAGCAAGGAATTAGCAAGGCAGTTTCAGACCTTTAAAAAGAACATTTTGGGTGATAGAAAGGCAAAGTAGAAAAAATAGCAAGCCTGGATACCAACATGAAAATAATATGAAATTTGGTAGGCTGGCCAGATAGCTCAGCAGACAAAAGCACCTGCTTAGGCAGAGCACAGCATGTGTGTAGTACCAGCCCTGCTCCCCCTGCCCCCCAGCTGAGCACTCACCCCAATCCCCCCAGGGGTTGAGACTGGGTGTGTTGGTACACATCATCCCAGCACTTGGGAGGCTGAGAACAGGAGAATCACTATGAGTCCGATCTACGTAGTGAGACCCTGTAGACCCTGTACTAAATACATTTTTTTTAAAAAAAATGGCTTTAATGTACCAAAAGTCTCTTATTATGTCAGAGTAGTGTATCTTCTAAACTTAAAAGATATGTTAGTTATAACTTTTCTGATTAACTGGTTCTCTATACTGAGGCACTGAAGGAAAAATTTTCAACTTTTCATTCACTATTGATTTCTTATCTATAATCAAAACAAAGACAAAATAAAGCCTTTCAATTTTCCCTCAATTTTATCTTCCTCTAAATAGTACCCTAACTTTCTTAATAGCTCAACTGTTAAAAGCATGAATCCACTTTCACCATCTTCACCACAACTTGCTAACTCAACAGCAGACTGAAATCACTACACCTGCCTTGGCACAAATAAACTGAACCGTGTGTTTGACCCATTTTATGCTACTGAATCTCTGTGAGGCATCAAACTAATTCCTCCAGCACATTCTTCTTCCCTTATTTGATAGCATCCCACACTTCATTAACATTGACCTTTAGTGCCCCTTCCCTCCACCTCGTCCTTAAATGTTAACATATACCTAGAAGCTTTTTTGGTGGCCTTATGGAAGTAGAAGGGCCTAGACATTGAAGGTTCTACAGCCTCATTACTTAAAATGGAAAATGCGATAAAGAATCCAGGATCCAAATTCTTCAACTAAGTTTTTTATTTGCACTGTCACATTTCAAGTGCTCAATGGCCACATCTAAAGGCTATCACACTGGACATCACAAATACGCTGTCTAGGCTACTGGGACTAGGGTAGTACAAGACCAATCAGTGGACTGATATAGTAATCACACACCCTTAATCCCAGCACCAGACACTCCAGATTCAATCAACTCTGAAAAAGCCCCATCTATGACCACATGAAGGGAGGATATCTTTAAGAGCACACAAACCATAACCTAGCGTAATATGACTAGCTGTCCAGGGCCATGTGCAGCCACAGAGTTGGGAGCTGGAATGGATGAGCCAGAACCTTACCTATATAATCTAAAACTTAAAATTTATAATCTAAGTCCTACCTCTGAATTGAAACAAGCCAGGAGATGGCTGCGTATTTGGATTGTTTTGTCCCACACAGAGCTCATCTTACTAAGCTGAATTTTGGAATTACACCACTGAAATACATCAAAGAATGGCATCTATAAAACAGCCTCTTGAAATTGGAACCTGTATTTGTCAGGAAGGTAACAAGTGTCTTTTCCTTTTTCCTATATGTTCTTCCCAGTGTTCCATGAGAAATATTTTCATTTTTATTGTTATCTTAATGTGATGAATAACTTTCCCCTGCCTTCATAAGCAATAGGGTCATCTATATTTTTAGGGACACTGTGATTTATACCTGACCACATTTTCTTCTTTTCATTGACTGCTAGTAAACAAAAACAAATTTTTGGTCTTCCTCTAGCACCTGTATTTGACCTTAACACATACTTCTTGGTACAGTACCACAGTCAAACTTACAGATGACCACAATGAAGCTTCTGTAAAATATGGCTTGAACCTCTTGTTTCACTTCACACTTATGGGTGCCCACAGTCAACTATGATCAAGCAATACTAAAGAAAAGTTCCAGAAATAATAAGTTAAACCTCATGCCATTCTAAGTAGCACAATTAAACTCAAGGCATCTTGTTCCATCCTGCCTTGGAACACTTACTCTACACAATGTATCCTGGCTGCATATGCTAGCACTCACATTCACTGTAGCAGGGTCAGATCAGCTGGCCCAGGAATGTAGTTCCTGTGTTGAAGGTATCATGATTTTACTTAATAATGGCCCTAATATACAGTTAAAGTAGTCAAAGAGAATGCTGAAACTCAAGTATTGGTTTAGTTATTTTCCATTATTGTCAGTAACAAGAATATAAAGTTCAGGCTTTGCCTTCAGGTATTATATATACCTATTAAAGATAGTGAGTTTTGAATAACACTGCATTAGTTGTATATATATATATATATATATATGTGTGTGTGTGTATATATACATATATGTACATATATACATGTATGTATTCAGCATTGACGTAAAGTAAGTTCTATCACAGTATTGTAATGAGTTTGATTGTTCTATGATTCAAAATCAATAGAACAGAATTTCTTGTTTTGTTCCTTGAAGTCTATAAGACTGAACTTTTAAATTCAGTCCTTATATGCCTATTGTCACAAATACTAAGTACTTCAAGAAATATTTTAAGAAATTAACAAGCAAAGGTACCCAAATTTTTAAAAAACCTATTTAAAATTCAAATTTACAAAGTAGAAATTTCATGGAGATAGCTGTATATTTGGATTGTTTTGTCCCACACAGAGCTCATCTTACTAAGTTGAATTTTAGAATTACACCACTGAAATATATCAAAGAATGGTATCTTAAAAACAGCCTCATTCGATTTAAGAAATATTATTCAATATTAGTTCTCTGACATGTAAAATAATTCAGATGATACAAATTTAATATATTCCCATTTTACCTCATTTTCCATAAATTCTGTTTACATACATACACACACACACACACACACACACGCATTATAAAACTTCAACAATTTATATCAAAAGTTTATGGCTGGGGAGGCCTGGCCCTTAGCTCAGTTCTAAGAGGCTGCTTCAACAAAGCAGTCAGGCTCAGGTTGCTGTGGTTTGATCCCCACAACTCAAGCCAGCCAAACCTGCCCTGAAGGTATTCCGAGCAAAAAAAAAGTTTATGGCTGGTATTAAATGATCCCGAAAATCCATTGTTTCAGTTCCCACTTCCACTGCTACTATGGACCACTACCACCTTCCTGCTGTTGGACAAACAAGGACTAGGAAGGGAGATGAGTGGACCCTTGGCTACCAGAACTTCTTACAACCCGAAGTTAGAGGAATTGTGCAAAGACAGGGAGGGCAGGGTTGAGAGAGACCACACCCAGGGTTCACTCCAAACTCAACTCTGAAAGGAGCAGAAGACCATAAGAATGTGAGATTGAAAACTTAAGATAAAGATAGCAAGTGTTGAATAACACCGCATTAGTTGCTGAAGGTAAATGAAACAAAAATATAAGTAGGGCAGAACTCTTTTAAAAGATCCTGTCAACAACTGAGAAAATAGAATTAAGAGGAATTTGAAAGAAACTATTACAGTGAGCTGAAACTCTAGTTAAATCTATAGATCTATTTTTATTTACTACCATATGATCTAGTAAAGCGAATACTTTTAAGGGCAATATAAGTGGGCTATGGTCCCAACCAAAAAACAAGTAATACTTAACAGTACAAAAAACTTTCTGTACCTTCTTAACCCCATCACAGTGTAAGCAGGAGTGAACAATGCACCATGTTCCACTCATAACTGTTACCAACTAGGCTCAGAACTCAAGGCTTCCCAGTCTTGACCAAGGCTTTCCTAAGGGCTTTCTGGTGAGCCAGCAAACCCAAGGACCGACCCTCTGGGTACAGCAAGTCAGCCACCAAGGGCTGCCCAGGAAGCAGAACACTGACACTCCAGGAAGTGGTTTGTTTGTAGAAAGGATGAGATGGTAAACACTTGATCTAGTGTTTTATCTGACCTGTCCTTCATCTGTCACTAGTAAAAATGCTTTATCAACATCACTGCTGAGCATGAAACCATGAGGGGCAAGATTGTGGCCCACAAAAGCTGTAGGAGAGGCAGAAGGTGTCTACAGAGACATCACCACAGTGTGTGGGATTGCTGGGGATTTAAGAAAGGGCAACAAACCTGGAGTGGTGGCACATGCCTGAAATCCTAGCATTAAAGAGGCTGAGGCAGGACAACCGGCCTATGCTACTTAGTCAGCTAAAGGCCACCCTGCCCTGCATAGCGAGACAGTGTCTCAAAAAGGCAAAGAAAGAAAGAAGCAGGAAACCTGAGACCAGCTTTATTAAAAACAAACTAAACTAATGCAACACTAGTCATAGCACAAAAGATAGAAGAAATCTTTCAAAAAGGACAGAAACTCATTCTGCAGACAGTAAGTAATACAAGGGGTCACCCCTATAGCCAAACCCACCAGAGGCAACTGCTATGAACAGGATTCTTACTTAAAGCAAGGAAAATTTTTTGGGTGCATTCCCATTATCCCAGCTACTGAGGAGACTGAGGCAGGAGGATCAAGTTCAAAGCCAGCTTGGTCAATTTAACAAAAACCTTTTCTCAAAATACAAAATATAATAAAAAGGGCAGACCAAATTAAAGCACCTGCAGGTGCAGGGGCCTGGCAGTGCCGACCCCGGCCCTGGGGCACACTGAGAAGGCAATTGAGATAGGACACAGTGGCTCACACCGTAATCCCAGCTCTTGAGAGGCTGTAAGGCGGCAGATCACTACAAGTCTGATCTAGTAGTGAGACCCTGAACACCCTATAGACCCGTCCCTAAAATACAAAATAATGATGATGATGATGATGATGATGATGATGATGATAATAATAATAATAAAAGGGTCAGGGATGTAGCAAATTCAGGGTTCAATCCCCAGAATTAAAAGATTAAATAATAATAATAAAATAATAATAATAATAAAAGGGTCGGGGATGTAGCAAATTCAGGGTTCAATCCCCAGAATTAAAAGATTAAAAACAAAAAAAACCTAAGGAAGCCATACTTACTCGAACTACCAAAGAGGGCAATCAAATAATGACTAGTGCACTTATTTCTTTTTTCTTTTTTTTTTTTTTTTGGTGGAACTGGGGATTGAACACAGGCCCTTGCACTTGCCAGGGAAGCACTTTTTCCACTGAGCCATCTCCCCGGCTCCTAGCGCACTTATTTCTTGAACTGCCTCCAGAGCTCTATATTATACCATCCTGGACATGGTATAATGTGTTTATACCATGGCAGGGGCACTGCCAGGCCCCTGCACCTGCAGGCGCTTTAATTTGGTCTGCCCTTTTTATTATATTTTGTATTTTAAGAAAAGGTTTTTTTTAAATTGACCAAGCTGGCTTTGAACTTGATCCTCCTGCCTCAGTCTCCTCAGTAGCTGGGAGTGTTTTCACACGGAATGCTCTCTTATAGCTGGGCTGGTTTCGCCGCCAGGGAGCAAGCTCTGGAGCTGAGAACCTGAGCTGCCATGCAACTCAAGCCGGCCTGCACACAGCCTACGCAGGCCTAGAGACAGCGAGCCGTCGGAGGGGGACCTTCTGGACGGTAAAGCTAGGGCACAGCCGCAGTCCTAACCGCGTCCCGCGCTGTGACATCACCAGACCTCTGTGACCCGGCGGAACTTCGGGGGTCAACACGGAAAAGAACGCGCCGAGCTGCCCAGGAACGTAGGAGCTGCTCGGCGCGCAGCCCAGAGCCGCGGGGGTCCGCACGCCGCGCGGCGAGGCAGCCACAGCCCTGCCCTCCCTCCCTCCCTCCCTCCCGGTCGGGCCCTCCGGACTGTCCACTCGGCCCGAGCGTCACGGCCACTGTCCTCCGCCCAGCTGCGAACGCCCGAGAACGCCCGGCCCCGGGCCACAGCTGCGGCAGCGCCAAAGCAGGCGCGCACTCCACGGCCCGCTCGGAACTCGCTGGGGCTCGCGGCACACGCGGGCGTCGCCCCCGCTGCCCGGCTTCGGCAGTCACGGTCCACACCGCGGGCTCCGGGCGCGCAGGTACGCTCTACCCCGCGCGGTCCCCACGCCCGCGGGCTCCGGGCAAACAGCATGGTCCACATCGCCGGCTGCAGGCTCGGCGCGGTCTACACCCGCGGCGCCCGCCCTCCCCGCGGGCGGCGGCGGCGGGGTGAACTCGCACCCTGCCTGTCGGCCCCGCGCGCGGGAAAACCCGTCCCCACAGAACTGCCGCGGCCTCCAGGTCCCGGGCGCGCGGCCGTCCCGTCGCGGGAGCGGGTCCGACGGGGCGGGCGGGACCAGGGGCGCGCGGGCGGAAGAGGCGCGGAGGGAGAGCGGAGTCACTGAGCGGCGAGGGAAGGGCGGGCGCTCACCCGGGGCCTCGGGGCGCTCGTCCCGCGTCGCCGGTCCCCAGGGCCCCCACAGGCGCGAGGCCGACCCCCGCAGCAGGCGCTTCCCGGTGCGCGCCGCCAGAGACTCCATGCCTGACCAACCCGGCCGGACAGGAAGGCGCCCTGACTGGCCGAAGGGCGGACAGCGCCTGCCGGGGCGGGACCTGGGGCGGGTAGGGCGGGGCCTGAGCCGTAGGACGGGCCTGGAGGGCCCTGAGGAGTGGGCGGGAACTCGGAAGTGGGGCGGGGCCTAGCCGGGCCTGAGGGGCGGGGCGGGGCCTGAGCCAACTGATGGGCTGAGGGACCAGAGGAGTGGGCGGGAACTCGGAAGCGGGGCGGGGCCTGGGGCGAGCAGGGCGGGGCCTGAGCCGTAGGACGGGCCTGGAGGGCCTGAGGAGTGGGCGGGAACTCGGAAGCGGGGCGAAGCCTAGCCGGGCCTGAGGGGCGGGGCGGGGCCTGAGCCAACTGATGGGCTGAGGGCCTAGAGGAGTGGACGCGAACTCGGAAGCGGGGAGGGGCCTAGCCGGGCCTGAGGGGCGGGGCGGGCCGGACGGATGGGGAAGTGCAAGACCCTGAGGAACCAGGCCTGAGGGGCGGGGGTCTGGGGGCGGGACCTTGAGGGCGGGGCGGACGGCCGGCGC
>NW_004524724.1:1949915-1969287 GCF_000260255.1 Octodon degus
CACTCGGCCGCCCCTCCTGGCCTGCCGCTCAGCCGGCGCGCCGCGGAGCCGCCGCCCGCACCCGAGAGGGCCAGGAGCCGGGAGGTCCTGAGGGCGGGCGGGCGGGCGGGCCCTCCGGGTGGACCGAGCTGACGCGCGCTCCAGGATTTCAGCGCGGAAGCCCGCGCCTGGTTTTCTAAATTGAAGCGCTTTTTCTGAGAATTTTGTATCTTCTTGGGATTTGCTAGTTTTTCATGAACATACCGTCTTTTGAAGGTTTTTTATAACAGATTAAAATTTCGCCTTTACATCCAACCTTGGCAGAAGCCTGCGGGTAGTTTGTCTCTTTCTAGCTCATGTAGGGCCAGAGCTGCTGGCGAAAATTGTATCATCGTGATAACAGCGCTGTGCAGATTTTGATTTAAACTGGGCTGAGCAGGATTGTCTGCCTCTGAAACCCCTTAGGCATCAGTCTGCTTGCCTTTCTGTCCCCCACGTGGTTGTCTGGTTGTCACATTCTGCAGAAGTACCAAAGGGGTCCTCCTCCCTCCCGGCCCTCGCCACTGTGGCCCTCGCCTCTGTGGCCCTCGCCTCTGTGGCCCTCGCCACTGTGGCCCTCGCCACTGTGGCCCTCGCCTCTGTGGCCCTCGCCCCTGTGGCCCTCGCCACTGTGGCCCTCGCCACTGTGGCCCTCGCCTCTGTGGCCCTCGCCTCTGTGGCCGCACCTCTGCTCCTGGTTTGGCCTCATACCTGAGCCTGGCCCGCGCGAGCTTCCTCTGTGCCTTCCTTTCTCTGCCCGCACAACAGCGTCTTTCCTGTAACCCAACCTGTATAGTCACATAACCTGTCGCTCTAGAAACAGAAGTTTCCTCATATGCCACCTCTGGGAGCATAAGCTACTTTTTGCTTTATTTTTAAAGCAGCTTTATTGCTGTATAATTTACACACCGTAAAATTCACCTGGTAGCGCACAAGTGAAATCACTGCCTTGAGCATTCACACTGTCTGAGGAAGAAACCTCTGACCCACTTGTGGTCGGTCCTTGGCTGCCTCCTGCAGCCCAGGCAGCCTAACCTGCTGCCTGCCTACGGATTTGCTCTCATAGACGTTTCCTGCTGGTGCGCTCCTGTTCGGTTGGGCCTGTGCAGTCTGGCTCCTTCACTTCTCTGAGGATTCCCATACTGTGCATATGCTGGCACTTCATTTTTCCTGCCAAATAACGTTCCATAGGTGTGTCCCGTTTATCCGTAGGTTGGTAGCCACCTGAACGGTTCCTGTTTTACGGAAGCGAGGAAGCGTGTGGTGAGGCTCTTTGTAGCTGAGCTGTTCTGCTGACATGATTCACTCAAGTGTATATACATAGCAGTATAACTGGGCATGTACCTAATCTACAGATTCAGCAATTCCCTGTTAAGGCTGTAGCAGCTTTCTCTGCATATATAGAAAATCTCTTCCTTTTGCAAAGAGCCTTTGTGTGTGTGTGTGTGTGTGTGTGTGTGTGGAACCGGGGATTGAACTCAGACCCTTGCACTTGCCAAGGAAGCACTTATTCTACTGAGCCATCTCCCTGGCCCCCCTTTTTCATTTTTGAGACAGGGTCTCTCTAAATGACCCAGCTGTCCCCACTGGGCCCAAACTGGGGATCCTGCTTCTGCCTTTCAGAATTTTATACAAAACAGAATAATATATTCAGTTACACTTAACCCAGAAGTAGATGACCAAAAACATGGAGTTGTGATTTTTATATTCATAGATTCATTAAATAGCGCATATTGTCTAATTAAACAGCTCAACAGAACTATTCTGCTCAGTGCCACTGACAGCTGACATCCTCTCCTCAGCCTCTGTCCTTCCGCAGCTCCCCGCCTCCCCAGTCAGGCTGTTCTTCCAGCTCCAGAGCTCCCTTCTTTATCTTTCTGTGAAGATCCTATGCAATGGTTTGTCCATTAGGAACTCCTTCCTGGCACACTTCCTGGCTCAGTAAAACTATCCAGGGTAGCTGCAACCGTAAATTTATCACTTTTTGAAAATGCCTTTTAATGCCAATAAAATTACTGGATCTTAGGGGGGAAATGTGATTTAAACTGGAAGCACCACTACTGTGTGGCATCTTAAGGAACCAGACAGGGAGAGACGGACCTGGGAGCACCATGCATCTGCAGATCTTTAAGCCAAATGGTAGAAATGAAATCTAGTCTCATTAAAAGACCATTAACTCAGAAGAGAACCACCAGAACCTAAAAAAATCTGACTGAAATAATAGTTTGTCAACATAATGACATTACATCCACCTGGCTGCTATTTCATGAGCTAGAAATGTCAGCGTCGACCCTCGGATCTGGTGGGTGGATGACTAATAGAATGAATGAAGTGTACACCAGCAAAGAGGTGTTGGAAGTGGTAACAAACAACAGAATCACACTCTAGTCAGCAACCATGGAGCCCAAGAGGGACAAAGGGGCCGCCTTTGACTTTAACCCTTTCTTTAAAGCCTGGGAGCTTTTCCATTAAAAGGGTTAGAGCAAAGTCCCTTTTGTGTGTCAACACTGCCACAGAGAGGAGGAAGAAGAGTGTAGATCTGGATACAGCCAAGATTCAAGCCCTGAGGCATATACAGTGCACATTTGGTCTGGTCTCTCTAGAGTGGGAAAAACCCAGTACTGATTTAACCATTTAACAGCTTACCCAGAGCGTCCCTCAGGGCAGCGTGTGTGTACATAGTGTGCCAAGTGTCGCTCGCAGCTGTCACTTTACCAGTCAATTTTTGTACTGAGTAAATTTGACACAATTATTGTTTTATATTTCCTGTTATAAAATTAATGAAAAATATGCAAGTTTTGGTCATGCTGTATGTAAATGGTTGGACTGGTAATGGTTAAAAACATAATTCCCAGAAGATGCCAGACCTGGACATCATCACTACAAACCCTGTTAAACAGTAACTTTTCAAGTAACTTTTCAGTTCTGAAAACTGTCTAAAAACTCTTAATCCCCCCATTTGACAAAAAAAGCATTGCATAGCCAAATGGGAACGTAGGAATCCCATCATTAAGGATTGTAATTAAAACTTAGGCTGCAATAACTCACATCAACTTACCATATAATTACTTCAGCACTATTTTTATATCCCATTGAAGGCCACAATTACAACTATATAATTACAGCCCAAATACCCACACCTGAAAGGTGGCCAGCTCTGGCCTTGGCGTCAGTGTCCCTCAGTTCAAGGTGCACACTCACGCAGTGTGACTGTGCATGCTTGAAGCTGGGAGAATTCCAGCAAGCCCTGAAAGTCTTCGGGAGCCACAAGTAATCTGCAAGAAAAGCGGCCACCTTGTGCAGACCAACTCACCCATTCCTGTCCACCTTAGGTTCGATCTCTGTATGCTTGCAGGGGGTGGGGGAGAAGAAAGACAGGGAAAGGAGGGGAGGGGAGGAGAGCTGCAGGCTCTTCAGAGGGGACTGCATTCCTAGCCCTAGGGTGAGTGTGTGCCTCAGGGCTTGTCCTTTCCACCCTGCTCCCACTTCTTCTTTTCACTGTATAACAGGCCTTCACATGCTGTGAATTTTGATGCCAATTATTTTTAATCTAAAACTGATAAGAGGGACATTTGTACTGTAATAAAAGCTTTATTTTACTGTATGAGTTTTAGACTATTAGATAGTTTAAACATTTAGCATTAAAATTCTTAAGTTTTAGGTTAACATTATTGAACTAATTTGTGTTTAATGTGTATTTTCTTTAAGATAATAGAAAAATGGAACTGAAGAGTGTAAAGGAAAGGGCAAAATACTTTAAGGAGACTCTGTCACTAGTTATTAGATGCTTCCGCTTGTAACTAGTACTTAGGCTGTTTGGAATTGTTCTCTCCTGTGGGGGAAATATGCACCCAGGGGGGTTGCATGGATGTGAGCGAAGGGAAGCATGACCTTAGAGACAGCCCATCCCCTAGGGGCGCGCTGGGTGGCACTGTCACATCTTCATCAGTAGGCGGTTGCCTCAGCCACAGCGTGTGAGCAGCAAACCTGAGCGCTGAGCATGCCTGAGAAGGGGCCGACCCTCCTTCCCGGCGCAGCGTGCACAGATTCTTGATCCCCACTTTCCCAAATCAAGTGCTGCTTAGGACAGGTGCTAAGGAGGCCTGGGGAGTCAGCTGAAGGCAGTGTGCAGAAAGGAAGAGAGAGCGGGATGTGAGCAGGCGCCCTTTAAATGATCCACACCAGCCTACAGCTTTGAGTTTTAAAAAGAATCCTGCATGCATGGCTTCCTTCTGGTGCTGACCTGTGGTTCCTCCTGGCCACCTAGGAAGCAGCTGTACAGCCCCCGGGCTCCGCTGTCCGCAGGGGCATGAAAGAGTTTGAAGATTCCCAGCCATTTCTCCATACAGAAGCGGGGCGCGCTCTCCCCAAATGGGCACTTCACTAGGCGTGGAGGTGCACTGCAGCAGCCTTTCTGAACAACAGCACAAGGACCAGTGGGCAGCACTTTGCCTGTCTACCTGGTTTTCTAGCAGTCAGGAAGGAAAGTAGGGACAAGATTCCTAAAATACACAGAGAAGTCGACCACAGCATCTTCAGGCCATCTGATGAGCCAGCGGGTCCTGCTAACTCTTGTGTGACAGAGACGCACATGGATGTGTTTGCTCGTTAAGTCCACGTCAGGCGGGAACGTGCAGCTGCCCTCCCCTTAAAGCCTTCCCTGGCTGCAGACCAGATGACCTTAAACCCCCAGATCTAATTACTGCCTTGCCTGAACTTTCCTACCGTGTTCACAGCAGCACTTCCTGTCAATAATGACCTGTTGTGGACATTTTCTTATTGTGAGGTGCAAATTCTCCAACTACCCCCAGAGATCCTGACTCCAGGCTCAAGAAGCTGTCAAGTTGGAGATGTGCTACATTACGGCGCTCCCAAGGCATCTTGCATATTCATTCATGGAAATGTCGTCCTGACCTCTTAAAATACACATGAATTAGTTCTGCCACACACGGAGCAGAAGTCACGTACACATTTTCTATTTAAGTGGCAAAGAACAGCCAAGTTTTCTTCTTCGGATGTTCTGTCCTACAACACTGACGTTGGTGCAGGAGCCTCCCGCAGCCTGAACCCCAGGACCTGGGTGGACTGGAGGCCCTGCCCCCAGCCTCAGGCAGACAAGCAGTATGGGCAAGAAACACACCCACAAATAAACACTCCCTGAGGTCTGGGGGTCCATTCAGGACAGCAACATAAACCTGCCTTACTCTGCAAATTACAGGGCTTCACAAATGCATGGGTTGCATTTTAACTATAAGGCCATCTGATTTACATTGACAGGTTAATACCTTTATTTTTCCAGCATCTCCTGCTCTGTCTATATGCTGAAGAATATTGTGAGGTTGTAAAACTTCTTTATCTTTTATGTTTTGTTATAATAAAACCAGAAACAAGCCCAAAAGCAGCCGAAGCAAGTGAGCAGCATGGCAAGGCAGCAAAGCCAAGGAGAGTCTCTCCCTAGGGCGCCTCAGTGTACAAGCGAAGGCTTTGAATTAGCCCAACGCATTAAGTGCCTTCAAAGTCAAAAAGTATAAATTTGAACTTGGAAGCACGTCTATTGTCATAAAGTGCCATTTAAAAACTGATCTCATCTAAAAGCATAATAGAAAAAAAAATGAATCACTGTTAGACCTATGGAGAAAAAATCTCACTTGAGCTTGGCAGTGCCGGAGAGCAAAGGCCCTGCATGCTGGGCAAGAGTGCCCCACGGAGCTGGATACATCCCCAGGCCTAAGTCTCTGTTCTCTCTCCTATGATGCCCTGAACAAATTAGCAACAAGAGGGCCAGCCAGATAGCTCAGCAGGCACAGGGGCGAGGGTTTGATCCCCAGTGTGCCGTGCCAGCCCTGCCCCCGCCCCCAGGCACACTGAGAGTTCAAAGGAGACTGGGCGCGGAGGTATGCACCTGCAATCCCTGCGATTTGGAGGCTGACAAACAGGAGGATCCCTGAGAGTCCGATCTACGTAGTGAGACCCTATAGACCCCACGCTACATACATAACAACAACAACAACAACAACAACAACAAATTGGCAGCAACCTAGGAGTCAAGGGAAGCCTGCACGCCATTTTGAGCAGCCTGTCCTTTGTACAGATGAAGTAGCAAAGGCCCAGGAAGCAGAGGGAATCTCCAAAGTCAACACTGGGATAAGAGCAGAACCAGAAGTACGCAGGCTTCCCCAGTGGAAGCAAAACTCCCCTCTCTCTTTTACTCAAGCAATTAATTGTTATGCTCTTAATTCACCAAACATTTTAAAAAGTGGCTTGATCAGTGTCCCATACAAGGTGTTCTAACTGCGGAGTCCAGATCAAACTCTAGATTAAGATTTAGCTTCATCACATCGGAATCGGAGCAAACAGTGTGGTTCAGAGCTCATCTGGGCTGCGAGGGGATGTGGCTCCCATCCAGCGTTAGGCCCATGTTCTTCCGCCTTGAAGGAATAAACATAGATTTATGACTCCAGATTTGAACGTGCTGTTCTGGAGCAGCAAGCAATGGCCCGTGGATCGGGTATGGGCTATTACCTGCTTTTGTAAACTTGGTTTTACTGGACCATAGTCATATCCTATTGTTTATGTACAGGGCTGCCTATGGCTGCTTGGGGCCACAGCAGATGTGACAGGGACCTTGAACTGAGCGGCCTAAAATGCCATGACATAAACTTCATGGCTTTTGTCAGAAAACTTCTACCAATTGTTCTAGACTGATGAGACTGTTTCAAAGCTACACTTGAATCTTTCATCCATAGTGTCACTCATTGTCCCCTCTTACTGTGCCAATCACAACTTCACTTTAATTCAAATTATCCACAAAAATATTGAATGACATAGTCAAGGAGAGCCTTTGCACCATGCAAGAATACCTTCAAGGTGGGCAGCGGTTTCTTCCCTTAAGACACATTCATCTCCAGAAGACGAGAGTCACTACTTGGTGCTGTTTAGTTATCAACCCTGCCACATGTTTGTTAGAGGCCTTTCTAATACACAGAAGATGACGAGATAGAGAATCCCAGCTTCCACTGTTTGCCCCTCCCAAGGTACATGAAGCCTACACTTTCTATATTCTTCAACCCTGTTTCATTTTTTCTAACTTGGCTTAATCATCCAGCAGCTTTCTGCAAAGTCTTCTGCCATCTAGCCTGAGAATATTCAGTTGTCACCAAAGCTGATGCTTCTTCCTGGAAACATAGGGACACTATATTTTTCAGCTTTCTTTTTGGTCAAGGATGTCCAAAAGACTGGTGCAACCCTTACTCTGTAACATGGTCTTTTGTACTCTTTTTTCATCGTTTTACATTTCACTTTTTTCAGGCTGCTTGATGGCCCCTTCCTCCTACTGTTTCTTTTAAGAATTAAGCTGAGGAAACATCTCTTCATATCACACTGGTTTCTTCCCATTTTGCTATCAAATTTAGATTATTCTAGAGTTTCTTGGCCAAACTTGGGTATTTTAGGTGCTGCCATTTCTCATGCAGGCCTTAATTCTAGCCTTTAAAATTAGGTTCAACTATCTTACAGATTTACTATACCTCTCCCTCTTACCATTCAGTGGAGACAGGGGCTCATCACTTTTGAGCAACTGGCCTGGGACATAGTGGGCACCCAAATATTATATTTGTTGAATGAATGAAAAAATAAATCAGACTGGGCATGGTGGCACATGCCTGTAATCCCAGTGCTTGGGAGGCTGAAAATAGGAGGATCACAAAGTCCGATCAGTGTAGTGAGACCCTCTAGATCCTGTACTAAAATGCATTAAAAATGAAAAATAAATAAAAAGAAATCATATCCACTCAATTTGCCCCCACACCCTTTTCTACTGCCCAAGAATCAGATGGAGTTGAACTAAGCTTCTTCCATCTCTTCATTATTTACTTATTTATTTATTTATTTTTTGTCTGTGTGTGGTACTGGGGATTGAACTCAGGACCCTGCACTTGCCAGGCAAGCGTTTATGCTACTGAGCTATCTCCCCGGGCCCTAAAAATGAAATCTCTTCTTTTTCTTCAGAACCAGGGATCAAACTCAAGACCTTGCACTTTCCAGGCAGACTTAGGCCACTAAGCTATCTCCCTGACCTCCTTCATTATTATAGTATCAATTAATATGTGATATTGTTCTCTGCAAGGACAAATTTTAGCCTTGGAGGCTAACAGGTGACCATATTTAGGTCACCTTTCAAGCTTTCTGACGTCCCAGTGCTCACACTACATCCAGATCTATGACCTGAGGATTTGTTTTTGGCCTACGACACAGCTCTCCAGAGGGATATTTCCCTGGTGACTTCGCATAGCCTACAAAGCTGAGCATCACAGCGAGGTTCCTTGCCAGGTCCATCACAGGTCTAGGATGCTAATGACAATGTAGCCTAGAGACCAGAAGAGACTGACACTACGTTTTGCGAGACCACTAGGCAAGAACAAGGACTGTGTGTTGGCTCTTAGCTGCTGCAGGCACTGTGTTAAGCATTTTCCATGTGCTATTTCATTTCAGCTTCACATCTGGCCTGTGAAGGAGGTGGAGTAGCTTCCTGTGCAGGCTGGGAGGCCCGGGGGGGGGGGGTTCACGATGGAGACACAGCCAAGCACATCAACCTCTCAGGCGTCCTGCTCTCAGCTTGCTGATGTACCCTGCACAGAGGCTTCCTGCAGCCAGGGGCGATTTTGTACCCCACCCTAGCAGGGTTCCTGATAAACAGGAATCCAAGTTAAATCTGGGTTTCAGATAGACATATATAAGTGTATACCAAATGTCCCATGCTATACTTATACCAAAATCTAGCTTGATGTTTACAGAAGACTCAAATGTACCCGGCTGTCCTCTCTTTCCTCTTGTTAATTCTGGCAGCCCTGCCCCTAGGACATATGGGGCAAGGTCTGGAGATGCTGTGGTCATCACACTAAATGTGTGACACTGCAGTCTTGTCAGCTGAGGCCAAGGATGCTCCCGTGACACACAGGCCAACTCTACAGCAAAGACCTACAGTGGCCATACTGGAAGGCCTCACCTTGTAGGTGTGGGGAAAGTAAAGCGTCCCTTCACCACACCATGCATCGAGCAACATCATAGTGTTTTAAGAAAGGTCTGCGCTATCCTATACTAGCTAAAACATTTAACATTCTTTCTCGCTTGCACACTGCTATGTGGTGCCTGGAGATAGCGTGCTTCTCTCTATTCCTGAACCATTAAGAAGAGGGGGGAGGCCTTTTAGATCTCTCAAGTGAACTTGTTGGAACCTTGGTTTTTGATGCCTGCAAGGTGCTTTTTGACATGTGGCTCTTAAGGTTCTGGTTCTCAGGCCAACCTTAGCTGGGAATGGACAGGATGGCCTAGCCACGGAGTGGCCCTCACACGCACTCCTGCGGAGGACGGGGGATCTGTCGGGCCCAGTTCTCCAAGTGATGCACTGCATGGGAACTACAGAGACAGAGCAAGGCCTGCTAAGCCTGTCCCACTCAGGAAAGGCACTGAAGAAGAGTGGGGGGAATTCTTACCAAATGAGAGAGCAGACAGCATAGAGCATGGCTTTGTGGAGGAGGTGACAGTGTATTAGGGACTTGATGGGTTACAGAATTGGTGAGGATGAGAGAGGATTCAGGGCCGGATGGATGGTAGAAAATTCTGGAAAGAGGCTCAAACTAAACTGAGGGCATTACCCTGAGGAGCCTGAGCTTCTCCCTTGCCAACAAGGAGTAGCCTGGGGAAGGGGAATATGGATGGAGACTGCACAGGTGGTTATAAATCTCTGTCAGTGAATGGGAATCCACAGATGTATAGATTGTATGTAGGTTATGCTCCTCCTGGGTACGGAATTCTGATTCTACAGGAGTTAAATGGCAACCTTGTAAGTGATGAAAGCTGATAGAAGTGCAAAAATAATTTTGCCTATAAACAGAGATATTCTTATCTACACAAATCCCGCCCCACAGCCTTTGAGTTGCCTTTGCACACCAGGGAAGGGAGCTTACCTCGGCAGGCACGTGGCCTCCAAGAACCCTCCCCGGTAGACACTGTGTTATTAATCTCCTCTGACCTCTCTGTCACATTGTGCTGATTCCTTCATTAATAAAATATGTAAAAATATTCAACTTGTGTTCCTCTTTATGTCTGCCTGGAGATCCCCTTCTCTTCTGGGGCAACATGCCTGTAAAGCATGGCTGTTCCATGGCTTCGTCTCTGCAGAGCCCACCCAGAAACACACACACGGGCCCCCACAGGCTTGCACACACACACACTAACATGCCTCCTTTAGACGGCGCAAGATTTTTAAAGTAGGAAAAGGAAATAGTATTTTTCTGTGCAGGATTTATTAATCCTTTGGACCATGTCCTGCTTCCTCTAAAATCCATGGGCAACAGTAGAAGCATTTCAGTTCTCTCGAAATATTATGCTTCATAATAGTAATGATCATTTTTCAAGAGTAGCCACGAGGTTTGGAAACATAAATTATTCTAATTAAAATTCTGTAGTCCATCATGATGTAAGGTGGGGTAGAGGGAAGGTGCATGCTCACAGTATGTAAGAAATGGTGATCAAGAGTTGGCCGCCAGGCTTGCCTGGTGCAGGCTTTGAGCTGAGTGAGCAGCAGTGAATATTTTACGCAGAGAGAGACAGGACAGGCACTTGCTAGAAGCATAAGGAAGAGGAAGGGTCTCACACATGGAGGAACAAGGGCGCCAGAGATGGACGAGCCTCTGGGGTGATGCTGGCAGTGGCACCGCTCTTGCCTCCTGGAACCCAGGAGTGTGCTCACACTGATTTTTATAATCTACTTTTTTAAAGAATGTATTTGGTATAGGGTCTCACTACTGCTTAACTCAGACTCATAGTGATCCTCCTGTTTTCAGCCTCCCCAGCACTGGGATTGTAGGTGTACGCCACCACAACCAGTCTAGGTGGCAGCTCAGTGCATCTGGGAGAGGGGCCAGAGCAGCCTGTGGTGCCAGGGATCGAACCTGATCCTTATGCCTGCCTAAGCAGGTGCTTAGTCCACTGAGCTATCTCACTGGGCCCCTAATCTTCCTTTGAAGAGAAACCCTAAAACCTCTAGATGCCTTCTGAACATCTCAACTAGTAGACCAGTCATAGTCCCACGTGGGAAGCCATTTACATTTGAAGCAGGAAGGTTTCCGGAGCAATTTGTGCTGGCCAGTGACCACATCACAATCTCAGGACCCCCAGGCTCATCCGCAGCAGCACAGTGACCCACGTCACAATCTCAGGACCCCTAGGCTCATCTGCAGCAGCACAGTGACCCACGTCACAATCTCAGGACCCCCAGGCTCATCCGCAGCAGCCCAGTGTCCACTTTTGGGGGTATCTCTCAGACTTTGAGAACTGGTCTCAGGTTTATGTAAGATGGAACCAGAGACCATAAAACATTGCCATAAACACCACGATTGGAGTTGCGAAAGAGCTTCCTGTTTAGTAGCTTGCGTGATTCTCTTGAGCCTTTCCTTTTGCGGAACGAAAACACAATGAGGTTTACATGGAATTAAGGCCATTGAGGATTTACAGGATGTTGACAGGGATGCCTTTCTATGCAAGAGGGACACATCAGCTCCTAGTGTTCTGAGTGATCACACCCATCACAAGTGCTTGTCCTCAGGCATAACACAGAGCCTCATCAGAATGAGATCAGCACAGGATACCCCATTAAGTGCTTGCCTGGCTGAGCAGGTGACTTCACGATTCCACCATCAGTTGTGACCCTGAACTCCAGTGTTGGGTCTTGCAAGTGCAAATGGAGCTGACCCGGAGCCATCATCAGATATCACACTGGCTGGCTTAGCTCACGGCTAGAGGGAGGGCTGAAGTGGGCTATTCACAAGACACAACCCGTGCCACAGAGCCCTTTCTGATAGAGAGCTTCGTGAAGATTTTGTGTTCTGGCTTTTACCGGGACTCCATCTACAATTGCACCAGAGCAATGAATTTGTCCTATTTTTAAAAACAATTTGAAGAAAGATTTTCTGGTGTCCCATTAAATGATTAACCACTTTTATTTCGATAAATTTTCTTTCTTACAGTTATTAATAAAATTCTTGAGGCATTAGCTCATTTCACTTAGTCATTAAGTAAAGTTTATAAATTCTATCATATACAAAAGTAGCAGAATAGAATGGCTGATTACACATATCCAATGGTTTCCGAGATTTTGTCATATTTACATTATGGAATGCTCTTTCCTTTGCTGAAATATTTATTTATTTATTTTTTGTGGAACCAGGGATTGAACTCAGGCCCTTGTGCTTGCCAGGGAAGCACTTATTCTCCTGAGCCATCTCCCCGACCCCTGCTGAAATATTTTAAAGCAAATTCCAGATGTTTGACTTTAGCATCGATGTCTAAATTTTACACCTTTAGACATTCATCCCAAATCGCGGGGCGCCATTGTCATATTAATGCAATCTGCACTCATCTCTTGGTAGAATCTATGAACTCCTCCATGTGTATACGGCTCCACTGGCCAAAGAGTCTGTTTGTGGTTGATTTGTTGAGTCACAGCTAAACAAGGGCTGTACATTATCGTGAGGTGAGTCTCTGGTCATCTGGTGTTTCTCAGACTTAAGATGCACATACTGAGGGGATTCAGCTGGCTGAACAGAGGCAGAGCCACGTTGGAGCTACTCTGAGAAAATCAGCTAAAAAATCCAGGTAATTGGAAGAATAGGTAGTACATACAGTCTGACACTGAAGCCAAACTGAAATAAGAGACTTGGAGATCAAAATGTAGACGAATCAGGTTGGGATCCTAGGATCTGTCAGGCCTGGCATGTACTGGACTGGTGACACTCTCCCAGTCTCCCAGTGACTAAACCTCAAGTGGGCTACATTTCGAGGAACACAATCCTAGTGAAACTTCATTGGTGTTCTGTTCTGTTGTGTTTGGGTTTTTGTTTCTTTCTACTTTGTTTTGTTTGGCTTGGTCTGGTGGCTGCATGCCACTGAAGAGGAAGTGGGTCCGTGTCATGCGCCATCTGGACATTCAGGTTTGACTGCATGTGATACTATTAACTTATTCCTCCTGCTTCGTCACTGTCTATAAATGATGTTAACTTCAAGAGCCTGTGTAGACTTAAGCTCATCTTCTTTGTATGAATATCTTTTTTTAAAATTATTTATTTTTTGTATGTTAGGGAAGGGTCTACAGAGTGTTCAGAGTTTCAGTACTAGATTGGACTTGTAATGATCCAGCTGTTTACAGCCTCCCAAGAGCTGGAATTACAGGCGTGTGCCATCATGCCTAGTGTCTTTTATTTTTTAATTTTTTAATAATTTTATTTTTTAATTTTATTGAAAAACAAATAGCAATGAGGCAGCTTCAAAACTGATTACTAGCAGTTTCAATAATTAATACATTGAATATTGTTGTCTTAGTGGTTATTCATTGTACAAGATTCAGACATGATATCCTGTCCACAGACACTATTAGAATAAATCTCTCTATTCATTGAATTAAGAGAATGCAGTTATATATCTATCCTATTTTGAATATACAGATACAAAATGGCTATTCATTTGTATCCCCCTTTTTTATTTAGTTTTGTCAGAGATGGGTATTCCATTGTCACTTAAATATTATAGGTACGTGAATTCAGCAAAATATTCCAATATAGTCCAGTAATCCATAATAGTAGTGGGTTTTCCATAAGACTGGCAATGTCAGAAGTTGTTGACTTGAGCCTTTCACAGCTCAGCATATTAATATGGATTTACTATTTATACTTCGTTTTTATACTTTTCTGCTGGATGGTTAAGACTAAGATAAAGTAAGACCTGTATAACAGGAAATGTAACTTTTGTATCTAATAAGGTCAGTCAAATCCCTTCAGGATTTATCCTGAAATCCTGTAGTGCAATTTGTAGGTCCTTTGTCAGTGTCAGCCATGTGGATGAGTCACGGCCATTGCTTGACCAATTTGCTCTCTGTGAAAGCTTGAGAGAATGTTTTCTCTCCTTAGGCACACTCTACATCATCGATCACTTTCCTCTGTGGCTCCATAATCTCCTTGATCAGAAAATTTGGGACACAACTGAGTTACAGTATGCTACAGTACAGGTTCTCCTATGTCCTGAATCTTCACTGACCTTGAAAGGCTAGGGCCAAAATGTTGGCTGTCCTTGCAACCCTTCTTTTTCTCTAATTTTTGGTCTATAAACTTAAGTTGTTAACCCTCCAGAAGAGAAGCTTATTACCGTACAACATAGGCAATTGAGCTTAACCTCACTATCTGTCTGAATATCAAACATCTTAGGCATAACATGAAACAGGTATTTTCCATCAAGTATTAATATGTTAAACTCTAAGTCTATGGACTACAAGGAAAAAAATTTTAAAAATAAAAAAAAATTTAAAAATAAGTATATAGTTGCATATTTTTACACAGAAATTTAGAAATCTAACCATATACAGCATTGTAGCAGAACAGTCCTGTGACTTTTTTTTCTTGTCTCTTGTTTTCATTTATTACCCTTTTTTAAAAAAAACAAACATTTACTTGAGAGACAGTATGGCAATAATTGATATGTCATAACAAGCAGTACGTATTTAGAAGACCAGAATGACAGGCATTCCAAGCATGACCCCACTATTACACATTGCTATCTTCAGTGCAGTTGCTTAGTTCACAGGTATCAGCATACATAGTTAGTCAGGGTTAGAGCCTGAAGATTCTCCGGATCATTGCCTTACCTATCTTGTGCATATAAAAGTATGGCTTTGACCCTGTCATGTTTCCTAGCTTTTCTCCTTGCTCTCTCTTTGTTGTCTAATCCTCAAGTTCTCACTTTCTTTTTAATTGTGTTATACCTTTCTATTTTTATTTCTTCTTTTGAGTTCTTATACTAGAGAGACTATATGATATTTATACATGTGGGTCTGGTTTATATCACTTATGAGTATATCTTCAAGTGGCATCCACTTATATATAAAGGGTTTGAGTTTATCATTCTTTATAGCTGAGTAATACTCCATTGTATAAAAATACCACATCTTTTTCATCCATTCCTCAGGTCACGAGCATCTTGGTTGTTTCCAAGATTTGGCTGTCACAAAGTGTGCTGCTATAAACATAGGCACACATATATCACTATGATGTGACTTTTCAGTTCCTTGTATGAATATCTTAGCGCGTCCTGTGATTCAGTGAACTAGCCAACCTACGAAGCTCTTTCCTGTGTGTCTGTGGTGACTGGTGTCACAGAGCAGGCTCTAGGGCAAAATTCTATGACTCAGCTTCTGCCTCAATCACTTACGACTCACATGACCTTAAACTAACTGCTCACGTTTCCCTAAACTTCAGGTTCCTGTCTGTGAAATGGGAGTGGTAATAGCATGTATGCTGTTTCTGTTGTTTTGATTTTGTCATCTTTTTACTCCAGACAAAGTATTTTAGTTTCTAGGGCCTTTTCAGCCCTGTTTCCTTTTCGTCTTGACTCCGGCGGTTTTCTTCTTCCATGCATTGTGCACCACAGAGCTAGAGGGAGCCAGAGCAACGAGCAGATGAGGGGTTTTCCGGACTTTTTATATTTTCACTGTTTTTTCAAGTCATAATAGCTCATAAAGCTTTAAAATAAGGCCTTTTTAGTCCTATGTTAAATCTGCCAAGTATATCCTTAAAGAGTGTTAGCTCTTGGCAGTTCACTGCACAATTTAAGTGATAAATTAATCATACAATGTAATCACCTTAGTCCATACAGACCAGAAGCTTGTTGTTCACATGAAACCTGTGCGAACTGTATGGTCATTCTGTGCGTCACCAGGAATACTTAAACTTCTGCGATGAAGAAGGGAATTTCGAGAGGAAAGCTTCAAGAGCTTACTGGAGTCGAGCTTGTAGATCTTTGCTGTTTCCTTATCTTTCTATAATAGGCCTCTGCAGCTGGAGAGAATTCCCCAAGTAGATGTGTTACTCTGGGAAACCAAAGCAGCTTGGGACGGAAGCCAAAGACGTCCCAAACAGAACAGGACATTGTAAATTTTCTCATGACTTATTTTAAGAAACAGGTAATTTATATGGATATAAAGTCTTCAATTACAAGTTGCAGCCATGACTTCAAATTATTTCTTCCTTCCTCATAAACTCCATCTGTACAGAGTAACTTGTACTCAGCTTTCACAATAAGCAAGTGTGGCCAGATCACTGGAGCCAAAATAAACTAGGTGAGAAATCCAATGCTGTTCTGCACTGTGCTCTTTTTCTTTTCCTCTGAGTCCAATTTCTTGAGATGCTTTTCCAACAGAGCTATGAATGCATTTGCTACAGAGAAATAGTCTCCTAGTTTAATGATATAGAGAACAAATTACGAAGGGAGAGTTAGCAAGCAGCACTCAGGCCATAGCAAAATCAATGAAGGAATATTTTGAAAGTCAATTCCTTTTACTTGTAAGATGGCCATATAGTAGCCAAAGAAGAGAGCAGTACTATCACAATGGCTGTGTGCTCTTCATTATTATGAGGCTTGGGGAACCGTAGTATTCACATATGATGCGAGCAAAGAATAACTGGAAATTCTGTGATGGACCACATAGTCACATTGAACTCAGCAAAGGGTGGCAAAGCTTTAAGTGAAGAAAAGAGTGTAGCACAGAAGCGCCCCATTATCTGTCTGTATGTGTGTCTGTCTAGCGATCTTCCATCTAGTACACTGTCTATCTGCCTGTCTGTCTTTTGGTTTATCTTTTCATTGATTTGTCACACCAGAACCAGGATCAAGATCAGCTCAGAATAAACCAGAACCAACAAGGACAGCCCACCTATCATTAGAATATAGAGCATTATACTAGATAATTTGTTTTACTTTAGACATTTGGCTTAATTTACCCTGAAATAATTTATTAAAAGACCAACATAAACAGGAGTTAGATGAAATATAATTGTTCATAAGCAAACCAAATAGCATTTTAAAAACATATAAAAACTTTAGGCCCAAGAAATTTCCCAAAGTTCATGTATATAAAAATGAAAGACACAGAAAATGCTTTTATAACTAATCGCTTAAGTGTCAGACGGCATCGAAAAGCTAAGTATGGCCAATGTGATGCCTCTAGAAAGCAAGTCTGCCTTTGGGGCAACAGCATTTCTGGAGGAAGAATCTGTTCAACAAGCGGTGTCGGGAGAGCTGATTATCTGTGTGCAGAAGATTGAAAATGGACCCTGAGCCCTCACCATACGCAAAATTACAATAAAATGTAATAAAGATCTAACTATTAAAACAAACATTAAATTACTGAAAGATAAAACACTTGAAGACATAAGAGTAGGAAAGGACTTTCTAAACAGAACCTCATCACACAAGAAATAGCAGCAAGTATCAAGAAGTGGTATTATAACAGAGCAAAATCCTCCATACAGCAGAAGAATCAGCAGAGCGAGGAGACAACCTAGAGGTGGCTACATTGCCAGCTCCTCCTCAAACAGAGGACTAATAGCTATAACGTACAGAGAACTCAAGGAAAATGAAATCTCCTAAACTTAAAGAGCCAGTCAAGGAATGGACAGAGAAATGAACCTTTTACAGAGGAAGAATAACACATGGTTAACAAATATAAGAAAAAATATTCAACATTTCTGACCAGAGGACAAATACTATTTCAAACAATGCTAACATTCCATGATGTAAGCATTAGGAAATCAAATACTGACAAGTGCTGGTGTTGCTTGTTGAAGAACCCTCCTTCATGGTTGGCTGGAACACAAACTAGTACTACCATCACGGAAGTCAGTATGGGGACTTCTCAAAGAATGGAAAGTCTTTATGACCAGCAACCCACCTGCTAGGTGTCTCTCCCGAAGAGCTTAGGACATCACACTAGATCCATATAGGCATACCAGTGCAGATAGCTGCAAAGTCATAATAGCTAAGCTCTGGAGCAGCATGTACACCCGTCAGCAGACAGCTGGGCAAAGACAACATGGCATCTATATAGCGGAATACTACTGGGCTATAGAAAATGACAAATATGAGATGTTTGTAGGAAAATGGCTACATTGGAAAACAGTGTTGAATGAAATGAACCAGACACACAAGTTTCAGTACTGCATGGTGTCCCTTGTTTGAGTGAGGGAAAAACCCACAGAGAACAATAATGGATGGACAGAGGGGGGACAAGGGGATGGATCTCTTGCAAGAAGAAAGTGCACCAAGGGAACAAGGACAACGAGGAGGGGTAGGAGAAACAAAAGGGATAAAGATGAGCCCCGTATGGGACCTCGGAGCCCCAGTTAATGCAAATAGTTGCACCATAACATGAGCCAAGACAAATAACAGTAATGAGGATGAAAAGAGGGACAGGGTACTGGAGGAGCAGGGCTAAGTGAGAGAAGGGCAGGAGGATTAAAAAAGAAGCTGTGATACGCACCCGCACCCATCCCTGAGGTGACTGCAAATGGCACACACTGCAGAATGTACTCACAAAGAACTTCGTAGCACACATAAAGAAACTATTTCCTCTTCAACCTTTTTATTAAAATTTGGAAGTGTCTAACAGGATCATGTCACATTTTCTCGTCTCTAAATTTTCTAGGAAACATGTCTTTCTAATTTGGATTTAAGTTTAGGAAACATATCAATAACATTTTCTCAGTGAACATAGATATATTTTTGTCTTCTTGTCTAAGATACAATCTAATCTAAAAGAGTCCCAGGACCTCTGATTTTACTTTACTTTCCAAACTAAATATTTTGTGTATCTCTTAGCACTGTCTCCTAATGAGCAGAGCAGCACAGAACCTGAGCCACGGCATTGCCTCAGAATGCTGCACCAGACTCCACGATAGGATTTCTCTCCCACAAATTAAGTGGCTGTCTCAGCAGTATGTTCCCCAAGTACATCTGTGCCGAAAATCACTGGACATTTATATATTCACACCTCATCACGATCTTTTATGACATGATGTAGCTCATTACTGGTATATAGTAGCCAGTCAATACATATTTGCTAATGAAATAAATATGAACATGTTTAAGTGGCTACTAAATGCTCTCAACCTAGATTTACATGCATAGAATAGTTTGCCTTTTCAATTGAATTTATGACTACTTAAAAATTAAAACAACACATATGTTTTGGTAAGTTTTTTGCTGCCCCCCTCAAAGCACCCAGTTACTGATGAATGAGAAGGAAATGTAGCGTGCGCAAGGGTGACTGTCCTGAAGCCCGCCATTCACCACCTGAACCTGCTTCCTCTGCACTGTGGAGACTGCAGGTATCAACAGCCTCTCTAGAACAGCGGTGAGTCTTGAGGAGCCCGCAGGCTATTGTTAAGGTAGACGTCTCTATATATTAACAGATCTGCACCCATGATTATTTCTGTCTCAGTTACTTTTCTCTTGTTGCTGGAACAAAATGCCT